>NW_010973072.1:1623762-1770209 GCF_000737465.1 Haliaeetus leucocephalus
TTTCCCTTTTTTTTCCTTTTTCCCCCCCCCCCCCCCCCCCCCGCCCCAAATTGTCCTTCATTTTCTTCTTCCCTGAGCCTTCCTGTCACTGTTTTCCTCTTTCTGTCATAGTCAGTCCAGAACAGGCAACCACAGGGTGTTCCCCAATTTGATCAAACCTAAAAAATGCACCTTCCCCATCTTGCTTTCTTGATCATCTTTTTTTGCCAAAAAAGGTCTTTTATTAAATGAAGTAGGGAAGCCATGGCTACTGCTTTAACTCGGGCAGTGCTGTAAATCACAAGCTCTCTATACAGCTGTCCAGTAAAGACATGCTTTTTTCAGTGGTCTGTAGCTTGTGGGGACACACTGGCCAGGAACTGATTGAAATGCATGTTTGCTAGCTTATGTTTCTTGACATATAATTTCTCTGGGAAGTACTGGACCATGCATGCATAACTGGACTGTGCTACATTTGTACACTCAGCTACAGGCTGTGGAAGTGGGAGGAAACAGGTGTAGTTTGAAAACCTGTAGAAATTTGATGTCCTGTGAGTTCCTTAAGGCATGATGAAGAAAAGTAGCTGTGTCGCAGAGATGTGAGATGTAATGAAATGCTGCCTCCTAGATTCAGGCTCACTGAATTTTGTGCATTACTGGAGCTCTTTTGTCTCAAAAGAATAGGTTACTTTTCTTCAGATTGTTGGAGGTATATTGGCTCTATGAAAAAGAAGCTGAGCTCGAAATCGGATCCTTCAGTTCTCCTTGGGGCATTGGGTAATAGAAGTTACCGAGCTTGTCCTGGAATGCAGTTTTAGGGAAGCTGCTCTCTGTAGTCTTGTCATTGTCTCTTTGATTCATTGGCCTTAGCCTATGATGTAAATACCTATACTAGTATACTCAACAATACAAAACAGCACTGAGATATAAGCTGGAATTAGTGACGCACACTTCCAAAAAATTTAGGTTTTCCTTAAGATTTCTGCTTGAGCATCCCAGTCAATGAACTTTTGTCTACGTTAGTGGTTTTGTGTGCTCTAGTTTCAGTATTAAAGTTATCTTGGAACTGGTGAGGCAGGAAACAAGTTTCATGAAAGGTATAGAATACTGAGCCGCTGATACAGTTTTAACTGTCAGTAAACGGGGATATCGTAACTATTTTGAGAAGTTAGACATTTAAATGAAGATTTGCATTGATGTCTAGTTTTTTAATATGGAACTGTCTATCTTTAAATCTACTGTTAACAGAAATTGCAGTGAATAACATAATGCACTTAATGGTAGCCAAAGTTGAAGGCTGCTGTTGCTTCAACTTTTAAGACTCCTGGATATATTTCTTTGTTACCCTTGGCGAGAAGTCTGCCCTCTTCTTCCACTTTGTGCCGTAATCTTTCCTAATGCTTACTTTTTAATAAGGCAAGGTTAGTTGGAATAAGTCATGCATTTGTGCTTATTTCAGATGCATTTTTAAAAGTATAAAGGGTTTTCTTTTCAGCTGTGTAAAGATTTATCATAATGTATTGTATGTTGTTAAAATTTGTAGCAAGTGGTATATATGTGCCCTAAAATATTTCTAATTAAGTCTGAAAATGTAAGCAACAGAGTAAATTCTGTCCCATATGTTTATGTTCTTTGCCTTGTTTTGCTTTTACAGAAGTAGGCAATTAAAACGTGTATATATTACATTACGTTAGAGTAAAAATTGGGTTTGCATATGGTGTTTTGTCATCTTTCATCTTTTAAACCATATTCCTGCTTATCAATTGGTTTTATGATTTTAATTTCAGGTTATCTCTATTTATGCTGCTGTGTGCCTGACATACAAAGCAGCCTGAATTCATGCTTCCCTGGCATTGTGACAACAAGATTTAAATTTAAGAGATAACACAAGCAGCATTTCTAAATGATCTCAACTTTTCTTATGTAGATACATTTAAATATTTATTGGAAGGGGTAGATTGTATTCCTTCTTGCTAAATGTTGTATATGTGGTATATTGCTTATGGCATTTATTGCAAGCTGTTCAGCAGATCAATACATTAGAAATAAAACCAGAAATTGCACATATTATGCCCTGCTCATGGAGCCTTATATCTTGGATTAAATTTGGATCTGCTGTATGATGTAAGAGTGTACCATATAATACTGTGGCTCCTTACCAATGTGACTTCTGTTTATTGATTAACTTTCTTGTAGTGAACAGTAGGTTATCCATAGAAATAGAGGAAAAATAATTGTTAACTGTTTGTGGTAATTTTCTTGTGTTCACTTGCTTTAGGGAAGATATGTGAGAAAACAGTTGTTGAGTAAGAGCGTATATTTAAAGTGTAGATTCTACAGACCTGGTATTTCTGCGTTTGTGTTGATGGGTACAGACTTCTTGGTATGTGCAGGACATGAAGCAATTACTTGTATAATAGATTTAATTGATGTTGAACAAAAATTTGCTGCTGAAAAATGGAAGAATTCAGGCCATTTGGAGCTTAATAATAACTGCTGTTCTGGCACTGATTTATCTGCAGTGACCTTTTGCAGTATGGTTCAGGAGACAAGAAGCTTCACATTATTTTTGTTTCCCCTAGAAAATGTTTGAAACACCAGAAAAGCGTTTATGAGATAAAGTTAAGCTTGTTTCTGAGTTTCTGTTGAAAGCCACTGTTCTCAAAATATGTTTCTGTTTCTCTACAAAATTGATTAATTCAAACATAATTCCAGTCTTGTAGAGACCAAGTAACTTTCACATATATTTGCTTACCGTTATGGTACAATATAGTGGATGATGGAAACAATATAATGAAGTGTATCTTCCAGTAACATTTTGGAAACTATCTGGTAAAAGGTGTAAATTAAAACCCAAGCCTAGGGCTCTTTTCTTGATGCATACAAGTATAAAATTAGTTATGTCTGTTAGGAAACAGCAAAAATTAACATGTAAAGCGAGCTGTTGGCTTTTATGTTGAATGATCATGAGTTTTGTTTTTTCGACAATTGTGCTACATTTATTTCTTTTAATTAACAACTGTCATACTGTTTGGTTTAGCAGTATAAGCTCAAGGAATGACAGCAGCTCCTTACATGCATCGTATGTTTGAATGCACTTGCACACACTATGAGACAGTGATTGAAATCACTGTGTTTGGGACAGTCATGGCTTGGGGCACATATTAACTGTCAGTTCAACTAGTTTTTAAATGAAAATAAAAATATGAATGGACCTTTTAAATTCTAGCTTACAATCAGAGGAGAAATCTCCTTACAATTAACCAGTTTTTTATGATTTTTCTACTCGTGATCAGTGAGTCAGAATTTCATAGTTTGTCTGTTTGCTGGCCTCTTTGCCCTATTACATTCATGCAAATATAAATCACTGGATCAATCAATAAACCCATTTATTACAATAACTTCACTTCATACTAAGGTAGTAGGAGTTTATGTAGGGTCATATTAAAAATATTTTCCTTTGCCTTAGAGTTAGGTATACTAGGTGAATTCCTTCATGAGAGTACTTGCATACCAGTGAAAGAAAGATAACTCAAAATGTATCTTGTTCCATGTCTGCTGTTGCCATCAGGACTTTCAGATTAAGCCCTTTGGGTTTTGTTACACTAAATAGGAGGAAGCTTGTTCCAAGATCCAGGCACTCTTGACCAACTCTTGAAATGTGTTACAAAATATGTTTAAGAGGTTTGCAGAGTTGCCCAAATTTTGGAATAAACCAACTGCAAGATCATAATTCTCAGATCAAATTACCTCAGCAGTAGCACAAAGACAAAGTGCTATAGACTTCACTAGTCCCCAAACCCATAATTTTAATATTACTGTTCCCAAATTTCAGGTTCTGTATTAAGTGTAGCTAGGCTGAAAATTTAATGGAAGTGTGTTTTGCAGTTTGTCAGAGCTAATGTAAGAATTGGGAGATTCCTTTAACTTAATCATGTGTTTGCACAGAATTGTGGTCATGAGCAACTCCCTGACCTCTTTTCATGTGTACTGTTAGGATAATTTTATAGTGGAGAGATAACAAGGAGATTTTCGAAGTGATGCTCTTGTCATGCACGGAAAGCTGTGACCTATTTCCTAACATGTTAATTAACAAGGAATAAGTACAAAACAATGCCCATTTAATGGAAAGGGCAATTTAAACTTTAACAGAAAGGCATCACTTGCAAAGTAATAATGAGTAAGAAACATAGTACAACATTTCTCATACTCTACCTTATTTCACATCCAGCTGGCCTATCAATTATAACCTGTACTCTACAGATGGTGCAATATATCAGAATTAAGTCAGTCAGTTAGTTTGTTCCCAATTAAGTGCTAATACTCCCAATGGAGAATATTACCCTGAGTCTTAGTTAAGTGCCCGTCTTCTAGTATCCCTTTATGGTCTTATTTTGTCATTTTAAAGAGATGCCCTGTCGTTTAGTCCAGAATGTATTCTGGCTTGTTCTTCCAAGTGCTACCTGCATTGTTGCACTCCTTGTTTTTATTTGGAAGTTAGATAGAGGATTTGATATTTCAGGGAGCTGGGAGTAGAGGTATGCAAAACAACCTTAAGATAAGCAAGTTGGTACTACAGCGCATGTGACTTTACACCATATATTTAGGTGCATACATGTACTTGCCATTACAAAATCTGAATGCTTTAAAGTAGCATTACAATGTCCAACCACTCCTTTTGTGGATTAGAAGCTTAATGAACTTGTCTCCTGAAGCTTATTAGCATTACAGGGCTTGCTTTTTTCAATGACTTACTAGACAGGTTACTTGAGCTTGTACTTTACTTGCTCCATCTATCCTATTTTACTTGGCATTACAAGCCATTTCAGGGTTGCTACTAATAGATTGATATCCTATTCCATTACACTTCTTTCCACTTCTAGGTCTTAGTCTTTGCCCAGTTAAAGGCTGGCTAATTTTCTGACACCTTTCTTCTCTTACATCTAAATGTCAAGCTGATCGTGGATTTGGTCACTTGATCTAATGGACTTGCTGTCTTCCCCTGTTAGTCTTTAAGGTGACCCTTCATTGAGAGGAAATCCTTTGACAGAATTTGTTTTCTGAAGTGACTCCAGAGATTCCAGGCAATTACATGAGCTTCTGAATATCTTTCTTTAGAAGTTTAAAAGGCATGCTCTTCTAGCGCTGCTTAAATTACCCTTGTGGATTTGTTGCCATGCTATGGGAAATCTCCATTATAGCATATTCACTGAATCACAGTTATTTCAGCAGTGTCTTAGTTATGCAGAGATGTATAAAAAAAGTTACCAGTTTCAAAGTGTCTGTTCTGAGCCCTTTCTTGGCAGCCTGCTTTATAATTTATATGACAGTGAGATGGAAAAATTGCCTTCTATAGTTGTTGGCAAAAGCATCTCTTTGGTACTTCTAGTGCCAGCAGGAATTAAAGTTTGGTAACATACTTAAATTTACTGAGAATTATTTAAATGTAATTAAATTTCTTACATAATCTCTGACAAAAAGAAAGGGAAATGTCAAAACCATGTATTTTTGTGGATATGAAATATTGTTTGTGGAAATAAAGTTTGTGTGTATCAAGGAAAATCATCATGTAGTTCCAGTGCCAGTATTAAGCAGTGATAAAGCATTCTGTGGTAAGTACTAAAATTTGTAATGGATCACAATGCATATGGATTCATATGGATCATAGTTCAAGGTTTATTAGACAACTGCAGTTTTACTTTTCAACACAATTTTGTGTGTTCTACAACAATTTCATCTCTGTTCAGGGGTGGGGTATTTGGTTTTTTTACTGTTTTGATTTGATGGCTTAACATTTCTGAAACATACTATGATCATAAAAATAGATGCACTGATTTTATTTGCATCAAAATTAACTAGCCTCATTTTAACTTTTCTTATTAAATAAATTTGAAATAAACCCAAATTATTATAGATTGCATATGTATTAAAATTTTTATCCGGCACCTTTTTTACTTTGCTTAGATTTTGTATTTTGTTGGGGGTTTTGTTGATTTTTGTTTGTTTGTTTGATTGTTTTGTTTTCCCCCTCAAAAAAGTAAATAGTGTTATGGCTGAGAGCCCAGCTCTAATGGGCTCCTATTATCTTTTCCATAATTGGTATTTTAGAAGATGTGCTGCATGTCTTTCCAGCATACAGTAAGTGAAGTTGCTTCTGCCCTACAGTTTCAAAGGAGAGCCCATAATCTTGCTCACTATGTGCAACTAGCTTTTCAATTTTTGTTATAAGTGGGATAGAACCAGTAAAAAAATTTGTTGAATCTTTAGTTAAAACATGAAGCAGTTTCAGAATGCAAATTGCATGCAACATGTTAGATAGTATTTTTCACTTCTTGAGTATTGTACTTTTTTAAACAATTAGAAATTAATATTTTAATTAAAGTTCTTGAAGTTGAATGGGGGGTTAAATTTCACAGTGTTTTTAAGTAGCAGCTTTGACACACGTAAATATATTCAAATATATTTATTTAGACTATGCTAGCTTCTTTTTATTGTATATTCATGCTTTTTATCGAGTCCTCAGATAGATATGTGTGACTCTGTGGACTTTTGATGGAAGGGAAGTGCTTTATTAGAAAGCTAATTATGATGCCATCGTTGTCCTATCATGCAAAAACCAAGAGGTAATTATGAGCTTTGTCTAAGGAACGTAATAGTAATTATGTGCCAAGGTACAAATTAAGTATGTTGCAAGCCTGTGTCTTCAGCATTTCTTAGTAAGTAAAACGTACTGGTACAGTATCAGTAAATAAGTTACCAGTGTCTCTGTTTTATTTATTTCAATAGGATATTACTCAAATTTCTATGCGTACGACTTAATGACTTCACAGAAAAAAAGCTTGCTATGCTTTTGTTCATTTAAAAGAAGCAAACAAACTTGCTGATAGCTGCTTGCTGTTTAATAGTTTAAAAATCATTAAACTTAATATTTGAAATCATTAAAATCTATGCAATTGTTTAAATAAATCTAAGTAGTGAAAAAAATAACAGCTGGAAAACAACTGTGCGCGTAGCTTTGTATTTAAAATGTTCTCCACTTTGCATCATCTTTAATGTCATACGAGAAGTTAGTCACTTCCTTGGCCATCGGATAAAAATTATTAAGGAGTCATGTCTTCACTAATTTGACAGCCCCAAATCTGGGACTGTGTAATTCTTTGTGGCTTACTTGTAAACGATGCATGGCATATACCTTGCTAATTACGTACACCCCTCATGTCTGCAATCTGATGCATCTGCTTGGGTCTGGTAGATATGACCTTGGATTTACAGGAGACTTGTGCCACTGAAGGAGCAGATGGAATCTAGGCTCTGTATCCCACAGTGTCTAAAGTGGCACTAGACATTTACGTTTAGACAACTGACCACAGCCTTGTTGCAATGCAAAGTACATATCGTGCAGTAAAGTCACTGTAAACGTGTCTAAAACAAACAAACAAAAAAGCTCCCAAACATGCCAAGACAGAAAAACAAATTAGGAAAACTGACCAGGACTTTGATTTGCTAGGTCCTGAAGACTGGAAATATTGGTATAAAAGCATGAATATGACTCCTTTTCCTCTCAGTTACATCAGTTCAGAAAACTCCCCCCCTCAAAAGAGTTGCCTGTGTATCCTGCTTGCATTCAGCATATGATTTCCATTTTGTTACTTCTTTTACTGGCCTCTCTTGTCCCAGTTGGACTTCTAGCTTTTTGTCAGGGTAATGTACAATATTTGTTTCAGTTGAGTTGTTGATTTTGCTTTCTAGCAATAGAAGAGTCAGTTGGCAGTACCATATTGTGTACTTGGAGTAGAGCATTATATGCTGGTGATTAAATCTGCCATTTTCTATTAGGTGTAAGAATATTAGTCACCTGCCTCCCTTTCATTTTCTTTGTCATTATCTTAAATCTCAGATTTAATTGCTTGTAATGGGACAGTAGAATGGACAAGACAAGGCTTTTGCGTAGACTGTTGGAAAGTGACAGAAAATATTGAAGGGACATTGAATGAAGTGGTTCCCTTCTAATCATCCCTTGTGGATCCCTTTCACAGATCCTCAAAGGCTTGCAGAGGGTGGGCGTCTGTAGTCACCTCATATTTCTGTCGGTCTAATTGAATTTACAGATTGTCAGTTCTTGCACGGAAGGCTCCTCTTCTGGAGCTCCGAGACACAAAACTGTGTGGGCACATTGAAGGGGGACTGCTTCTGGGTTCTGAGCTTAACCGTCTGGTGCTGAGTGATACGGTAGGCAAATTAGGGGAAATGAAATGGATCTAACATAAGCAAGTGAGGAAAAAGTTTGGAATCTGTAGTTTTCCAGTAAAAGAATTGAAGTCAAAAGGTAAGGATGGGGGGAAAAAATACTCTGGGATTTTTAAATTATTTTTTTTAATAGTAGTAGTTTGTAAGCAAGCACTGAAAGGAACATGGAGAATATAACTAAAAGACACTTTCTGTGCATTGACTCTGTATTTTACTAGTGTACGTGTTTTCTGCTAAAATTCCGTTTATTAATCCTTTGCAAGTAATGAGTACATTTTAGGTAACTAGGTAACTTTGATACCTCATTGAAACTTATGAAGATTTAACAACTGTAAATCATGTGACTTCCTAGACACTTGTCCTTTTATTAATACTGTAGAAATGAAGTTCTGAGCAGTTGTAGATGGTTGAGACTTGGGACTATGTAGGTTACAATTTAGAAAAATAATTATTTGTGAGTTGTTGATAACTTCAGTGCAAAAAGGTAATAGCTTAAATAAACATAAAATACAGATTAATACAGAAAATTATGTTTAATGAAAAACTGAATTTTCAGCATAAGTTTCAATTTAAATGCTTAAAATGCAAATATACAAGTTCTTAGCAATAAACATGGGAAATGTAAATTCTTAAGTTTGTGTTAAATATTACATTTATTACTAAATAATTGTAAATAATAACTAAAAAGGGTCTGTAAAATTGCTGTAAGTGAAGTAGTTATTAAATGTTTTATAATGGTCTGTAAAAACTGCAAAATAAAAGGACTAGAACAAGAAACCCCTACCCTCAAAATGAGGCTTGAGTGAAAAACTTAACTAATGTATTATAATTGGAAGCAATGGTCTATGCTGCATTTATTTATTTGAAAAGAATGGGCAAAAAAATCAAAAAGAAAAAAAGCTTTACTTCTGTGGGTCCTTAGAAGAGGGTAAGTTGAATAAGGAGAATTGAATTTATTTTACTTGTTAAAAAAGTTCCTCTTTTAACATTCATTTCTCATACACAAGGTTAGTGCAGTGAATCATTCCCTGTTCGCATGTAGATACCTCTACCATGCACATATTGTTTGGAAATATGTCTAACCCCATTAACTGGAATTGGTAGTGGGCCATCATCCATCTTCTGATAAACTGCATAAAGCAAGAGCGTAGACTGTGATAATACGGCTTATAACCATGTCAAGTCAAATAGCTGTTTATATCTGACTAATGACTGGGGTGGAGATAGAAGTTGTATTTCTTTTTCCAAAGGAACCTCTGATAAGATTAGAAATGTCCTTCACAGTCGCTGCTTTGTCCTTTAGCCGCTCGCCCTCCCTAGCCAGTTATGGTAATTAAGATGGGACCATTAAACATGTTCTTATCCATAAGGCTAAAGGTAGGGAAACTGCCTGATAATAGAATCAATAAGAAGGATCTTTCAAAGCTTCTTTTCAGCAAGTCTCTGAAACAGTTGAAACATGGCTGAGGATGAAATCCAGGGGCAGTACCTGTATAATATTCTGTATTCCAAATAATTTCTATTAATGATAAATAGACAAGCAAAAGCTTAATAATAATTTTCAGTGGTTCTGGGACATACAAAGTGATTGAAGTTGATTGAGGCAAAGATTACACTCTAATAAATTTTGCTTCCCCTCCGCCCCCACCTTCTATTGTGTGCAGAAATGCCACCGGTGTCAGTGGTTTGGTATATGCTGCATAAACAGGAGAGAAAATTGATGATGAGACTGTTGTGTTTATTGAAAAGATTCAGTTTTTCAAACTGTGAATTTTGTGAGCAGTAATCACCCTAATTCTGTTCTAGTCAACATATGTAAAAATTAAGAATGACAATTTTCCTTAATCTTCACACTTGCTTTTGGGACAGAAGCATGTGGGTGTTATTGTTGTTAGTAGTATTACTCACCATGTTCTTTCTTAGTGGAGATCCTGATGTTGCCGTGTATCACTGAAAGCTTATCTCCATGTGCTCCCATTTTGCTGACATTAACGCTTAAATAATAATGATTCTTTTGTAGGACTTAAGGGAGGCTTAATTAATAGGATTGCCCTTTCTGGACACTCTTGAAGCCATACCTGGAGCATTATGTCCAGTTTGAGCCTTCCAGAACAAGAAGGGTGTTGAGTAGAAGCTGGAGCATGTAATGTACTGGCAAATAATTGGTGAGCACTGCTGTCAGCCATGACCTAAAGAGATCAGAGTGAAGGCAGTAGGAGCCAGGGTATTCTCAGAGGTGCACAGCAAAAGAACAAGCAGCAATGGTTGCAAGTGGCACCAGACAAAATGCTCATTGGAAGCGGTGGAGGGAGGAGGGAGAATAGCTTCACAATGAGAGTGGTTTGCTACTGGAACAGGTTTCTCAGAGACATTGTGGGCCTTCTGTATTTGAAGATATTGAAAGCATGACCAGACAAGACCATGAGAAACCTTATCTCATTTTGAAGGTAGCTCCAATTTGAGCAAGAGGTAAAGCTAATTGACCTCCAGAGATCTATCCTTCTGGCCTCAATTAATCTGCAGTTCTGTTTGTCCTGATAGGGTTTACAAATATGCATATAGATCTGTCTATTTATTTTAGTAGGGAGGCTGAACTGTTGAGCCCATATTCACTACCTGAAAGATGTAGGAAAAGCAATAAGAAATGATAATGATGTTAAGTACTGTGTAAGTGAGTTTTATTATTGAAGTGTTTACCCTAGTCACTTCCTTCACATTCAGTATCAAGCTCTAAACTGACTGTGTCTCAGTGGCAGCTGGATTATTTACTTTTTAATTTGCAATGCTTTTTTAACGATTGCACAAAATAAAACATAAAGTATTTGAGCAGATGAGGCAATTTTGATAAGAAGAATTAATAACTTGAAATAAGTTTTTATAAGTAGTGTCACATTAAGAATGTAGACCTGACATGAATAATCTTGGAAGGAAAAAGTTGAGGGACATTTTCTTTGAATAATCATAAACAAATGTATTTCCTGTTCAGGTTCTAGCTAAAAAAATAATATGGACAGCAGCTGCTCAAGCTTCTTCATTCTGTTTTCCATGTTGTTCTAACTCTTCAGACCCTTTGGGGAGAAACAGTCCTCAGGGAAAAAAGAAAAAATGTATCTTTCAGCAAACTCGTGCCCATCTATTTACTATTTTGAGATTGTGAGAAAGATACATTTGCAATGATAATTTCCATGGTGTAGATATTTATGCAGTGCCCTCAGTTATAGTTCATTCTAGATATACTCTCCAAAGCTATTAAATTAAATAGTCTTTCAGCTGTTGGACGGAGTCATGAGGTGCGTCTATTTGGATTGATGAGTGAGCAATCAAACAAAACCCCTTTTTTACATTAATTTGGAATTTGGTTACCAAAATAACACTTAGGATTTTTTATGCAGACTAATTTTGAAGAGTGGCAGGAAGAAGACATAGTGGCTTGAATTTTTTCAGTCTCTTAATACAGGTGATGATCTTGAGTGTGTGAAAGCCCAGGGTGAGAAGCAATGTTGGTAACAGGTTGGATTTTTCAACCAATAGAACCAGTTCTTCACAAGGTCTCTGTTCTACCATCCTTTACAACATTGGTGTTGGATTTGACCTTTATTTTGTGTGGTAACACATTCCTCTTATGTTTTGCAGTGTCAGGAATTCCTTAATTTTACTCAAAGGGTTGCTTTGCTCTTCTTGAATTCGGCAACCAACAGTATTTTCATTCCCAAAACTGGCAGTCACCTGCTGAAACCATCTAAACCTCCTTAAATTCAGAATGGAAAAGCATTGTCTTTTTCTTGTTTGCAATGAACTGAGCATTATAGTAATAGAATAATAAGTAGTAAGGTGCATGCCTGGGTTATATAATGAATGTAAAACAAAACTAGATTTGGTGAGGAAAAAATGGGATTTAAACAGCTGCTTCAAGTGAAAATAGATGATCCTGGGAAATCACTAGGAAACAGCATATAGTACTAATACAGTCAACATTATTATTTCCACTTTTCTGACATGTCAACATGTTGTTTGCAGCATTTTTCAGAATAATAGAATTTATTCAAGCAACTTATCCTTAATGTGTGTAGTGTAAATAGTTTATGTTGTGCTTGTATATCATATTAACAATATTTGATTTGTGCTTTCTTTACAAATTGGAAACATTGATTTTCCTCTAGTTCACATTTTGTGTTTAGGCTAGTGCTTTCAGTTCCCATTTTAGGTTCTGTACTTTGAAATAAGTTGATTTCTCATAAAATTATGCTCTTTTGTAAGAGGGTCTACAAGTGCCACATTTCTTTTTTTAAACATTGCTTGTGTCTCTTCTGGAGCCAATTAATGCCTTTAAGTTTAAGCTTGCTCTGTAAAGAGCACTAATAGTGTTCCTCCCCTTATTCAGAACACAAACCTACTAGTCTTGACCTCAGGTGGTACTTATCCTGGGATGTTACTGTTTTAATTCTCTTCTTTTTTGCTTCTACTTTTTTCTGAACAATTGTGACAAAATGGCCTAAGTTTCAGTCTCTGGAGATGACCATCAAAAGTCGCCATGCACCTGCTGATTGCAAAGTAACTGTTGTGTGTATAGAACCTTTAGCTTGATTCCCTGAAGTTCTCTAACTTCCCATTCTTGATTTATCCACTGGCAAAATTTATTTGAATGTGTTCATTAGTTCTTGCTTAAATGTTTGTATTGGTTTTGTGTGGCAAGGTTTTGGTAGTGGGAGGGGGTTACAGGGGTGGCTTCTGTAAGAAGTTGCTGGAAGCTTCCCCTGTGTTCGAGAGAGCCCATACCAGCTGGCTCCAAGACGGACCCGCCGCCGGCCAAGGCTGAGCCAATCAGCGCTAGTGGTAACGCCTCTGTGATAACATTTTTAAGGAGGAAAAAAAAGTTGGGACAGAGAGAGAAACAGCTGCCGGAGAGAGGAGTGAGAACATGTAAGAGAAACAACCCTGCGGACACCAAGGTCAGTGAAGAAGGAGGGGGAGGAGATGCTCCAGGTGCCGGAGCAGAGATTCCCCTGCAGCCCGTGGTGAAGACCCTGGTGAGGCAGGCTGTCCTCCTGCAGCCCATGGAGGTGCACGGTGGAGCAGATCTCTACCTGCAGCCTGGGGAGGACCCCACGCTGGAGCAGGGGAATGCCCGAAGGAGGCTGGGACCCCGTGGGAAACCTGCGCTGGAGCAGGCTCCTGGCAGGAGCTGTGGATCCCTGGAGAGAGGAGCCCACGCTGGAGCAGGTTTTCTGGCAGGACTTGTGACCCCGTGGGGGACCCATGCTGGAGCAGTCTGTGCCTGAAGGACTGCACGCCGTGGAAGGGACCCACGCTGGAGCAGTTCGTGAAGAGCTGCAGCCTGTGGGAAGGACCCAGGTTGGAGAAGTTCGTGGAGGACTGTCTCCCGTGGGTGGGACCCCACGCTGGAGCAGGGGAAGAGTGTGATGAGCCCTCCCCCTGAGGAGGATGAAGCGGTGGAAAATAACGTGTGATGACCGTAAACCCCATCCCTGTCCCGCTGTGCCGCTGGGGGGGGTTGGTAGAGAAATCGGGGAGTGAAGTTGTGCCCGGGAAGAAGGGAGGGGTGGAGGGAAGGTGTTCTGAGATTTGGTTTTATTTCTCATTACCCTACAGTGCTTTGATTGGCAATAAATTAAATTAATTTTCCCCAAATCGAGTCTGTTTTGCCCGTGACGGTAATTGGTGAGTGATCTCTCCTGTCCTTATCTCGACCCGCAAGCTCTTTGTTATATTTTTTCTCTCCCCTGTCCAGTTGAGGATGGGGGAGTGATAGAACGGCTTTGGTGGGCACCTGGCGTCCAGCCAGGTTAACCCATCACAATGTTTTTGAGGTGCCTTGGGAATCACTGTTGATCTGTCAGTCCCACCACATGTCCTTTTTCCTTATTTTCATGACTCAGACATAGCCTCTAGATTTATGTTCTGTTGTTTCTAGCCTGTGATGAAGTTTTGAAGATTTGTGAAGTTATTCAAAACTCTGATTAAGACTTACATCTCCATATAGAATATTTCAAGACTTGATAACCATAGTGAGAATCTGTGGGTACATAGGTCCTTGATTTTATTTTGTCTCATTTTCCTGTAGATTGAGGTAGTTGTTAAAAAAAAAAAAGAGTAAATGAATAAATAAAAAATAGGCTGCCAATTCTATCTTCTTTATTTAGGTGACCTTCTACATTTGCTTAACATAAGAACACGTAGTTCTTTGGCTGTAACTCAGCTACAGTTGTGTGCAGGTGTTTTGCATCATTCCTTATGTATACCTATATAGAAGTGGATTTACTCTATGGTTCAGACATTTGTGTACTTGTTGGGAGCAAATAAATTTTGAGCAGTAAAAGACTTTTTAGGAAAACTTCATAGCTTTGTAATGATTGCTTCCAATGTTTCGCAAAGCAAAAATTGAAAGCTACTGGTATGTACCTGCAAAGGTACATGAATACATAGGCAGATGTATGATTTGCATCAAGTAGGTGTCTTTCTATTAATTCAACTTCATTGTTATATTACAAAGATTGAAGACCTTTAGTTCAGCATGCTACAAGCGTGATAAATCTGAGTTAGGTCTACCTTTTTAGTCGCTTGGGATTAAACCTTTTGGTGAAGAGATCCATTAATGTGTTTTAAATCTATTGATTCATAGTAGAAAGGCACAATTTAAACTCGGAAGTCACTGAGTGAACTTTCCATTAAGTTAGGGAGACTGTGGTCACAGCTCATTTGATCTTTATGAAGTAGAAAATGTGATGTAGACCACACTGGCATTCTATTAGAGGAAATCATGCATTTAACCATGTAGCAAAATACTGTAGCCAATTACATGAACATACACCTATTTTACACATGGCTGATCCTTTGAGCATAAAGTATTAACAATGCACATACTATCTTGTTTTAAGGACTATTTACTTTTAAGCCAGTGATATGGGATAAAGTTGAAAGAAAAAATGAATTAATTTATGATTTATATCAAAGTTTTCTAACTGGAAATCAACCTTGCATAGAAATGTGTGGATGTTCTTCAGCTGACATCAGCAAAGACTAATTATAACCCTGTTTTATTAAACGGTATCATCTGAAATTACATTTAGAAAAGAAAGAAAAATGTTCAGTATAGAAATTAATTTCTTAAAACTACTATATTTTAAGAATAACTTTGAATCTATTAGAGGATATAAAAATATGTTCTGATTTATAACTTGGCTTTTTTCTACTTTAGGGTGTATGTGAGGCTGTCAAAATCTTTACATTTCACAACATCTTTTCTTAAAAAGTAATAGGGTGAACTTGCTCTTAGTATTAGATGTTTACAGTGTGATCTCACAGTTCAGTAGGCTGGGAGTTGATTTGCTTAATGTTACTATCCCTTTTGAATTAATTTGATTTGTTTATATAAACAAAAGTATTCACATGCACATGTGCATGGACATTTTAAAAAAATGCCTTTATACAGTTTAGTCACAGTGGGCACTTTCTTACTGTCAGGAAGTGAAGTAAAACATTGAAAGTTGATAAAAAAGTTGAGAGCTAAACTTTTACAGTAAAATGTTGTGGGTGTCATTTGAGGGTAACTATGATTATATTACTGACTTATTTTTCCATTCCTGTTCAGATGTCCCCATACCTGCTGTCGAGGCTCTGGGCATTTTGAATGGCAGAAGCTTATTTATTTCGCCTGCGCCCCGATCTTTTGGCCTTCATGGTGAATGCTATTGGGAGGAAGTAAAATCTTTACACTGTAATTCATAATGACACAAACTCTTTTCACCAGTGGTTTTGACTTATTCCATTGCCTGAAATAAATTATGAGCTGGGAAGTTATAACCTCTATCATTATGGGCTTATTGTGTGTATTGGCACTGCACAATTGGAACGGGCATATGAAGATTAATGTGTTGTATGCCAACATGTCCTTTCCTATGCAAAACATTCTGTGAGTATTGAAGTGATTTGTACAAGAATTTTGCAGAGAACGCCAAAGCTAAGTCAAAGTAAATTAAACATCCCCATCTGGCTTTACTTTCTTGCAAATGGACACAGCTATATATTCCAATACAAATTACTCTGTTTATTATAGCTGTTATTTACAGTGCAGTTTTTCTGAAGCTCTGCTATGTAGTCCATTAGTCACAATTTTTCCAGAAAGATTTCTGGATCTTGAAGACGTCCACGCTGAGGAAATGATGGAACTCTACATTCTAGGTAGCCAGCATAGTCTTAAAATGCGACATTGGTCTGACAATACTGCATCTGATTTCAGTGGCAGGAAAAGATACTCTTGAAAAGTATAATGCACATGTTATAGTTCTGTTGCAAGACTGTAATTGACAATGTGTAAAATGAATTTCCTAATCATACCTGAATCTGAAAAGAGTTCTAGCAATTAGTCTTTCATCCAAGAGAATTCTTTTAATAGAATTAACAAAGCAGCTTTACGTTCTATTTTTGAAGGATTGGCCTCAAATTATTTTAAATATTTGTGAGTTTCAGCTGGGATAGAGTTAACTGTCTTCCTAGTAGCTGGTACAGTTCTATGTTTTGAGTTCAGTATGTGAAGAATGTTGATAACACTGATGTTTCCAGTTGTTGCTCAGTAGTGTTTAGACTATAGCCAAGGATTTTTCAGCTTCTCATGCCCAGCCAGCGAGAAAGCTGGAGGGGCACAAGAAGTTGGCACAGGACAGAGCCAGGGCAGCTGACCCAAACTGGGCAGTGGTGTATTCCATACCATGGGACGTCCCATCCAGTATAGGAACTGGGAAGTGGGGGCGGGGAATCGCCGCTCCGGGACTAGCTGGGTGTCGGTCGGCGGGTGGTGAGCAATTGCCCTGCGCATCATTTGTACATTCCAATCCTTTCATGACTGCTGTTGTCATTTTATTAGTGTTATCGTTACCATTATTAGTTTCTTTTCTGTTCTACTAAACTGTTCTTATCTCAACCCACGAGTTTTACTTCTTTTTCCCGATTTTCTCCCCCATCCCACTGGGTGGGGGGGAGTGAGTGAGCAGCTGCGTGGTGCTTAGTTGCTGGCTGGGGTTAAACCACGACAGTGCGGTTTATTTTAGTGGTATTTTTCAGAGTGATATTATTAAATATTACTGAAATAAAAGGAAAGAGAAAGAAAAAATACAACTTGCAACCCAGTTCTCCACTATGGAGTGAACTCAGGGAGCAAACTTGAAATCATTGAATTTTGGCAATAAAGTTGCATGGTTAGACAAGGTAGCATTCCTCCCAGCAGCTCAAGACAGATGTATCTACCTACCCTATAGACTGGAATTATCAAGGGCAACATTGACTACATGGGAAGTGAAAGAAATTAAAAAAAATTAAAAAGCTTTAAGTTGTATGAAACTCAGTGAGTGAAGAACTGAACTGTAAAACTGTTACCAAAACCATGATGATGTGTGTGTATGTATAGTCTTACATATGCATACATACCTACACCCATATATAATCCTCCCTTCAAACTGTTATAATTTCTTGTCCTCTAATGAAGTTTTTCTTCGTTTTACACACCCAGACAAAGAGTATTGGATGTTGAGAGCACTTTGAGAAGGTAGTTTGCATTGGTTTTCCCTGTTATTTTTTTTTAAGGAAAGGTTTGCACTAGGTCTGTTAGTTTTAAGATCTGTAGATCTTTGAACCTGTGCTGTGTTAGTTCAGACACCTTGAAGTAGAAAGCTAACATGGGTATACTCTGAAAATATCATGCTGAAAAGTGCATGTGAAGTCCCATTCTGGCCAGTATTTTTTGTGCTTCTTTAGGCAGATTTTTATAATGAAAAATTGTATTATACTGATAAAAGAAAGTGCACTATACCCAACTGATGATCAATATATTTTCTTTACCATACATAGATATGAGTGTGAGTGCATGTATGTGTGCATTTTTATGTACCAAATATGTATTTTCATGTACCTACTAGACACTTGTGTAGTCATAAACATGACACACTGTGCAAGTTAGCAGTGGTTATATTTTCATAGTTTTCTGGGAAGGTCTTTTTGATTTCCTAGCTAGAGGATGTATTTCCATCACTGAGCACTGAATGAATTTGGAGATGATCTGCAGTAAGAGAAAAGATGGGTGAAAGTAACAAGAATGAGCTTCTGGTTGCTTATCAGTGAATGCACATACTTCCCTTTTCTACTACCACCTGACCAGTGTTGTGTCTCATAAGAAAGTGATTACAGATAGTTCTAATCCCATATTCCAAAATGTCAAGGCAAGGATTAGTCTAGCTAGTAGTTCTCTCACAAAGTTTGCTATAAATACTCTGCATCAAGTCTGCTGGAATTTCCATTTTTGTACAGTGGTTGGGTACTAAGTGAGGGTTTGATGCTGATGGGTGTTACTGTGCAGTCTCAAAGAATAATAACAAATATTTTAATTATGTAGTATTTGATAAAAAATGGAGTACTGTGTTTTCACATTGTGTCCAGCTTTTACAGTTTAGCGTTAGAAGTGTAACGAAAAGTAGGCAATAGTAGATGTAACCTAGCAAATATGAATTCATATCCATTTTATTTCAAGAGACAGATGGTATAAATCTATTTAGATGATATTCAGTTTTCTTGCAGAAAGGTGAAGATATCCAGTATTCTCCACAATCTTTTCATGTGAGTACTTACCTAGGTGTCAAGGTTTATACATTTCAATCTAATCTCTCTAACAGCAACCCTGGTTTCCTCAGGTAGATCACTTGATTACTGTGTCACAATTCTCCACCTGTAAAAAAGGAATCAGAGTGATGCTTCACCTCTACAGTCAGGGCAGGACTATCTTAAATTACTAATGTGCTGTGCTGATACAGGAACTTTGATCGTGGTTAGAGTGTCTTGGTCTTGATAAAATACAAATGCTAATAATACTGATGAAAGTTACATGAGAAATGCCACTAATAATAAGTGGATTTTTACTGATGAGATTATGCTAGGAATTGTTGCAGATAGCATAAAGTAAATTGACAATTAATAAATACAGGTTGATACTAGGAAAGAATAATGCAGAGAAATGCTTTGTTACAAGAAAAAAAGAGTAGCAAGTCTTGTATTTAAAGCTACACAGAACAGAAATGAAGGAAAGTACAGACAATTGTGCCTTGTGAAACTGTGTGTGCAGGTTGTTGGGTTATTTTTGTGCCAAGCTCAGGGCAAAGTAGGAATTCTTGTTTCTGCCCTACTGTACCATAGGCACCCTGAAGTGGATGGAAAAGATGAACTTCTGATTCATCGCAGTCTCTCAGTTGTATGGCTTCACAAATTTTTCTCCTACTTTGAGCTGCAAAGTGACTTACTTGTTCTTCTTGCTTCTTATTTCCTCCAAAATTTGAAATAGATTTGTTCAGAAAGATAGAGAGACATGGTTCTCTTGTGCTTCTTGCTTCTGCTTTGGGTAGTTGGGTACTGTGCTTAGATGACTAAGCAATTCCAAGTCTTCCCCTGCCCCCCCCCCCAGTATGACTGTTTCTTTGACCTTTATCGGTGATTTAAATGCTCGTACTTAGGATCAGGAAGACTTCGAGAGAAACTATAAAAACAGTTTAGTATCCAAACTCCTGCTTAATGATGAATAAATTTTAAGATACTGAGTATGTTAAAGAATGCTTAACAAAGGAATGAGTAGCAGCCTACAGCTAATCTTAGTTTTCTGATCAAGAAAGTAAAACCTTATTCCAAAAAAAAAAAAAAAAAAAGAAGAGAGCAACTATTGCCTGAAGAAGTGAGTAGTGCCCACGTATACTGAATAGTGACACAGTGCAAAGACTCTAGCTGGGTTGTTTCAAGCTGAGAAGATGCTTTTGATGGAAGGTTGCTTATCCCATCTCCTGAGAAGTAGGTCTGTGTGTACATTTCTTGTATTTATTTGGAGCTTTGAAATGGATCAGCAAAACATGTACATGCAGTATTCCAGAGTCCATCATTACTTACAGTAAAATATGAAAATCTATCTCTGACACAAGTCAAACATTTTGGTACAAGCCAGATAGAATAATTAGACTTGTTTGCATATTGAATAGCAGCCAGTGAGTTCTGATTGTTCTCAGAAAAGCGCTCAGGGCTCCAGTTTACTACAGCTTAGTATAGAAAAAAAAAATCTTTTTTGGTTTGTTTGGATTGGGGGGAGGGGGTGCTTTTTGTTGGGTGGTTTGGTTTTTTTGTTTTGTTTTTTTTCCCCAGATGCTGAAATGTTATCCATGTATCCATGAAGTATAGCAAAACTTGATAGTTCTTTTGAATCATTCAGTTGTGATCACATAGAAATGCTTTTGATTACTGATGAAAATAGTTTCTGGATTCTTACTTTTTATACCTTTAAAGCCCTGAAAGACACTTTTTATGCATCTTTATTCTTACAGGAAATGGTAATGCTGAAGTTTACTAGTAAAATTCATCTTCAGTACAGTTGTTTATCTGATCTATGCATTCATTAATAAAGAGTCCCTGCTGTTGTTGGCTCTGGCACAACTTAATTAATTACTATTTGAAATATGGATGTGGTAAATGATCCAACTTAGTGAAACAGGAGAACAGCTGTTACCTTCTTTTATGTTTTGAAGTCACTGGCTTTTCTCCTTATTTGTGTGTGCCATCCCCTTTTTCATCTTACGACAATAATTCCATAAATTCTGGACTGAGATTCATCTGTAAACCCTGATCTCTGTTTTGTTTTCCCACTGTGTCATCTTGTTCTCCTCTGTACTCACCATTTTATCATCTCATCTTACAACCATCCATTATTGTCTCTCCCTCTTTTCTCTGTCATAGATTTTCAGAATCCTGATATCCTTTTTCTTTCCAGTTCCTTTCTTTGGTCATTCTGCATTCCTGAAAGCCAAATAAGTTGTTTGCTATTACACTGGAGAAACTACTACTTTTGCCATCTTTCCTTGTGATGTATTTTTCTAGTGGCATATGCCTACGTGGTTTCTCAAAACATTATGAAATTAATTAAAAGTTTTTTTCCTAAATATTTCTATTTTCCCTATTAGTCTTGCTGCTATTTTCTTTGGTCAATTACTGAACTAAATAGATTTTTTTTCTCTGTCTACCTTTTTTTTTTTTCCCCCCCCCCCCCCCTTTCTTTTTTCTTTTTCCTGTCTAGAAAAGACACTGACAGCTAGTTTTTAAATAACACCTCAAATTGCTGTAGGATTTCCCGTCAGCTACAGGCAACAGCATTTCTGTGCAATCAAGTGCTGTAGAGAGGGAAGGTAGACACTTTAGTCCTGCACCCACACAAAGTCTATCAGTTACAATATCCTCAGTATCTTTCCCATGAATATCCTTGCACCTTAAGCTGTGGTGTTCTCTCACTTGATTTCTTTTATACTCAGATTTTTTTTTTGAGATTTTTATATTTGAAACTTGCTTGGTTTGTTAAAGCACTGCTCTAGTTGACCTTGCCCTGAGCAGGGGAAGTGGACTATGATCTCCAAAGGCCCCTTCCAGCCTCAACCATTCTGTGATTCTGTGAAGTACACAAGAAACAACAATGGAGAACAAAGAAATGAATATGGAAAACACTGTGTGTTCACTGAAAGAAATATTATGCAGAACTAATAAATGTCATTGTAAAAGCAATTAAACCAACTTACCTCAGCACAGAAGATGTAAATCCCAATGGCAATATGTCAGAGAAACTGAAACACCCAGTGGGATACATCATATTTGGCTTTATTCTAAAATAAAGCCAAATTAACAAGTGGCATTCTAACTTGCTTATTTGTTCTGTTAGTTATATGGCGTACCATTCTGAATATGCTTTGGCAATATTGTTTTAATTATTTTAAGGAAAAGACCAAAATGAAAGAATATGTTCACAAATGTAACCACAACTTAAATCCTTGACATAACTCTTACGTATGAAGGCATCTATTATTTTTTTATTTCCAGAGAAGTTTTATGATTTCAGAACTGAATAGCCAGGGAGGACTTAGGAGTATGTATAGTATGTAGGACTACAGAGACCTCTAAAAATAGACTACAGTTGTTTATGCTTTTATAAACATAGAATGAAGAAAACTTTACATTCTTCACTTTAGAGACAGAAAAGAGGAGTATTTAATGAAAAAAGTTATTTATGAAATTATTGAAACAAAAGAGATCATGAGGTAGGGAAAATACTGAAAACATCATAAATCTAGGACTGTTTCATTTTAAGGAGTGTGATTTTCTTTTGCAGACTGCTATCATAGAATCAGACATATACTTTTAAAAGCAAGCAAGTCTTGAAGCTATTTCCTTTTTGAAATGAGATGTTGGATTACAAAAAAGAGTTTATTTTCTTTATAGAAGTAGGTGGAAGTCCCTTCATTTCACGTATATTCGATTCTGATTATTCTGGGCCACAGAGTAGGGGTTGGGGGAAAAGGAGTGGGAAGAAGAAAAAAATAGAATTTTTCATTGTCCAAAAGAGTATTTTCTTCTATCCCAAAGAACTAAGAAACCCCTTGTACTTAAAAGAGTGAATTATGATTGATCAGTCTTAATACATATGGAACTGAAAACAGCTCATGGAAGGGTTGTCTGTTGGGTTCAGTCTGCTTATTTTTAAGGGAATGGTATCAATTACTGTGTTTTCTGTAGATATTTGGGGTCAACTATTTGAAGGAATGATACAAATTTAAAAAAAAAATAATTATATAATGTGTTGTTAATACCTGTTGCTCATTATTATACCTTATAAGTGTCCCTTTTCTAATTGCTGTCCTGGTAACTTTTTTTGTGGCTTCCTGCTGTCCCTTCCACTTCGTTTTCTTTTTGTCACTTACAAAAGCAGTAGATTCAAAATTACGCATGACTGGGCTATAATCGTTTATCAACTCTTGTTTATTCTCCACACAGAAGTACCCCTTTCCTAGCCTCTTCTGTAATTTCTTTTCTTTTTTTTTTTTTTTTTTTTTGAGACTGTCTTTATTTTCCCTACCTTCTCTATAAGTCTGATCTATTTTGCACATTGTGAGCCTGTCCTGAGACGCTCCCACGTCCACATCTATGGTATAATGCAGTGCCATAGGGGGTACCTGAGCTACCCCTGAGCGGGCACTTCTATCCAGAGCAGGGTGGGTAGAGCTTTGCCCAGCCCCCAGCTGAGGTCCTGGGAGAATGACGGCTGCATTGCCTGGAACTGAGTGGTTCAGATACGGCAGTGCCATTTCTAACTCTGAGCTGGTTTGCTTAATCGTTCTTACTGCAGTGCAGGGATATAACTGGACAACAGTGCAGAAATGGGGAGTTGAGTTGTGGAATATATGTTTGGGAAGAGCAGACAGAGTCTTTTAAAGAAACATTATCAGACATTATAACAGCTGGTGGGCTCAGCTTTCCAGAATAACACGTATTTTGTATACAGCATTGCACAGAGAAGATTACAGTAGGATTTTAAAGGAGAAAATGAAGGAAGGGGTTGTATATTGAGAGGATCATTATCTCTTGAGATGATCAATAGTTTGGGAGGCAGGATTGTGAGCTAATTCCAGTGGTGGTCTTCCATCAGGTTTCGTTCACCTTTTTTTGTCTGTCTTGCATAGTTATCATTGGTCTAATTTAGAAGCTTTTGTTAATGCTCGCTCTGTTCTGCCAATGGCAAAATAGGCACAGGAAATAAGGATAATTTTAACATCTTAGACAATTTAATGGTGTGTTTATCAAAGCTTGCTGATTCCATAGTTCTAGACATGCAAACCTCTGTTTTTTCAGGTGTTGGTTGTGGTTGATTTTTGGAGGCAATTTGAAGGCTGGATCTGTGTGTTTTTCCACAGCTACAGCATATACAGTATGTGTAGCATAGTTTTTGTTGCTAGTAGAGGTGTAGTATATTGATGCATTGCCCAAGTTTAGAATAGACTAGACTAGACTATTTCAGTTGGAAGGGACCTACAGTGATCGTTTAGTCCAACTGCCTGACCAAATCAGGGCTGACCAAGTCAAAACATGGTATTAAGGACATTGTCCGAATGCCTCTTAAACACTGACAGGCATGGGGCACTGACCACCTCTCTAGGAAGCCTGTTCCAGTGTTTGACCACCCTCTCGGTAAAGAAATGCTTCCTAATGTCCAGTCCGAACCTCCCCAGGCACAGCTTTGAATCATTTCCACACGTCCTATCACTGGATACCAGGGAGAAGAGCTCAGCACCTCCCTCTCCACTTCTGCCCATCAGGAAGCTGTAGAGAGCAATCAGGTTGCCCTTCAGCCTCCTTTTCTCCAAACTAGACAAGCCCAAAGTCCTTCGCCACTCCTCACAGGACATGCCTTCCAGCCTTTCACCAGCTTTGTTGTCTTCCTCTGGATGCATTCAAGGACCTTCACATCCTTTTTAAATTGTGGAGCACAGAACTGCACACAGTACTCGAGGTGAGGCTGCACCAATGCTGAATACAGCGGGATAATCGCCTCTTTTGACTGGCTGGTCAGGCTGTATTTAATGCACCCCAGGATGTGGTTTGCCCTCTTGGCTGCCAGGGCCCGCTGCTGACTCATATTCAGCTTGCTGTAAACCAGCACCTGCTGATGCCTTTCTGCAGGGCTGCTCTCCAGCTACTCCTCTCCCAATTTACACTTGTGCCCAGAGTTACTCCATCCTAGGCACAGAATCTGGCATTTCGACTTGTTAAATTTCATCCCATTAATCATAGCCCAATGCTCCCATTTATCTAGGTCCCTCTGCAAGGCCTCTTGTCCCTCAAGACAGTCAACAGCACCTCCCAGTTTGGTATCATCTGCATACTTGCTAATGGTGCATTCAACTCGTGCATCGGATCATTGGTAAAGATATTGCCCAGAACTGGCTCTAGAACTGAGCCCTGAGGAACACTGCTGGTGATCAGTCACCAGCTAGATGTAGCCCCGTTCACTACAACCCTTTGAGCCCTGCCGTTCAGCCAGTTCTTCAGCAAGCACACTGTAAACCTGCTCATCCCACAGTTGGACGGCTTGCCCAGAAGGATGCTGTGAGGGACGGTATCAAAAGCCTTATTAAAAACCAGAAAAACTACACTCTCACCACCTTCCCTTTGTCCACTAGGTAGGTGACCCTACCATAGAAGGTTATCGAAGCAGTTAAACAGGACTTTCCTTTTGTGAACCCATGTTGACTGTGCCTCATGATTGCATTATTCTTTACATGCCTTTCAATAGTACCCAGTATAATCTTCTCCATAATTTTTCCAGGAACTGAGATTAGACTAACAGGTCAGTAGTTCTCTGGGTGTTTTCCCTCATGCCCCTTTTATAGATTGGAATAACATTGGCTAGCTTCCTGTCAGCAGGGACCTCCCCAGGCTGCCAAAACAAGGTAGGTGATGGAGAGGGGTCCTGCCATAACATCCACTAGCTCCTTCAGAACCCTGGGATGAATCCCATCAGGCCCCATGGACTTGTGAATGTGTTTGTTTACACATTTTCCTCAAAATGTTTTGTGAGCAAAGAATTGTACTGATGAACTATATGATGAACAGAAAATAGATACAGCTAAGGAGAGGCACGAATTGCAGAGAAACTGGAGCTGAGTATTCATCTCCAAGACTTTTCTTATTTGCCACCTGTACCAAGGACATGACAGTTTTAATCTCTTTTTAAGTCAAATGTGAGTTCTAATTGTGATTACAGTAGTAACAAGTAAGTCCAGATTTTTTCTACCTGTTATATGGTGCACTACTTTGTACGTGTGTTAGCAGTTTTATTATTTCCAAAGAGACTTTATTTCAGTTTGACCCCGGCAGATGAAGTCATGGCTCTATCACAGGGCTATAAGATAATAGACAAGGGTGGTTTTTTTTAGGGTTTTGGTTGTTCTGGCTGAGGATCATGCATGTGTTATTGCCCGTTTGTCAGAGATGACTACTCCGATACCCAAATCATCAGAATGGTACATGCATTTATGTTGCTAGTTTTGCAGAACCATATTCACTGCCAGTCAAAACAAGCAAGAATTTTTCTGTGGGAAAGAAATACTAAGGTTATGTCAGGATAGTATGTTCAGATATCCGCAGGTCTGTTTCCCTAATATAGGCAAAATCCACATGGAAAAATAGGGGAATCATGAGTGGAGATTATATAGCTATATCAGGTAGTAAGTGATTTTTTTATTATTTTTTTTTTAAATTAGCATTTGAGTATCAGAGTTTTGGATTAACTGAAAAAGTACAGGCAATGTCTTGTATACTACTATTGGTGTCGGTAGGGTAACAAATTACAGTGAGGATAGTTAATTATCATTGTCATCTGCTACAATGTAGGCAATGGTACACTAGAGAAAGAAAAATAATACTTGTATATGACGAAAAGTGCAAAAAGGCTGTCTTTTACCGGGTACTGCAATGATGCACGGGCAGTACTCCTCAGTTTTGCGTGCTGACAGAACCCACAGTCCTAGTAAAGATTTATCTCAAAGTTTTGCTGGTTTTACTTCTTCTTCTTTCCTCACCCCCCGAGCATATAGAAAAGCAGTAATGTCATGATACTCAGGCTGAATATTTCCCAAATAGAAATGCTGTAGACTCAAGGACCAGAACTGTAGAGTTCACTGCAACCTTTCCAGATGTCTGTTATCAAACACTTCAGAATATCTAAAACTTTGTATTTCATAAGGCTTTTTGTTTTGTTTTGGGTTTGTTGGTTTTTTTGGTTTTGTGTTTTTTTGGTTTTTTTTTTTTTTTAAGTGAAGAATATAAGCATGGCTTTGGGAGACTGACACAAAAATTTCTGGAAGTCTGTTGATCTGGCCAGTTCTTAATAAAGCACTTAAAGCTTTTCTTTTAGGATGGGAAAAGTGTATTTAGAAACACACAATTTCTCATGGTCTGTATTATGATTAAACTTCTGTCTTTATTCACTTGAAATCTTAAAAAACAAACAAGGAATAAAAATTTTCATTCTTGTCGGTGTCTCAGTTGAGAGGCTAAACATCATTTAGGGTCAATTACTCTCTTGTCCTAGAGTTGGTCTTTCTGATCAGGGTAGAGCTATTTCAGTATGGCAGTGAAGATGAGCTTTGTGGATGAAAGGAAGTCTGGTGCCCAGAATTACAGAGACTTAGTTGAAAATTAATTCACTGTCCATCCAATGTCCCACAGCTGACTAATGGGGGGCGGGGGAAAGAAAATCATATTCTAATATAAATTCCTGACGTAAAGAGAAATGTAGTGGTCTGGGGACTTACAACTAAAGCAAGGAGCTTTCTTCTGCCTGGAATAATTATGGAGAGCCACTTGAGTGCATTTATTTTGAAAAATCTGAGACATGTGTCATGGCATCTTATATTACCTAACATACAGTTAACCGAACCACTTACAGAAGAATGCAATTATAATAGAATGTGATTGTAGGAAAAGTTTGGGAATTTCTAAATGGGAATAATAAACAGATTACTTGAGTTGTGACGAAACTAGCTCCTTTGTATTGAGCACAGCGAACTGAGATTTCAAGAGGTTCGGTTTTTTAATCAAGTGCCTTAAAATTTCTATAATAAAAAAAGACTTCAAAGAGATTAAAAAAAGAAAAGTAAATAAAACAGAAATAATATAATTGAGTTTTGACCCCTTAAATTGCTGACCTTCAAAGCTAATGCTGGGGAAGCACAATATTATTAGCAATAAAAAGAATTTGCTTTGCCCTTTTAATATTACCATAAACCGATTGACTGAGATGGAATGATGTTAATATTTAAGAAGTAGAACACTAGATTCTATTATCTCAGAAATGCTGTCACCTGGTACACTCTGTAGTCCTGTTATCTAATTATTGTCCTTAAATTGCATTAGTGTGCCAGCAATTTGTCTACTGTTGGAAAAGTAATTGACGTTTGGGTTACTGCTTCATATTTGGGAGAATCACTAGCTGGTTCCAAAGAGTCCTCTTCTGTCAAAGCAGATAAGCTAAAAGAAAAGAGAAAGTCTGTGGTTTAGAGTATGTCACTTATATAGTGCTCTTGTAATTTGGTATTAAAATTCAGGTTATATAGCAAAGCTAATTGTCAACTGAAAAGGGTGGGGTGTGACAAATTAATAAATGACACTTCTGACTTTAACTTTAGTGCAGTCTGCTCTTTCACTGAGTGTGCAAGCAGTCATACACTAATATAAAGAGCCAAAGTAAATGCTGCAATGATGTGGATAGAGGGGAATGTTTGTTTCTTGGCACCTGTTGTAGTTGGTGTTTAAATCTACAGATTTTTAGTCAGTAGATAGGTATAGTCACAGAGCCATGGTTACACACATGGATGACCTCTTCCATGCTCGGAAGCTGAGCCATCACAAAGGTGCTGAAATGCTCTACTTTCTGTGACACACATGATATTGCGATATCTGTCTCCTCAGTGGGGTCAAGCAGCAGATTATAAAGATTTCTTTGTAAGAACTGATGCTTATTCTGCCTTAGATTTCCAGCTGGTTAGATAATGTTAACTTCCATTTGGCTTCCCATACGTGTTTCTAAGGCAAGTGGCCCACTTTGTTTTCTTTAGCTTTAACTTTTTTTTTCTTTAATAATATTTGTGTATTATCATTAAAATAAAAAGTAATTGGATTTCAAATAATATTTTTTCTAACCAAAATACATAGTCTTTCTCCTGATGTTCTACAGTAATTTTAGTTTCCTGTTTTTTTAGTGTTTGGAGGAGTGCTTCCAAAGTCTTTTTATACAATTCTTTTGATTAAAATTTAAAGGATATTTATTATTCCTTGTAGCCTGGATAAGGGAAGAACAGCCTGTATTTCAGCAATTACATTGCAGTAAATATGCTTCCATGTTTCTGCAAAGGGTTTGGCTCATGTCTGTGTACAGTTAAATGCTTAAAACTTTCCAGACTAACATAATTTGGGATCTAAAGTTGATTAGAGATGCATGATTACAAAATGCACATAATACTATATGTGACAACTGGAATTAAATTTAAAAGATATTTTAAATTACTACGAGGAATGTAGTTGTCTAGTGGTTGTGATAATTTTGCTAACATAATTTGTTTAGAGACTTCTCATTTCACGTTTAAAAACAAGAAAATCTTAAATCTCTTCAAAATTATTTTTTTTCCCCAGGGCTATTGCATAAACTAAAGTTTAATGCTCAAACTTATAAGACTAATGATGTCAGTATAATCCAAATGAAACGTTTCGGAATGTTGGCTAAAACTGAAAACCTCATCTGGATTTCTTTTGACTATAACTTTCAAAAAAGATTTAGAGCACTGATTGCACATCTTTAGAGGTCTCTGCCAACATGTCTTTAAAGTACTTCATCTTCCAATGAGAAGAATCAGGATTGTTTCTCCTCTTGATGGCTTACATAATATACCCAGGTTTTTTCAACCATTATTATGAATTTGTTAAGGCCTTTTGTGGACCATGTAAATTGGTGGGCTATTATGCATAAATCACACTTTATCTCTTCCCCCCCCCCCCAAAAAAAAAAAAAAAGGAGTCTGTAGAAAACTGTAGGTGAGCTTGGTAAGATTATCAAAGTGTCAAAAGGTTTCTGCAATCATTTGTGGTAGTGCAATTCTCCATATAAAAATACGTTTGGAAAACAAGCATTGTGCCCAAAAAGTGCCTGAAAAGGAAGTAAGTTTTCAAAAAATACTTGAGTTGATTCTGCAGCGAAAGTGGTAATGCAATGAAAGTTTGTATAGTGAGAATGGAAACATCTATCATAAAGAAATTCTGAAAATTAAGTATTTCAGAAGAACAATTAATGCCTCTGTACTGTACTTTATATGAATAATGTGCTACTGTAACAAAACAACTAAAGCTGTAGTCTGAGAGCATCTGCAAAGCACCAGTCAACATGTTCTGTTTCTGGACTGTTTTTTCTTCATCTGAGATTACTCTGAGGTTATTATTTTTCAGAAAAGTAATACTGTATTAATAATTCTTAGTAATTATGTATTTTTAAAATTCTAAAATGTCATAATTTGAGAGTGAGTGTGTGCTCTAATTGATCAAGGGTATTCAGAGATAATGTCTCTATTTTTTATAGACCGTTAAGGTTGTACCCGGAGAGGAACAGGTGACTTGCAGTGACCAGTGGGGTTACACTAGCATAACACTGTGAGTCTCTTGTGTCAAATGTGAAGCATTATTTTGCTTTAAAATTCTAATAGTACCAATAATGAGGCAACTTTTACTGTTAAATCAGGAAAAGAAAAATAACCTTTTTGCCCTGAAGAATGGTGTGTTTAAAAGGTCAGAGCTGTACCTGGGGGCAGAGAGATGCCTAGTGGTAATAACGGTAATCCAAAGTTCTTGAAATGCAGTAAAAATGTCAGTTTTCAGTAGGACAAAGGACATTGCAGAAAAAACAGTAATTTCTTAGACTTAGGATTCTTGCTTACAATACTGTTAAAGTTGGGTAAGGCCAGGCTTTTAAAGTGCTCAGGACCAGAATTTCATATTCTCAGCCTACACAGCAGCTGCTAGATTTTCAAAATAGCTCAACTCCTAACAGTTCCTGTTCTGCAAGGCACCAGAGCGCTTATGAAAGTCTGGCTCTCATTTGGGTGCCAAAATGAGATCTGAACTCTCACGAAAATCTGAGAGTACGCTGATTTCATGGGGAAAAAGAAAAAAATAAATATCGATAAAGCGGAGATGAAAATTAGATTATAGCAGTATATTTATTTCTTAGCAATTAATTTCTTGCTGTGATTATGATAGTACTCTGATAACCAGAAGTCTTATTTTCTGAATAGTTGTTAGAGGACTACATATACTAAAAATAAAAGATTATCTGTATAATTATTTCTAATGGATTCATCTCTCTTGTTAATGTCACTTTCTTTACATTCTGTGGTCCTCTCTTTTTGAGGCACACAGAACAATGATCATATGGATTTTTCCTCTAAAGTTTAATTCAGACGGGAACAACTATATATAGAACGTACGTGTACGTTTAATGCAGGTATGATGCCAACAATAGATGCAAAAAAATCTAGTTTAGATATATACTCCTTGAAAGTCAGTTATCTCCCTAGCCTTTTAAATAGAAAAAAATTTAACTTCAGTAGATGAGAAGAGGGAAATTTGCTCTAACACTGCCTACAGTGAAACTGGAAGAAAGGAACCTGCTGGAAAAACTTTTATCTTCACAATATTTACATAATTAAAGTGTTACACTAATGTTTTGTCTGGAGTGGAGTTGGTTTCCAGTAATGTGTGGGGATTCATAACTATGTTTAACAACATGGATCTGGATAACACCAGAAAGGGAAAGTAGTTGTTGGCTTTAGAGAGATCTCTAAAATGCGGTCCTTTCATATGTAGGAACAGTGTCTTAATTTAAATTTAAATTTTTCTTGTTTCCACAGGTAGTCCCTGCACCATTTTTGTAAACTTTTCTATGACATTATTTCCTCAGAGATAATGGTTTCCAGTGATTTATGTGGTACAAAATTAGAAATTAAGACTTACTACGAATGTTACTTTTAACAATTCCCAGTCTGTGTCTCCTCAATTCTATACTTTTGTCTAGCACCCGTAATTTATCATCAATACATATTTTATCATGGAATGAATACTAACATATCTTGCAATGTATATGCAATAAATGTATATATGCAGATATACTTGCACATTCATATATGCATGACATAAATGTCTGTGTGTCTATAATGTAGATGTCGCTGTATGGCTTTCCTGTCTCATCTATTTTGGTGCAACAGTTCAAAGTTTTCCTCAGAAGCTTGATGTTCTTGAAGTCTCATTCATATTTGAGGACATTTACAAAAGTACCTACACATCACTTACTGAATCTATGAAACGCTTCCTGAAATGAGAAGAAAGGTGTGCACTCAGGCAACAATATACCAGGAGTGCTAATATGCTCTCCAAACAACATTCATAAAGGTTGAGAAAAAGTTCACTACCCCCAAGAAAACAGATATTTTTTTTGCCTTTTGTAGCATCTCTGTTCAAACAAATACACCGAGAAAGCAAATTCTGCAGCAGATGCGTAAGCTAACAAATTAATTTTAATGCCAGCTTTTCAGTTGACTTGTGTTTTGCCATTTTTAGCATTAGCTCCATTAACATAAGTGTGTATATAATTCGTATTATGTCATTGTACATATATTGTGTTCTGTATATTTGGCTCTTTATAAAGAAAAGAAAGAATGCAATTCAACATAATTTCTTCTTTCATCCTATTCCAAAACTGTCTTTGGGCATGTTTGAAATTTGTTTATATTTCCTGCTCACCCCCCATGAATTTGTAGGCATTTAAGAAGGCTAAGCTGTAGTTTTCCTGCATTTATCTAGAAGGATTAAGCCCTGTATTAGCTTTGTTTTGTAAACAAAAAGATTACATTATCATTGCCCAGTTGCAGAAATATATTTGCTTCCAAAGTTTATGTACTTCAGCAACAATGAACTGTAGTTCTGTTTATTAACAGCTGTCTGACAAGGTGTCATCACAAGTCACAGGGTAAATTGGCAATGCCGTAGTAGCCACTGGGATATGCACTCCGAACTGTTCTGTTCGATGTCTATGAAACCTCCTTCAAACATTAGTAGGCAGATGAAGTTGGTGAACAAAGATTACAACCTTAAAAATTCTCTGTCTCTGCATGAATGACTTGGAGCTTTGCTGAACCGAGCCCAAGGCTGACCTCAAGATTTTGTTGAGTTGAAGTTAAAGACCAAATTTCCCATGACACTATCTATAGAGGAATTTAGAAAATATGTAACTTCCTTTCCTCTTATTCCCCAATTATTTTTAAAGGCAGTAGTGGCATCTTTTTGCCATTTACACAGACTTACTCATGCAAAATGAATATTTTCTTAGAATAAGTGCCAGAAGGCAAAAATTGTTATCTTTGAATTGAACTGTTTAGAGAAAGTCACCTTGAAAATGTATTTATTTATAAAAGTTGGATATCTGTAGCCATGTGTGAATAGACATCTGAATGTAGCAAGGAGTTGCTACACACGGTATTCTGTTGTTGAGCAGCACCCTATAAAACTGCAGGCAGCTTATTCAACTAAATTAACAAACAAAAATGAAAAATCTGCCAGAATTAAAATATACAAACAATTTGTCAATTACAGGTTTTAGGACAAGTAACGTAGCTTAACTTGAAGACTAAAATCAGAAACACCTACTTTTTATATAATAAGTATGCAAATGTTTTGAAATGTGCTTGATGGCTAAATCGTGAGCACCACAGTGGTGTTTTCTGGGTGCTGAGACATGCTAGTAAGTCTTTGGAAGGTTTAATGGTTGAAGTGGGGTGATTTTTCTTCAGTTTTCTGAGACGTCAAGATGCAATTTGCTGGTGTTCTTCACAGTCTATCATAAAATTCCTTCTTTATATGTCTGAATAAAATTTGAACAAGAATAAGATGAAAATTTAGAATAATAATAAAAATATTATTTTCTACTATTTTTTTCTGGTATGTGTTAAAGGATCATTTGCAAATATATTTTACTCCTTATCCTGTTGTCTTTATTCATGCAATTTTTGAAAGGATTTACCTTTTAGCCGTGTTGGCTTTACATAATTGATCCGTCCAAGAATTGAATTGCCTGTAGGTCAAACATGAACTAAAATGTAAAGTTTGGTGAAATTTTTCAAGGAATATTCTTGCCTTGCACTTAACATGCAGAAATATCACAGATGAAAGATCACTTGCCAGTATGAAGCGGACCTGGAATTTGACTAATAGATGCTTTCCCCAGTGGAAATGGGCTAACTTAGTACCATACAGTATGATCATTTCGTGTCTCAACCAAGTGCAAAACGAGAGAAGAGAAAATTGAGGGCTAGAGTTTTGGAAGGCAGGCTGAAAAAAATAGCCAAATCCCCAGCATATCGATGTATAGGTTGCCAATCCTGATACATTTGGGGAAAACGTGCCCCACTCAGAAACTTGTCTCTGTTGCCATAATAAATTAATCCTGGTTGTGGGAGTTAAGGGGGTTCCTCTCAGAGCTATGGTCATGCTCATAGTAAAAGATTTGACAGGCACCAAAAAAAACCAAACAAAAAAACCCCCAAAACCTTGCCTTGATTTAGAAATAAAAAGACTGTATGGAGATGTCAGTGGGAAATGCACACCCTTTTCGATTAGCCTTTCTATAATCGGGAGTGGAAATCATAAAGACTTTCCAGTCCTTTGTTGTTTTTTTGCCCCCCCCCTCCCCCCCCCGACTTGACATGTGATGGGTTTCTTTTTTTTAATGTACCTTCCACTGGCAGTTCACCTGCCTCGCGGCCTCAGACCTTTGCTCTCTTTGAGAGTCTCTGTTCCTTTGCCAGTGATGCTTGGGCTGATCAATTGAGTGAGTTTTGGACAGGTTGGATTAGAGAGTAATCCACGTTTTGTTGATTTCTCACAGTAACTGTTTGATTTAGGACATTGGATGTTCTTTTTGATTTGTCATTTTAATGTAAACTAGTGGAGAGCCTCCTGGAGTGCTGAAGTGGAACGTAATCCTCATTTTTGCTAGCACATCTCTTGGGGAGTTAATCTGTATTTGCCTTTCATGTAGCTTCTATGGCTCAGAAGTCTTGGGCACTTTACAGACTTTAATGAGCTGAGCCTCACAACTTTGCTGTTATGTAAAGGAGGATCTGTTGTTCCTATTTTATACGTGGAAAGAAAAGTGTATAGATACCAAGTGATGTGCCCAAGGTTGCTTGACAATGTAATGTTTGACCTGAGACTAAACTAGTAGACCTAGTTTGGGGTTTTTTGCTTGAAGTGATAGACTGTTACGAATTCTCTTTCAAAACAGTGTTCAAAATCTTCCAGGTTCAGGCTTTTGGATAGACACTCTTAAGTTAACTTCCTACCCTGAAGTGCTTAGTCTGACAATGGAAAACAGAATGGGTACAGAAGCACAGGGAAATTGTTACTCGCCTGAAGTCACACGCAGCTGCTGGCAAAAGAATGAAGTATTAACCATTTTTCAAAATAATTTTCTTAATATAATTTTTGCTGGATATTTCCACACTCCTTGTTTGTCTGATAGTTCAAAGATATTTTTTTTTCCTGTATTTCAGGAGCTCTGTAAAAGTGACATGTTTAATGGGAATGGCTTAGTCAGAAGTTCATTTTAAATATGGCTTAATAGGAAGAGTGTATTTAAAGATTTATACATATTAAAATTGAAACTGTTCATTTCGCCTGTCTGCTGGGCTGGGGAGGGGAATGCATACACATGCCGTTTGTGAATAGTGGTAAAATGCTGAAGATGTACTTTTATATTCCTGTGGGTTCCCTAAGATGCATAAACAAAATCTATGTGATAGAAAGAACGTTGGCTTTGTAATAAGCTTCAGTGTTCTGATTTTTTTATTTCTTTTAGTATATTGCACAGTCCCCATTAACCAGCCAACAAGAGCATAGCACTGGAGTAAAAACTGTCCTCAGCTTCATATTAAGACCAGCTTAGGTATATGGCATGTTGCTATTATTTGCCTTGATAATTTTTTAAAAGGAGGAGGAGCTCTGTGGTTCACTGTTTTTTGAGACCACATATAATCTATTTCCTAATACTAATATAAAATAGCCATATATGTAATTTTCTTAGTTGTTTAATGCCAGATACTTTAAAGATTTTTTTTATTTTTTTTTTTCCCATGCAGGAAAGTAGTTTTCAGGTCTGTAAAGACTGAAATGGAGAAAATTGAGTTTTTAGAAATAAGGGCTAATGGCAGAAATAGCTGGTTTGTCTTTATGGGTGCAGGGTGTTGGGAAGTTGAGAAGTTCTGAATTCCAAAGGTTGCTGAGACTATGCCAGTAATGGCAGTAGGTATTCATGGGTCAGTACGTGGTGGATATCTGAGAAGAAATGTGAGGCTGCTGAAATTCATAGTTGAAAGTGTTGGGATAAAATTTTATATCCAGAGCCTCATTTGGTAGCTTTCTCTGAAACTGTTCTGATTCACACAGCATGAAGAAAGAGAAACTTTCTAGTCTAGATAAATGGATGAGAAAGGTGGTAGAAAAACTTCAAATATAGACTTTACTGGAACAAAAATAATCTATTTTCATTACACTTAGGGCACTGATGTCTTTCTGTATTCAAAGGAAGAATATAAGCCTTGATTACTTCTTGAATTTGACACAGTGATGGCTATAGTCCCCTAATTGTGTCATGCTTTATCCAGTGCTCCGATAGCTTTGTTAATTCCCAAAGAAAAATTCTAGATGGTGATCAAGTATAATATGTGGGAGTCCTCTTTAGGAAAGAGATGGATGAAAGGAACAGCTAAGTACTGAATATGGAAATTAAGTCTATTTCTGATCGCTAGGGGAAGACTTCTTTTCTTCAGCCCCTAACTGTGGGAATTCAGAGCTGAAGCAAAAGAAGGCAGAGCTGCAGTATGTTCTGAGGAATGTGCTAAGAATCAAAGCTTACATACTGACCAAGGAACTACCCCCCAAAAAACGTACAGAAAAGATATTATCGTTCTTTTGATACTAGATGGAGGTTGGAAATAATGTAGTTCACAATATCAATGCCATTTTGTTACTTTCAGCACTGTGTTCCACATCCTAGGCTAATAAAGCTGTCCTTTTTTTTAAAAAAAAAAAAAAAAAAAAAAAAAGAATTTTCTGAGGACCAAGGCGGTCATTTCACATGGACAGCAGAACAATTTGAACCAGTAAGAAAAGAATTGCACACAGGAACTGGAATTGCGGTGTGGATTCTTGCCAGTGCTGCCCAGGGGAGGCCTTGTGACAGACCATGAGGTTACCTTGTGGATTTAAAAGGCTTATTTGTGGAATTAGAGTTGAGATACGAAAAATGATTCAGTGAAGAATTATAAAAGAAATTTCTTGTTTCCTTTGAATTATGGCTCTAAATGCGAGTGGAATATTTCAGCCTATTGTTCTCAGATGATAGCTCTCTTGGGATGGAAGAGCCTTTATGCTTGGTCTTATCCTTATGAAATATCAAGTAGGAGAAGGAGAGAGAGGAAGAATGCACATGTCTGTGTCTGCATGCATGTGTGTGTGTGTGTTTCAAGTAGCCACTTTGAAAGCATTTGTGTGATATATGAGTAAGGTCCAGCTAGTTATTGACGGTCCCTGGGATCTGGGAAAGCTAGTTTTACTCTTTTGCTCAGGGAACAGGTAGGGCCCTTAAAGGATAGGGCATGAATCTTATTTTGTAAATAAAAAGAAATATGCAGTTTATGCATTGGGTGGGGGTAAAAATAGCATAAAAAGAGAAAAATGCAATTTAATGCAGTTTATTTTTTCTAATGCTTAGTACCAAAAGATTTTTTTTCTGCAGTAGTAAAAAAGTGTGACTTATACTTCCATGCTCTCTCTATACAATCTCAAAGACATGGTATATTTGAAAATTGCTATATTAATAACTTTTAGACAAGCAGAAATGCAGGTTTTTAACATTCGATTTTAGTTCTTTATATCCTTGTGTTAGTTCCAGTCATACACATATGTTCAGGTGGGATCTGTGTATCAATTACATATTCAAAGACTGTAATTAAAAGTTTGTGAAGTTTTGTAATGGATATGTAAACCACTTTTTTTTTTTTTCCCCTGCTTTAGGTCTGTGTGGTATGAAATTCTGAGCAAAATATACTATAGAGAATGTAGTTTGTTTTTTTTTGTCTCAAGTATTGCATTTTTATACATCTGGTGTTAACTGATATGTATGTAAACATAGAATGCTGAAATCTATCCATTGCCTATATTTTAATAGGGTCTAGCGTTTCTCTTTGCAACCTCTTTCCAGTGCTTTAATTTTCCTTTTATCCAGCATCAGCAGTTGCCTAGGTATGTCCTTATTTCATTCCATTCTTGCTTTTTCAACAGTTGAGGAAAGTTATTCAAAGCTATTCTAGGGCCCATTGGTGATATTATGCTTGGCCTAATTAGCACCCATTCATTGTATTAGCTCGCTATCACTGGGACTGAAATATGTGAAGAGTGCAGAGCTTTCTATTCCTTATGTGCCTCAAAAACCTCATACCAGATGATTTGCTATCTTTATTAAAGAAAAGTAGGAAGGATAAAGGGAGTCAGTGAACTGCCACTCCACTGTTAGAATCTCTGCAAGATGTGACAGAAGGTTATGATGCTTCAGTAGCATGCATCCCCAAAATGCCAGGACTCTGGAATTTATTAGAGGAAGAGGATCGCGTTGTGTCCCTAAATACTTCTGAGACTCAATGGTATCATCTGCTGCCATCACTGCTGGAAGAATATCCAGATGAAATGAACATTTTGTGTAGCTTGCAGAATGCGCAGAGTGAAAACGTGTGAGGTTTGCATAACTGAGGATGTTTTCCATACAAATATTTGCTAATGACTGTTCATCCAAATAACTTCAAAAAAATCTCGGAGGGACTTGATTTTAAGCAAATTGGAAGTAAAATGACCAAAGAGTTACTACAAAAGTTATTAATGACAACCAGTTATACTTCAGTGGATAAAAACTGCAAGACAATACTCGTATCATTCATTGTGGCATAGCAATGCCATTCTCATTAACTTGAGCTCTTTGCATTGCATTTGCATCCTGCGTACCCTGTCACTGCAGCTCCGAAGTCTGTCTTCCTGGACAGAGCCTGCTGCAGTCAGTAGGTCTAGGTCTGTTTGACCTCCTTTTTAGATAGGTGTTGGGTAGGAATTCTTCTTCCCTTTTCTAAAAAATTTAATCTTATATTAAGTACTCCTTTAAGAACAACAAAATTGACTGTATTTCTGAACATTTGGCTTTATAAATCACTTGCAGTGTTTTAGTAGTATGGGAGCTGTTTAAGGTGAAATAAAAATATTAATTGCCATTATTTACTCCGGGTGTACGTTGTTTTTGGTCACTGTGTAGTTGTTCAAATAAAATGGATTTGATTATAAAATAATACAAGGTTATTTCATAAGTCTTACAGCAAATGTACTAAATTAAAGAGCTTACAGAAGAAGTGAGTTTGCTCTCTGACCTAAATGTATGGCTTTTTTTTTTTCTTTTTTCCCCCTTTCTAGTTTAAGTCAAGGCTAAAAAGTGAGCTTAGCTATAAGGGGACTACAAGTGACCTTACCTATGATTTGTCATCTTTCAGCAGGTCAAGGCTGACCATCTAGTATTGTTTTATCATAATTTTTTGTAGTTGAAATTATTTCTTAATTCAATACTGCATTCTCTACTCAGATACTCTTTAAAGTGCAGGATGGGAACTGTAGCTTCTGCCTTGTAGTCCTGAGATGCCTGTGCTTTTCTGGCCACATTCTCTTATTATCTTCTCTACCTTATCACTACCTTGCTGAAGCGTTATTGTACTAAACCTATATATTTTACATATATTACTAGGAAAACTTTTGAGCTTCTTCAGAGCTTTAAAAACCTGTGCCTTTGAAATACTTCTGCCACAGTAGTTTTAATGAAGCTAAACAGAACAAGAAACATGATTCCTTTAAACATCAGCATTTCTTGACAGAACGGACAGATTAATGGATGAAATCCCTTGGAGGCCTTGGAAGTTTTCCCACTAATTGTAATGACTTTGGATAGAAAGCACAGAAAGAGAAGAAATAAGAGTAGCAATACATAAAGTTGGGTATATAAATGGTTGCTAGTAAGAGTTCTATGAAAAAAAAAAAAATCTGTTTTTTCAGTAGCAAGGAGTTGTGATAGGAGGCATGATCTCTTTGCAAACAGCACAGTGCAGTCTAATAGTGGAAGTGGTACTTTTCTGAATGACCATAATATTATTACAAGCAGAACCTATAGAATTTGAGTTGGTGGAAGCAATTTGAAATAGCGTTGCATTATACTAGTAAAGAAGTATAGCAAAACTTGTTTGTTTGGGGTTTTTTTTGTGATTGGGATTTAATAAATGCCATTGAATATTTTTGCATTACTTGTTTATTGATATAGAATATACCAAAAAGTGTTTTTCCTCAAGTACGAATAACTTGCATAATTAGGAAAATAAAACTAAATGTTTTTTTTTAAGATGGATTGAATGTGAATTATAGCTTGGATCTCTATGTCAGAAAATGATCACTATTCCCCTGTGTGTTAACTAATACTAGAAAAACTGATAATCAGCACCATTGAATTAACAGCTACTAATTGGTTTTAGTGTATCTAAAAGATAGTAGATGTTTCCGGCATAGTTTTTGAAACAGTGCAGTTTACTGTGTTTTGATGAAGTAGAGTCAAATTTGCTAACATGGTACATGACATGTGCCACAAAACAAGGAGTTCACAGCAATTTACTGAAATTTGTATGTATTGTATCTTGTATATTTTGTGTGTCTAACATGATACTTTCTTACTACCGTTCCAGAGATGATAAAGCGTAAATAAATGTAACAAAATTGATAAGCACATACTACAGCTTTTCTAGTATTATAGTCTCTTTTGGCCAGTGGCTAAGTTAATAACGTGTCATTACCACAGGATTATTCTGCCCTTTTTGATAATGGGCAAATAATAAATGTAAAATATATCAGCCAGAACCATTAAACCAGGTATTTAGTCTTTGGCCAGTGGTTTGGCATCCAGGTGCTGAAAGATGAAGTGCTATGTTTACGATTCTAATTTTAAAAGTTTTATTAAAGTTACAGAGCGATTGCATTGATTTCAGTACATTTTGAAGGTTAAGAGAAGCTCTGAAAACTGAGACTCTTACTTAGGAGCCAAAAATACAGTTTTAAAACACTGATAGGAATGTAATTTTGAAACTTTTGGTCAAAGGTTTTAAATATGAATCGACCACCTGCATAGTTACCCCAGGGTGTCCCTGAGAGTACATGAGACTACAAACAGTTTGAATTTATAAGGCAAAATATAATTCCTGTGTATGAAATAAGGCCTAACCATCATGAATTGTTTCTGAAGATACTTATACTTGGAAAACGTGGTTGTGATTAATAAATGACTCCAGACTGCTTTTAATGTAACAGTAGACTGTGCTATAAACAGGAATGGGAAAAAATGATTACATTTAATAGGGTAGCAGCTGTAAGGATGCCATTATATTAAGTGACTTAATGAATACTGATCTTGAAGCAATAAATCAAAATGCAAACAATCTAATCAAGTAAGCAGAATATTTCAGATACTTAAATTATATTAAATGGACACTTCAATCAAGGTATGTACCTGCACATGTTCTTATGTTTAATCTAGTTACTGTTTGTGTAACATCGCTTTTAGGTTATATATTTAATGCAGACTTAGTCTTTTCTGCGTTTTCTGTTGGTTTTTTTTTGTTTGGTTTGGTGTTTCTTTTTGTTTGTTTTGTCTGTTTGCTTTAAGGAAAGACATTGCTTGCAGAATAATTAATAGTCCATGTTAAATCCTGTCCTGGTACTGGTTGATCATCTCATCTAAAGAATGATCAACAAGAAGGTTATTGTGAAAGCTATGGCTACAGTTTCTACAGGTAGGGGTAGCTCTATCTGAGTGTCTGCATTTACAAATTTATTTAGGGATGTTTGCGTATATGGACATATGTGTACACATACATGCCTGTATATAGATGTGTGTGTGTGCAAGCGTGTGCATGCACAGGTAATGTCAGTTGCTACCCACTAGTGCAGAAATTGAAAAACAAAAAAATGATAGTACCATCATTTTCTGCAGAACTAGTACCTGTTCTGACATTGTAAATACTTAATATGGAAATTAAAAAGAAATTACATTTTGTATGCTGAGATTCTAATTCTGGAGTCTCTTGAGGGATTATGAAAGTGTTCTTTCACAGTCCAAATGCAGTTGGATCAGTTGTGAGCCTACAGACATTCATATGCATACAAAAAGGTATAGTTTCTGGAGAGTATTGACTATGCAAAACCATAAGTACTTGTATCTATCTTTGTAAGGTGCTGGTCTTAGCTTGCTTAGTAAATATTTGTACGCCTTGACTTTTTCCTGTTTTTTTCACTTTGCACAACTGTTTCAGCTTCATCAAGATTTAATATACATTTAGTTTACTTACTAACCAAACTGGTAAACTTGCAAGCCAGAGGGAGGTGGTGCGTATAGGGGCATTTTTGAGCCACAATTGCATTTCTGTTGAAGAGTTGCCTGAGAATCCATCACTGAAGAATCAATACATACCTTTTATATTTTCTCAGTTTGTACTTAGTTTTTGTTTTTTTTTTTTTCTTTTTTTTTTAGAAGCGGGAAATAATACCTGTGAGGCTTCTGTAGCTGATTAAAAGTATTCGGAGGTCCTCAGTATTTGATTCTTCCCTTTATTTTGGGAATAGATTGATGTTTTTGCCTCATGAATCATTCAGCTCTGCTCCTGGTGTCTCTAGTTTTGTCTGGGATCAGAAACATGCAGTTGACCCACTTCTTGATAGTTCCACAACAGCAAACTTGATTCATAACAGCGGACGTGGGAAAAACCCATAGGGCTATCTCGGTTTTGTAGGCTGCTTGTCAAAGGTGTGAGTAGCAAGTGAAGGTCTTCATTGTCTGTCAGCAGAATGAGGAGGATGGAAATGTATTCATTTTGATGGTAACTATAAGAGATGGACCGTCTTTGGATTAACAGAATAACAGAAGGGGATATTACAGCTGCAACGTGTAGTTATACCAGGCAGCTATACATCTGGCTTTTCAGAACGTGCAAGATGTAACAAGCCGTCAGGAAGAAATCTAGTACAGCTGTTTCTGGATTAGGCAATCATGGATCTTATGCTTCTGCTGCTGACAAGTACCAACAAATGTCTTGGCTGGGTGGGTTTACCGAGATGCTTTTTTGTTGGTCCAACAGTAAAAATGAATTCTACCAAACAAAATTGGCACAACCCTTATAATTGGCCGTGGCTGTCCCTAACTGCAAGAAGCTTTTATGAAGTGCCCTAGTGCAGGTGTGAGGACAGATGTCAAGGGTTTTGGCATTCATTGTATTTGGTTAAACAACATCTTGAAGAAAATGGTGGAGCAGCACTGAACTAATTTTCCTGTGTATCCAGTCCTACATACATTAAGAAACAGACAAGTTCAATGGGACTTGAGACTTTCTGCTTTATTTAAAAAAAAATTTGGTTCCTATTTTGTTCCTGTTATTCCATTGTCAACACACCACAGCACCAAGCCTGTCAGAGTTCAAGCAGTGTCTGGATGACTTGCTTAGTTATATGATTTAGTTTTAGGTAGTCCTGCGAGGAGCAGGGACTTGGACTCAGTGATCTTTATGGGTCCCTTCCAGCTTGACATATTCCATGATTCTATTCTATAATTCTAATTAAACTATTTACATTAAGGTTCAGGGGACTGGCTGTGATTTAGATCAGACCTTCCTAGTTTGTGCTAAAAACTGACAGATAATAACTTTGGTTTGTGAGCAGAGCTGATCTTCACTTGTCCAAACTGCAATTCTGCTTAGCCCAAATTGGAGACCAGTAGAAAAGTATTCACTGAAATTGCCCCAAATTTTTAACTATCATTTGTAATAAAGTAATAAAAGATGAAACTGTCAGTCACAAGTTCCAGTACTGTAGACTTTGAGAGTACCTTTAATGTCACCTCTAAATGTTGCTTACTTCTGCTTAAAGAAGAACAAATGCTGTTTTACTGCTTTTAAAATGATGTTGCTGCAAAGCCCGGAACAGGCCATAAGCAGTTAATAGTGCAAGAAGAATTGTTCATAGTGAGACTATCAGTCTTTTGTGCACTGACGTTGATGTTACTGTCGGTTGACAGTGAGCTTTTATAGTCAATCTATTGAAGTACAAAAGGCCATGTTTTGGAAACTGTCATTAAAAGTGCTTCTGTTTTGTAAGAGCAGCACATCCTTTATTCTCTCATAATGGAATTCCCCATAACAGATGAGACAGGCCAAAAGTTGAAAATGTTATCATCAAAGGAAAAATAGGTTAAAGTGCCTTTATATTTGTTAATCCTTTTATTCTTTCCAAATTAGAAGTTCATCTTAAAAAACAATAGTTCACTTACTTTGGTTAATTCACTTTTATGATTTTTATGATCAGAAGTCACATTGCTTTCCAACATGATCTTTCAAAGGTGTTTCAGCAAAGCAGTTATCTGTTAATTTGAGTAATGCAGCCAAAACCTGGTCACTTAGAAACTAACAGTGTCCTATGTCACAAATGCTTGCTGCTTTGCTGCTTGTCACAATGTAATGACTGGCATGATTAATTGTGCAAATAATCCTGAGAAGGGGTAAGTTCTTTATGTCTAAGGCCTATTGCTCATTTTCAGTTTTATTCTGATAGAGATGATAGTCCTAGACAGGTATGGATGTGACATTATACCAGTCCATAAACTTTAACTGATGCTGTGAACACCTATACATTTCAAATGTGGAACCTCATGGTAAATCAATGTTAAATGAATATTGCAAAATTTTTATTTGCAATCTGTTGGTGTCTGTGCTGACTAATGGTGTGTTGTGTACCCGTGGAGCCCTGTCTCTCTGTCCAGTACTCCTGTATCTGAGACAGATGGACATAAATAGTTGCTTTCAATAAGATGGCATTTGTGTTAGCGATTTGTCCAAAAGATACACTTGGTTTTAAATTGTATTTTTTAACTTGTTGGTGTGTAGAGTGCCTTGTAAGACCTTCTTTCTGACTCTCTTGGAAGGATGGGTGAAGTGAAGAAGTATGGAACATTTGTCAAATTCACTGCATTGCTGTAATGACTTGGGTGACCCTATTATTGAATGGGATTGTGAAGATGCATTTTTATATTTTATGCTCTTACGCTTTTGTATTTGCTAGTGGCTCAGCTGAAAATGATGTCTGCTGAATTTTAATATTTGAAATAAAAAATCCTGCCCCTTCTCTGGTAATGCTTTTATGAGTGTAGAGAGAGAGAAGATCTTCAAGAAGGAGTGTGTGGTCCCTGAGAGGGAAATGCTTGCATTCAGGTGGAGATACATTAAAAAGGTTCCTTTTCCTCCTGACTCCTTAAGTCTAAGAAGATTCTGAGAATCAGGAGAAGAGAAGGGATATGCCTCTCAAAACAGAAATCAGCTACTGAATTAAAAAAAAAAAAGTTTCACTTTTGTTTTATTCCTTCATTTGTTTCATCCATTCATTCATTGATTAAAAACATTCTACATTAAAAAGACAGCAAACTGAAAACTAAGATACTGGTAACATGATGGGAACGGATGCTAAACTTCAATCCCTTTGAATGCATGGCTTCTCAAGTCTCTTAGTCAAAATGTTTCCCCTGAATAATAAAGGAAACTCTGAATTCACTGTGTTGAATTTCCGTTTGTTCTGTTTGTGTCACAGTTTGCCTAATATATTGGAGGTGAGAGGAGTCTGTGTGCCTGTAAGAATATTGGTATGCTTGAATAAATTAAACACTATCTGGTTTTATGTCATTATAAACCCAATACTTTTTATTGATTCATGTAAGCCCCAGAAATTCTTTTCCCCTGAAGGAAAGAGAACTTAAAGTCAATGAAAAGATATAATTGTAATTTGTCAGCAAATATGTTTTATGCTCCCACCCCTCCCTTTTTTCTCCCCCTATTCTAGTATTTTTGGCATGTGTAAAGTTGTGACACTGATTAGCCTGGCAGCAAAAAGGGTAATGGTTTCTTTCTAAATGTGTGAGAAGGCAGGAAATAATACAAATAGAAAAGCAGCTTGAAGCAATTAGGTGAGTTAGTCTCGAATAAAGGGCTTGGAAGTGTTCTCCTCCAGGAACACATGCTTCCCAGGACAAGTTACAGGTTGAAAACATACCCCAGGAGGCTTTCACCTCAGTTATTATTCACCTGTGCATCCAAGCGGCTAATAAAAATACTGTTTATGGAAGAGAATCTGACATCAGCAGTATATCAATATACATGTTACCTTGATATAAACAACATTCTAAGCACAAAATTTTAAATAACTTAGGTATTTTAAATAAAACTATTTATGTGGAAATTTAGCAGGTTTGCAGACTGTGTCTCTTACAAGGCACTGAAGAAACAATATCAAGAGACCCACACTATTCAAATACTAGTTTTATTTTTAACTTAGCATAGATGAAGAAGGGGAATTGAAAATGTTGAAGATGCCATACGCCTCTCCTCTCACCTTTTCTCTTGACATTATCAACTATAGTTCTTTCTACATATGTACCAGTTAAAATGGTTAAAGTTGAAACTAGAATGATAATGTGAATACTGACTAGTTACAACTTAGGCTGAATTTTTGAGTTACAGGTTGCTTAGGCTGCATTTAAATTGCTCCTCTAATAGAGAAAGACTTTCTATCTCTCTTCTCAGGATATTGCTTCTTCGGTTCCTCAACAGAACTGTTGAGGTTTATGCGAAGTATGCACAGATGTATTAAAAGCCTGATGAGAGCCTTTGAAAGTATCAAGCACTTACTGACAAATCCTAGAGGCTTATTCATGTTTTTAAAGGCATGTCATACTTTTCCAAAATTTACCTCATTTTTTTTATTCTTTTGTTTGAGTTCCAGCTTCCTGCATTTTTCTTGTATTAGGAAAATAGGTAATCTTTCAAACTACTGTAGGCAATTACTTTGGTATGGATTACAGACTTCCATATATAATAGGCTTTGTATACAATATTATGGATATCTGAGTTTTGGGGGAAGGAGGGTCATTCATTCTTTCTTTTTGCCTTTTTTTTTTTAAACATTTCTCTTGTAAATGTTCTTGATCAGGTTGGCTGGAGAGAAGATATTTCAGGAACTGTTAAAAATAACCAATTTGTGGAATGTGTAGGAGGTTACCAAACCTGCCAGTGCCAAGGTTGTTGTATGTACTTACAGCAGATGGGTGGCTTGATAACAGAAAGAAAAGATGCCCAAGAGGATTGAAGTTTGGAAATTTTTACCCTAGTACTTTCATACCTTGATTGTTTTGTATATGGATGATGGACCACATCGAGCTGTCCTGGAAGGTGACTGTGGACTGGCTGTGTTTGTTGTTAACATGGGGTTCTAGCCGGCAGTAGCTCTAAAGATAGTATCTGTTCTGTCAATTGTCATTGTCACCTGTGAAACCTGCCTTTTTTTTTCTTCCTTCAGTCCAACCATATTTATTAATTTTTTGACTCTTCTAATGTGGTTTGTTACGTAAATTCAGTGGGATTTTTTGTATGTATGGGCACCTTTCTTCTAATATTTTCTAAACCATTGTTTCACTTCCTCAGTGGTAGAGGTTGGAAAAATCATTGAGTTCTTACAAATTAAAATTTTAGTTGGGTTGCAACAGGCTAGTTGCAAGACGAGGGTCTTACCAGTGCCCTGAGGGGAAGGCTGCACTGAAAACTGACTAGACCTTGTTAGCACACCAGAAAATTTGACAGGATGGTGTCTTTACAGAAGTTTTTGAGGATAGAAGTTTTGTGTTTTCTTAAGCACCGAAGTCAATCAACTACAAGATGTAAATCTAGAGGAGATCAAGACTTATTTCCAGTGTTTATGTACTATGTGGGGCTCTTGATATCTCCTTCATATTCATGGATTCAGCCATGACTCTTACTAGTGAGGACTCTCAAACTTAACTGTGTTTGTAAGAAAGCATTTCCCAAGAAAGAAAACCAGAGCTAGCCTTAAACCTGCAGCCCCAGCTATACCAACTAAATTTTAAATCTGAGCCAGTTGTTTTACCTCATTGAAGGAGAGATGGGGATGAAGGAGAGAAAAGCTGATTATCCAAATGGATATAAATGGATATGTTGTTATCTTGTTAATCCTTGATTATTACAGAGAACAACTTCATAGGTGATAAATAGGAAATCATAGTGGAACTCAAAGCAAATATATAAAAAATCCAGTATTTTATACGTTGACCTTACTATGCGTAACAAGCTAAACCCAAGTATCCACACAGTGTCTGTGAAAACAAAGAGGAATTAAGTACTGGTTTTATATGCTTTGCTGAATCAGGACTTGTAACTACAGCGTAAAGCTGACCTAAAATCAACTTGTCTAACTACAAGAAAAGTAGTGCAAAGTGGGTGCAGGCTGTGCCTCACCTTCACTATCTATGTACTTTTGCTTTTTCCTGGAGAAGGAAAAGGAAGGCTTTCAAGGCCATTTCATACACTTCATTTATCTGCAGCTGCCATAATGACTCCCATGGGCCCACCAACAGCCAGCACAAGTCAAATCAAGGTCTCAGGGGCCAGCCAGGCATAGAATAACTCCAAAATAAAAAGCATACAAGACCTTTTAAAAGCAAGTAAGCTCTCTATTAGCCAATGATACACCCTGGTGGGTTTGTACTCAGGTATAGGACATGTTTTACCTAATTCATTATATGTATTTCTGAGGTCAAGCTGGGTTCATTAGTTTGTTGCAATTTGTAATATAAATTAAACCACCACATTTAACGTTCCGACTATTTAGGGTTTTTACTGGTTTGAAATAATTTGCTCTGGTATTTAGATTTATGGAAATAAAGCCTTATCTTTTACATTCCAGAGAATTATACATGCCCTGCTGATGAAATACTATTTAATGCTAGTCATAAGTGATTTAGTCCTGATATTTAAGGATGCATTTGTGTATGTATGTAGATTATAAAATGGTTCAACACAACATGAATGAAAGAGGGAATTTTTATTCTTCCTGATACCTACTGCTTTTATAGCTCATGAAATCAATATGTGTTGTTGTTTACCATTTCCATACAAAGAAAATGAATGCAGTCCCTCACTTGGCATGTCCGAGGAGTTGGGAGTAGGACCCTTGTACAGCTGAACAAAGGCATTTTGTGTGTAGGTGGCTGTGGTTCACTTCCACTGCCTTTAGAGCTTTCTCTTTGCTTTCCAATGTAGAGAGAAATGTTGTTTCCAAAGGTGGAACAATGGTGTTTCCCCCTGTTAGGGCCAGGACATACTGAAATAGATCGTGGTCCTTGGTTTGTGTCTGGATAGAGACTTACTACTCAGAGTTGTCATTCAGATTTAATAAGATGGCGGGTTCAGCTCCTAAGGCTACAGTGTTCTTCATGTTACGGCCAACAACTGGGGAATTTGTTATCATCATCTTACTCCATTTAATGACAAATTATTGCCTGTCATTCATTTCCAAAATCAAAACATACAGTAAAAGTATTGAGATGTAAAATTTGGCCAATTTTCAACTGAGTCCTCTTTGTATTTACTCATTGGCGTAGTGCAGGAGTTCCACAGCTTACCATGCTTTTGTGGCAGTAGAAGCAGCTCTTGTGTCTGTGCACAGACACAAAAAGGTCTTTAGATATTCAGGCGTCTTTAATCTCCCAGTCACCCCGTCTCATTTTGAGAATTCAAGATCTAACCTAGTTCTGTTTTCTGCCTTTTTCACAAAAGCAGTACTGTTGTAAAGAACCTTTATTTCTATTCTGATGCACCCATCCCGCCTTCTTATCTCACGTTCTGTACAAAAAAATGAAGTTTCCGAGAAGTACAGTTACACATATACAATTTGACGCTATTGGTATTTGGAAAGAGTAAGACCAGACAATGGCTTTGTTTTTCACTTCAGTTGTGTTTGAACGTGGCAAAGTAGTCATAATTTTGGTGTATAATATCTTGACACTCTGATTCTGCTGTGGGTAGACCTACTCTTTCTCCCTTGACAAAATTAATTTTACCAGGTATTAATTTTCTAAATGTCTGTGTTTAGTCATTTTGTACACTTATATAGGCCTTTTCTTAAAGTTAATATTCTTTGTCTAATCTAGCATTGTACTTCTTGTTTTAGGATGCTGGCTTGTGCAGTGGAATTGTATTTCCTAGGTGTGACACCCTGGTGGCCTGCTCAGGTCAACTATTTACTTATGTAGTGTTTTATTTTTTTATGGAGTTGGAATTAATCCTCATTCGGACTACTTATATGCCAAATTTTTCACTTTGTTTCACTGTGCAATGGAATATCTATTAGGAGATGAAACCTTAGGAATTTTTTTCATCATCTATTTCAAAGACTTATCAAGTTGTAACATGCTGTCTAGTTCTACCTGTCAAAATGTCTTCTAGCAGTAAAAATCTGCTATTAGTTGGCTACAGACTTTTTGGAAGATGTTTAGATTTTGGCATTAATGACATTATTGCTAGTGAAATGATTTAGAACTTGAGATGCGTAGTTCAGCTGATAATATTGATTTGATGAGTTTTGTCAGTGCCTAAATTTCCCATGTAGATTAAATCCCTTATATTCATGTCTGTCAGCTGCGGGGAGTTTTCTGTTTGTGAACCTTACATTTTATACTGTCATCTTATGGAATGTATTTTTCAATTTCTGTATACTTGAGAAAAAAAATCTATAGGTCAGATTCTGTACCCTGACTGGGTCCCATAGTACGCTGCACTAATAGGAAGAAAGCTATTCCATATTGACGCCCATCGAAGAACACAGCAAAAATCGTTGTCTGAGTTACAGGGCTGTGAGCAAAATATATTTCATAATGTTCATAGGCTAGCAGCTATTGACAACTTCATCTAAAAATGTAATACTGCAGGAGATAAAGGTGTTATTTCTGAGAGAAAAAAACCCCTAAGATTGGCTCTCAAATGATACCTATCCATGGCAGAAATGAAGGCAGGCAGCTGCTTTGTTAGCTTTAAAATTTTAATTTGAGAAGCTTGTTTGGTCTGTCCTTTGTCCTTCACTACAAATACAATTTTACTTATGAAGTGTCTTTGAGAGAAGGGTTTCTCAAAGCTGATAAAATTTTTAAGTTAAGATACAGGGGATTAGTTTTTAGTAACTTCCCTAGCATGAACCGTTCAAATTTAGAATGTTTCTGTATGGACTGGGTTATATTTCCATAGTAGGAAGCATAAGCTGTAGTCAGTATGTCTGTTTTATCTTACTACCTATGTAGTAGTTTAATGTTAGGCTGTCATGACTGATGATATCTTTGTTTCCTCTCCTATTCTTTCTCCTCAAATGAAAGTAGCTTATTTGTATTTTAATTCTTGGACTACTTATTTGTTGTGGTTTAACCCCAGCCGGCAACTAAGCCCCACGCAGCAGCTTGCTCACTGTCCTCCCATGGCATGGGGGCGAGATTCAGAAGAGTAAAAGTGGGAAAACTCATGGGTTGAGATAAAGACAGTTTAATAGGTAAAGCAAAAGCCACGCACGCAAGCAAAGCAAACCAAGGAATTTATTCACACTTCCCATGGTCAGGCAGGTGTTCGGCCATCTCCAGGAAAACTGGGCTCCATCAAGCCTAACGGGGACTTGGGAAGACAAACACCGTCACTCCGAACGTCCCCCCCTTCCTTCTTCTTCCCCAGCTTTAGATGCTGAGCATGACGTCCTACGGTCTGGAATATCCCTTGGGTCAGTCGGGGTCAGCTGTCCCGGCTGTGTCCCCTCCCAACTTGTTGTGCCCCCCCAGCCTCCTCGCTGGTGGGGTGGGGGGAGAAGCAGAAAAGGCCTCGACTCTGTGTGAGCCCTGCTCAGCAGGAACGGAAACATCTCTGCGTTATCAATGCTGTTTTCAGCACAAATCCAAACCATTATCCCCTACCAGCTACTATGAAGAAAATTAACTCTATCCCTGCCAAAACCAGCATATTACTATATAGTGACTAGGACTTTTCAAGTCTTGCTTGGTATTTTTATTGCTTGAAGTTGAAAATGGCGCTGGACTATCATTCAAATTTCAAGGGGATTCTGTAACAAAGAGGTGTTGAGTACAGGATGATGCCCTTTTTTCCTTGTGAAATAGCTTTTTGTAACAAAAGTGTGCTTTTATTTCTCTTGTTCTCAGTGAGGGATCAACTGTATGGGACATACAGAGCAGGTAATTTTTATATCATAGATATTCACTAGAAGGTAATAAAACTTAGTTACTCATGTTTTGTATCCCCATATCCATTTCAAAGTCCTGACTTTTACTTTAGATGACTCACAAGCTCCTGGACTAGGCGTAAGGTGTGCTGCGGTGTATGGCAGCTCACCTTCTTGCGATTACTGGAACTGTCCTGCATGTCGCAGCCACCACAGCAGACTCAGCGACCCATATTTCAACGATTCACTTAATTCAATGGAAGGCTTCTGTGTCTCCTTTCACTTTTAAGACTGCGGTCCTCAGCCGTCTAGGGATATTGCAGGTCAACACAGGATGGCAAATTGTTAAGTAACAGTGTTCCAGAGCACTAACTACAACTTCTATGAGGATCCTCACTGGAGTGAAGCAATCAGTTTGTATGAACTAAAACCAAACCAAAACCCCCAAACAACACAAGAAAACCTAAATCTGAATCAGGTTTGGAACACTTGAGGGTGTTTACAGGGATTTCTAATGTAGTTCACTGGCAAATTGTATTAATATCCTGAATAATTCTTAGATGAAGATAAGCCAAATTTGGCTTTTCATTTCTCACAGCAAAAAATGGTACTTAATAATTTAGAAATGTTGCACCATTTATTATGCTGAAATCAGGCATTAAGCACACAGAGTGGTGAACTGGTGAAATAACTGTCTTCAGAACTCATTGGAAGTCAGGTAGGACTGGGATCAGAATATTCAGATTACTTGCAGAAAGCTTGCTGTTCATAATTGGATTTGCTACATAATGTAATTTAAATAATCTGGAAATTCTTTGTATATTCTGGATGCTAAAACTATACACAGTTTGCTTACTTAACCTAAAGTACCAAAATATCCCAGGCTTATCTTACGTATTTCACATTTTTAGGTCCATTTCCTATATTCTTCTATTAGTGATTGAGCACTGAACAAATTCAGGGTAATAAAACCAAGCAAGATTATCTGAAATTTTTGGTGAGGTGAAGAGGCACGCCCTTAGGATAGAATGTCCATCATTCTATAGGTACATTTTACCATTAGAGCTGTCAAAAGAGCAGCTCAGAGGGGCCTGGCATCTCTGTCCTTGGAGCTATTCCACTCTCACCTGGGCACAGCCCTGAGAGACCTGTTCTGCCTGCACCAGCTGTGAGCAGGGCGTTGAACCAGAGACCTCCGGGGGGTCTCTCCTGACCTACGTGATGGTATGAGCCTATGATTCTGTAACAGAAATTTGGATAGAAAACAGTATAAATGTGTCACTATATATATGTATATTTCTGTTATATAGGTAATTGAAATGGTATAACCTTAGCTTGTAAATGCCTGTATGTATTTTTCCTTTTTGTTCTTCACATTTTTTGCGGACAACTTATTTTCTTTTGAAAGGTGCATGGACAGAGACTTTTATTTATTTATTTATTTATTTTTCCCCCAAGATTGAAATAAACATGTCAGTTGTTATAGTAGCAATCCATGTAAATAATTTGTGGTCAGATCACGTGTGTATGTAGTATAGTTATGACGGTGATAATTTTTCTGCCTCCCGTTTTATAGTTAAAAAGGTTCTTCTAGTTGATTTTTACAATGCAAATAATCTATCCTTAATATACTTCTTTTATTCTCACTTAACATTGTTTACAGATTTTCATGTCTCTTGCTGTTACTGACAAGGAACTTCTTCAGACTGGGTAGTGTTTGCATCAGCAAAATGTGTGAAATTCATTATATACACAACTAAAATGAAAATGGAAAATAGGTACTTTTATATTGGTTGCAGGAACTGTAAATTTACTTGAGCTGTAACATTATTTTTAAATGATTTCTTATATAAGATGAAATTACTTACAAAACCTGTTCTTTTCTTAAAATAGTTGAAACTGTATTTTCAGTAATATATTAACATGTCAGGAAAAAGTAGAATAAATCTGAAGCCGATGAAGAGAAGGAAGGAACAGGGTAATTTAGCACTGAAATTATTCTGGAGTTGATCCTGAAATATTTCCAGCAGAGGAGCTTGGTACTAGATTTGAAAATCAAATGTTTCAGCCAGTGTTAAAATTTATTTCTCTTTAGTGGCAATGCCATTTTATATCAGTTCCTCACATTTGAGTGAAGAATGCAACTGTGTTTCCTAGAATTTTTTTCCCAACGATGATAAGAGGTCTAAAATATCGGGGTGTGCTCTCAGATGGTTTATACATAAACAGAGTGATCCAGAACTTTTTATTTTAAAGTGTCTTATCATGCCTTGCATTCAGTGTGTTGCAAAAACTGGTGTATGTGTATTGTTGCTCTTTGTGAATTGGATGTGGCTTTTCTTCTCACAACAGGATGGAGGTGAATTTTGTTTGTAGCTGTTCCAGCCTACTCCTCTTATATGCTTGATCCTTCTGTTGATGGAAAGGTTTCTTCAGCTAATAGCTTTCATTAATTGTCTGCCTGATTCAGATCTTGAACATCCGACCTGAATATCTTTTTAAATAGCAGAGTAGTGAAAAAAAAGGTTTTCCACCAGAAGTTTTTTGGAATTTTGTTAATGCTACTGAACTTCTCAGGCACAAATTATTCAGTTCTGTGCTGAATAACATGGTATGCTAAACCAAATTAGTTCCTTGCATAGCTTCCATTAACAATGAAATTACACTCAGATGAACTTGATTCAGTGCAATTTGAGTTAGATGTTATGATCTCGCATGCTTTAATAATGTGTTAAAATCTCTTTTTCATCTGAGGGAAAAGATTTGGTTGAGAATCAAATAATTTTTACAAGACGGTACCTTGGTAATTTGATTTTCAATGTTCTGGGTATGTTTTTACCTGATTCACTGTAGCATCAGCCAGTTAAACTGGCCACCTCAGCTTTTTATAGGGCTTTACGTGTAGAAGAGCAGAGCTGTATGTGGAGGGTACTTGGCAAGTGGGCAGGATGGATAGTTTTGGAAGGTGTTGGAAGTTTTTGTTCATTTGTTTTGGCTAGCACACAAGCATATGTTACTGTGTATTAGACTGTAGACTTTTGTTTAGGCCTTTCAGTATTGTTGGCCTGTCTTGTAGAGGGAAAATGTGTACCACAGATCAGACTAACACTGAAAGTTGAGTTAAGGACTGCTTGGATTACAAAGGGTTACAAAAATACAAAATTATTTCACTGTAAAACTGTAAGACTACAAGGAGTACATATATCGGTGCACATTCTAGGTGGTCAGTGCTGCAAAATGGTTAGGCCATGCAGATATATGTGTGTGTGTGTGTATATATATATACACCTCACCCCACCCAACCACCCGTCCGACTACTGAGAGGGTCAAGCTTCTATTTCAGAACTATTTTCCTAACTCTGTATTACTTTTGATAAGATGATGCAAAATATTATTATAAATAGTTTGAAGATAAAAATTGAACAGTGAATGTAAAGTTCAACACAAATGAAAGGTGATATAGGAATGAAGAAACTTGTCCTTTTGTACAAAACCGAAGTTAAATCAGTGGCAATCCCACTGTAAGTCATGTGCTATTCAGTAGCAGAAATTAAATAGCAAACATTTTCTGTTCTTCCCCATGCTCCATCCATTCCCATTTAAAATTGGAAATCCATTGATTTTGGTGCTGATCCAGTTTCTTCTGTAACAGGGAGCATCCACTCAGCAGCACATCTGAATATGCAGCAATTCACCTGGGTAATGGTTATAAAATTACCCCACATTGCAGAGGTTAATATATATTCATTGTTTACTTCTGTTCATTTTCTTTTGCTGAGTAGGCCAATGGTTACCCAATACCTTTACTCTGACATATGATGCTTGAACTGGTGCTGCAACCACCCCAGCCTGGGTAGCTCATTCTTAAAGCCCTCCTTGAGAAATGGACCAGGGAACTGCGAAAGTACACCCCTTCTGCCCCTTCCCCAGCAAAAGACCCAACTGTCAAATAATCCCTTCCAGCCCCAGGGCGGGTGTGTGTGTATATGTAAGTACTAGCAGCAGCAGAAGGGAGGCAGGCAGAAAGTGGAAGCTCCCCTTGTGACAGTAGTGAGGATTTATGTGGCATCAAGGTGATTTGCCTGACAGCACTTATTTCCCAAGTTCAGTGCTCTGAGGTAGTACACGGATCCATCACCTTCACTGAAAACGAGGCAATAATTTACACTGTGAATAGTGCTGTGAAAGTCAATGGGAGAAGGAAGATGCCATTCAGCACAAAAGCTGACAAAATCTGATTGTTAAGTACCAGTCAGTACATTAGACTTCATATCTCTCTAAAGAGTGAGGAGGGAGAGAAATACCTCGTATAATGCGGAGACATGTTACAGAAGACAGATGCCAAGTGTATACTTTCTAAAACTTGTATGGTTTAATGCATTTTTGTAGTCATTAGACTGCATTTTCTGTCTACCCTTCATCGTGACAGCTGCAGTGTGTCATAGACCTTAAATCAACAAAAAGCAGTAGAATATCTTATTCTGTTTGGTTGGCAAGGATCTTCTGTTAAAGTCTGCATTCTTTAGAGATGGCTTCCCTATCAGACCATCTGGCTTGACTATTTTGCGACTTTCATTTTTGTTTGCAAATTTGCTGACGTCTCAGCAAAAACACACCACGATTAGGAAGCGAACTTAGTTCTGATACAGAAGTTTTGTAGGTATGCCTGGAAGGAAAAAAAGATTAGCAAAAGTAGTAGTAGAATGAAAGGAAAAATTGAAATCTTGATTATCAAGTAGAGAAATAATCAGATATGGTGAGCAGTGATTTGTATGCTGAAAGCAACACTTGGAAGCAGAGGGAGTGTTATGTAGTACAGTTTCCCAAAATTACTTGTGACCTTATTTGGAAGGTTGATAAAGATGTGTTTAAAAGGTATGAAACAGTTTTCAATACAGTCTGTGATTGGGTCCATAGCTTGTCCTACCAATGTTGGAAGCCAGCAGGGAGTTACAAATGGACTATGGAAGGTTCTTGAGGAGTATATTGTTAAGAAAGCCATTTCAAAGTTGAGAAATATTAAAACAAGTTGTACTATGGGAAGTGGTTACTGACTTTAGTTGTCAGATTGACACTGAAGCAGAAGGTTCCCCCTTTGACTGATTAAGTCTGGACTTCTGCCATACCAACAACCGTATTCCATGAGACCACAAAATGCCAATACTTGTTCTTGGCCACCAAATCTTTGAGATCCCCAAATGTCTCCCAGTTTATTTAGGAGAAGCTCATTCTCCTGGCACCCACTAAGTACTGGAGTCTAAGGAACGAGCAAAAGGGCTCATCAGAAACACTTCAGAACAAGCAAAACTTTCAGAACTGAATAGACTCAGCTTATTTGTTGTTCAAACCAAACTATGAATCATTAAAATACAAGTTGAAACCAAGGTTCCCAGATAATTGCATTTCTGGAACTGGAGAGCTTTTTAAAACATGGAAATTTGCAGTAAGCTGGGACAACTATAATTACTCCATAACAATTTACCTTGTTCCATGTGCAAAAGGAGTAATGTGATCTACCAGTTCACATCATACAGTTTTTAGTAGGTTGAAAACATAGCTGTTTGAATGTGAGGGTAGGTTTAGAAGCTTGAATAAAGTTTGTAGGTCATAACCTTTTTTAGTTTTCCTAGAACTATTAAGGTTAAAACTAAGACTTACCTTGTCCTTGTCAACCAGGTTGAAATAATTAACCTGATGTATTGGGTTTGCACGGCAAGGTTTTGGTAGCGGGGGTGGGATACATGGGTGGCTTCTGTGAGAAGCTGCTAGAAGCTTCCCCTGTGTGTGATGGAGCCAATACCAGCCAGCTCCAAGACGGACCCTCTGCTGCCCAAGGCCGAGCCCATCAGTGATGGTGGTAGCACCTCTGGGAGAACAGATTTAAGAAGGGGAAAAAAGTTGCTGCAGCTGGAGAAAGGAGTGAAAACATGTAAGAGAAACAGCCCTGCAGACACCCAGGTCAGTGCAGAAGGAGGGGAGGAGATGCTCCAGGCACCAGAGCAGAGATTCCCCTGCAGCCCGTGGTGAAGACCATGGTGAGGCAGGCTGTCCTCCTGCAGCCCAGGGAGGTCCACAGGGGAGCAGATCTCCACCTGCAGCCCGGGGAGGACCCCACGCTGGAGCAGGGGGATGCCCAAAGGAGGCTGTGACCCTGTGGGAACCCCACGCTGGAGCAGGCTCCTGGCAGGAGCTGTGGATCCCTGGAGAGAGGAGCCCACGCTGGAGCAGGTTTCTGGCAGGACTTGTGACCCCATGGGGGACCCACGCTGGAGCAGTCTGTGCCTGAAGGACTGCACGCTGTGGAAGGGACCCACGCTGGAGCAGGGGAAGAGTGTGATGAGTCCTGCCCCTGAGGAGGATGAAGCGGCAGAAATAACGTGTGATGAACTGACTCTAAACCCCATCCCCTGTCCCCCTGCACCGCTGGGAGGGATAGGTAGAGAATCCAGGAGTGAAGTTGTGCCCGGGAAGAAGGGAGGGTTGGGGGGATTTTAAGATTTGGTTTTATTTCTCATTACCCTACAGTGCTTTGATTGGCAATAAATTAAATTAATTTTCCCCAAATCGAGTCTGTTTTGCCCGTGACGGTAATTGACGAGTGATTTCTCCCAGTCCTTATCTCGACCCACGAGCCTTTTGTTATATTTTCCCTGTCCAGCTGAGGAGACGGAGTGATAGAGCAGCTTTGGTGGGCACCTGGTATCCTGCCAGGGTCAACCTACCACACCTGAATGCTTTGAAACACAAGGATTTTCTCATTTTGTTAGTAATTTCTTGTAAAGACTCCATTAATATTTAAATTTCTTCAATCTCCAATTGAATCTGTTAATAACCTTACACAGTGTCAAGAAAAATCATTGGTGCAGTAAGGTGCTTAGAAATGGAGTCAAGGCAAATGTTCCACTAATTGTTCTTTGTTAAAATAATGGACATCTTGATTTGTTATGTAACAAACCTTCATTTATTTGCCTTTCCTAAATTGCTATTCTACTTTTTTGCTCATTTGGAACTCTCTGAAATGGTTGGTGGCAGACAGGCAAAATTTTTCCAAAATCAAATCCTTTTTCTATATGTTAGCAGCAGAAGACAAATAATTGACTTGGCTTCCTGCCTTTCCACAAAGTAGACCTGTGTGTGCTTTCTTCCTGCCACTGCCTGCCCCCCCACTGACTTGCAGAGTGTTACATTGCAGTCTGTAATGGTAAGCTGTAGTTTGGTTGGTTGGTTGGTTCCACCTTTGTTTTGAAAGATTAGAACTCAGTCTTACCGAGATGTCTCCACTTGGAAAAGGGAGAAATTGGGATTTGCATTATCTTTTTGGACCCAACCACTCTAATTCAGTAGGTGTCTTGGTGGGAAAGATGGAACCTGGCAAGCATATGGGCTTCTTTGTTCTGTTTAGTTTTGAAATGTTTCTTTGGTAGTTTGAGGAGGAAGTGCTGAGGCAGGAGGACATCATCCCTGGGCCTGTGAGAGCAGTTCCAGTATTTCAGGGCATGCACAGTCTTCCTCTCGGTTTTGTATAGTAGGTGACAGTAGTTGGCACTTCATTTCTTGGGCTTCATGGCTTCCCTCCTACACTGAGATACTCTAACAACATTAAGTTCTTAGGGTGAAGATGTCATATTCAAATTTGAAAGCTGAGTTGTGTATCCAGCCTACAAACACTGAAGCTGCTGGGAACTTGGCTTATCCAAAGTGTATCTGTGTTACAGTCCATCCAAGACGTCTCGGACTACCTGGGCCAAATCTGACCAGTGTATCAAGAACAAAACTACATTTTCACCACACAGCTCTAGTGAGGGGTGATTTTAAGTGTGAGCCCTATGTAGGTGCTCTGGTGTTACAGCTCTGTATTATTCAACATATTCCTATGCAGGTAAGATGAGAAAAGAAAAAACAACTTTTAGTTACTATCTTGCATTACTATATGTTTATGTTACATTATGAATCTTCTTGTAGTCTATTTACTGCTTCATGTGCTGGTGAATTGGCATAGGGGTCACAAACCACATTATTTTTTTAGCTTTAAGCAACATCAGTAAATGTAAAACTGAAGCTTTAAATCACATTTTTAGTCTCAGAAAAATAGAAGTGGTGGCATTCATATGTTTTTCAATCAGTAGCAAGCATACTAAATCTCAGTGCAGGCTAAAAATTCTTAGCACAATTACAGTAAGTGTCTATTTTTAAAAAACTTAATACTTTAAAAAACATTATTAATATTTAAACAGACACTCCAGAGGTACATTAATGTTTCTGAAATTATTCAAATTATGTTGTTATTGTTGTATTTATTACACACATTTTGCATGATAGTCTTGGTTGCTATTGTTGCTATGCATCTGTTTATGAACATTTTCGCATTTAGTTAATATCCTGGAAGGCACATTGATGATATGAAAGTGAGGTGGGAGAAAACAGTTGAATACCCCGCTGTTGTATTCTTACCTTCCATCATAAATGCAGTCAACAGAGATGTAATAATAAAAAAAGCTCAACTGATCTTAGTTTTCAAAACATTTCTATTTTTTGTCAGCTTGTGCCACTGTTTTTGTGCAGCTCTGTTAAGTATGTTGCATTGCATTTGCTTTATTTTTTAAGTTGGTGACTTATATCTCCTGTGCTGGAGTTCTGATTATCTAAGAAAAAAGAAAACCTAGCATCACTTGCTGGAAGAAAATGCAGTCATATTCAGCACACTTAAGAAGACCTGAAAGTGAAGGTACACAGAGGTTTTTATATATATTATTTGTCACCATATTTATTTCAGTCTATGAATAGTAAATTGACTTTGTTTTGAAATTCAGTTTTTATCTCTGTGTTCTTCCTCATTACCCAGAAAAATGTATTGGAAGTTCTTGGGATGGGGAAAAGGAGGAGGAGCCATATGTACAGGAATTTATTGTGGTCATAAAGGATGCAAAATGCGATTGCAGCTATAGTAGCAATAGTTTTGCAGATAAAATAGGAGAAAAATCCTAAATATTCCAGTTGTGCTGCAGTGAAATATCTAATTATGTGCTTTGTATGAAGTATATCAGCAATCCTTTTGATTTTATTATTCACTAATACTAATATTAGTATTGCAGATATGTTAGAATTAAGCACATAACTTAATTGTCCGTTTGGAGACTAATGCTCCAAACCTCTTTATTTCCCTGCGATATATTTTCATACTTGCTTGGTTTCTTTTTGTTTTTATATTTTATTGTTTATATTTTAAACAATATTGTTATTTCTGGACTGCAAATCTGTATTGTGGGGTTTTTGAATTCATTTTCAGAAGTTCAGAAATAAAACTTGGTGAGAAGATGATGTGAAATAAGGCAGACCAGCCTTTACAAACTGAAGAGTAATCCCAAACTGCTATTATACTATTTTACTACTATTTTTGTGTTATCTCTGCCTGCATTAAGAACAAAACTTTGTAATATAGGGCTGCTCTGAAGTTTTATTAACCAGTTTCTTAGTGTAAAAATTAATTTGTTCCGGAAGGAATATAAATCATGTGAGGTGAAAGAAAATTGATTTTTAGACCACCTTTCACTTGTTGCACTCATAGTAGTATTAGCTTCATTAGACTCTCAGAGTGTTTATAGGTATTTATAAAACATTTAAAACTTGATATATTGAGGTACTTGAATGGGTTTCAGGCATTAGAGAATTATACTGAGTTTATATTGTTATCAATCTAGTGTTTGGCACATTGGTAAGGAAATGTATGCTTTATTTTCATTATAGCCATAAATAGAAATTTTTTGCCAGACACTAAAGAAGAACTGATACATGTAGCGAGAAACCCCAAGACTTTGAAACAATGCTGTAACATTAAAGGTAAAATTTGTACAAATAGGAGCTTCACAAATATACTGGAAGTCACAAAAAGCATTTGGATTTGTGCAAGAATTCATAAACACTCATTCATAAACAGTGGACATTTTGCTTCTGTGTTCAATCTATCAGTCAAAGTTACCAGCCATTGCAGAAAATCCCCAAGAAATGTGTTGTTAGAAGTATTTCTCCCTCGGAGTGCATGTATAATTATACTAACTACTAATATAATATAAATGCTAACAATAAAAGGACAACCTAGAGAAGACAAAAAATATTGAGAAATCAAATCCCAGGACATATTATACAGTTCACTTTGAAGTTTTATGTCTTAATTTTTTTAAAAAAAAACCACAGCACCCTACATACTACATAGGAGCATAGTTTACTCTTCTTCTGTAGATGCTATCTAGCTGATTTTGTTGTTGCCCTCCTACATTCATTTTACCAATGAAGATTTTAAAGGTTTTTACTGTAGCCTTTTGATTTTGTAGCTATTTCTAATATTTTGGAGCTATTAAACAGGATTTTATAGTTTAAGTGTGCCTGAGAGTATGATAAATAGAACATTGCAGGCAGTTCCTTAATTTTTTTGTCTTTGGCTTTGTTTTCAGAGAATTACAGCTTTTTATCAAGTTGAAGTGTTTTATTTTCAGTTTATTTAGCATTGTAATGTCAGATGACCTGATTCTATCAACCATGTTCTCATTTAATGGTGATTTATTACACAAGTTGCCTATTTTTGTTTCATAGGAAGTACTCATTGAGAAAGTTCTGTAGAGTCCGAAAAAAGCCATGTGTATTTTTCTGCAAGCTGTAGCTGTTATTTGCAAAAGAAGTCTGCCTCAGTAAGGATGATGGTGAAATACTTCTTGAAGACCTGAATCAAGGTGCTTGTCATTCAGTAATAGTGGAGGCATGAAAAAAAATCCAAACAAACCCCCTCTGTTTTTGAAAGATCAAGTAGTGAACTTAAATTTAGATTATTATTTTGTTTGCCAGAGGCATGAATTAGAGACACCTTTAAGCTCAAAGAAATCAGTGTTACTTATTTCTGGAGCAGAGATCCTGTCTAACTTGCCATCTCTTGGCTCCCACCAGTGTTCACATTCTATTTAAAAATTCTGTTTTCATAGCTTCAGGCTTTTTGCAGTGTGCTTCTGCCACGCCTTTCCTTCCAGGTGTATTAAATAAGGTATATTTACATTGTGTAACTAAATGCTGTCTCTTATAATGCCATGTCTCTAAGCTATTATAAATGAGACTTAGAAATGTCTCCTACCTAGCTAGATTTTAAAAATTCCGGTATTGCTTGAAAAATAGGGCATTTCAGAATAAGCTGCTGCTGCTGTACTGGATTGAAACTTTCCAAGTTTCAGTTTGGTTGCTTCCAGTCTTCTGTCCTGTAACTCTGGACACACTGGGACCACAGGAGTTACTCCCCCAGTGCTCAGCAGAAGTGCATGCAGATGTCTTTTGATAAGTGCAAACCAACTCTTGATAATTTGTTTTCTTTCACATTTCTTATACAAAGGAAAAATTGTAAAATCAAATGCAGATATGAGAAAATATAATTCAAAGTTACCACCCTTATGTACAAATCCACAATAGGCAGTGACTGGAAAAGAAGTTACTGTTTTATCTGTCATTGTTGAGCAATGGTTTTCTTTCCAAATAGGTCTGAATTACTTGTGCAGTTTGCGTATCAAAATTATTTGTAATAGGTTCTATTTTTTTTTAAAAAATTAATGGGGAAAATATTTTGATATGAAAAAATATGGAATAATATTTTGGTATTGAGTAGTAGTCTTGATTTGTAAGTGGTCTTATCAGTTTTACTTTATGGAAAAAAAACCACTTAAGGATTTGAGTGGATCAGTGCAATTTATTACTGTGTCCCCTAAACTTTAGAAAACCAACAGTTTTAAAATATAATGATAGTAGTTTTCTCTTAGACAATGTAGTAAATGCGTGTTTTTTATAAAGCCAGGTGACTAATGGAAAAAATGTAATAGTACCTTTTAAAACTTGCGTTTGGTTTCTTTGTTTTGAGGTTTTTCCCTCACGTACAGCATTTGTGATCTTAGAACATTGTTCTGTCAAGTGAAGTTAAGTTTTGAAAATATTTCCAGAATGCTTCTATGTAGTGAAAATTCTCACATAATACGTTCTTAGTGAAGTTGTATTTGAGACAGCTAATTCTGTGTAAATTGTTGCTCCTGTATCAGGGTGGTAGGGGAGTAGTTCAGAAATGAGTTTTCAATCATTCCACACCTGTAGCAACAGTTAATGCTGCTAATGTTCACTGGTAGCCTGCCAGTATGTGAGAAACAGATGCCGCTCTAATTAATAGTCAAAATTAATACCCTTCATGAATGAAAATGATTGAGGGAAGGCAGTATAAACAAGTTAATTTTCTCTCAGTTTTCAGAAATTTGATTTATTTTTTCTTCTTATGTCTCTATCCCTGTTTACCTTATGTGTTATCTTCATGAGTCTGGAGAGTAGACATGCAAAACTCTTTTACGTGACATCATTACACTATGCTGTGATCAGCAGAAATGAAGTTTGCTTGAAGAATACAGGCTAATGTGTGGCTTCTTCATGTTTCTAACCAAAGATATGTATTCACTTCATGAAGAAGTAGGGTGTTGTTTTTTTTTTTAACTCTTCACTAGTAGCAAGTAAGAAAATCTGAGATCAATTTGCCTTCAGTATTGCTTGTTTTCATTTCAAAATTGTGTAATTTTAATATATAACTTATAAACACTTGGTCACAGGCCTTCTGAACTCTTATTTGGCATATTTTAGTTGTTGTTTTCATATCATTTCGTATGCCTTTATTCACCTCTGACACTTGTTAGTGGAGCGCTACTATTTTTCTTATGCTTGAATAATAGCACATCATCTCTGTTTTGCTTCAGTGTGCCAAGGAGAATGTGCAAAGATGAAGCACGTTGCTGTCATACCATTAAAAGGATATTTTGATTCCAAGGAAGTATAAGCAGTGCATTCCTTTTGCAATAAAAATGCTAGCTTGATTTAAAAAAATGTTTCCTACAAAGAAACAGCTAATTACATTGATAGCACATTAACAGAATATGCAACTTGAGTAAAGATGCAACAATATATCAAATAAAGTAATTATAAAAATTGAAGCATCTTTGAAAAGTAAGACAACAAGTTGTCTGAGTGTGTTATTTAATACCAACTTAATATCACAAGGCCAAACAGTAAGACAGGTAAAGTACATCAAAATATTAATTATATGGACTCATGCTATAGCTTATAATAAATGCTTACTTACTGCTTCTCTTCAAGGGAATTGCTGATAGAAGTTAAAGCATAACATCTTGAATTATTCACAAGTATCTGAATTACGATGTGTAGATCTAAGTGATACCCAGAAGAGCTTTGATGTTCAAACAGGACAAAGCACAAAGACTTTTTATCAGTTCTCTGAAAGTTGTGGATATGAGATTTGAATCATTCATTCATGCACAGATTTTTCAAGCTACAAACTATTGTGCTATAGTTCTGAAAAAAGAAAAACATTATGTTTTGGTTTAGTAGGCTAGATTTTCATCCTGTTTTAAAATAAATAAATAAATAAATAATTAAAAAGAATTTCCAAAATGTTTTACAAGGTAAGATTAAAAAAAAAAAAAAAATTGCCATGATTCCTTTAGACAAATCATTATCAACAGCAAGCAGTATCTGATGTTTTCAAGGTAATTGGTTTCAGTAGCAAGATACTGAGCCATTTTTAATTTGACTTGGTAAAATTCCATTCAAGCAAGCAGTTATCTCATAGTCCTTCTAACAATTTCTCTTAACCCCTATAAAAGATGAAGACATATTATACTGCATCCAGGCAGAATTTGGTTATTCCACAGAAGATTAGGTGACTCAGGCTGTGATTTGCTGCTTTTAGCAAATATAACAGCTATTTTGAATCAATTCTTGGTAGCATAATTTTTGATGAGTTGTAAATTAGAGATAATAGTTTAACCATTATAGTTGGCAAATACTGTCGGGCACTTGGTAGCTCAGCTGGAAGTTGTGACAGTTTCCCAGTAAACGTCAGCTCCTGATCTGTTCACTTGCATGGGTATCCGCATGGGCTTCTGTTCTTTCTCCCCGTTCCTGTGGGAGAGGGTCAGTAGCTGGAGCCAAGAGCAAGTTCCCAGCACCGTTGGGTTAGTTGCTCTTAGGTCCAGAAGGCAAAGAACAGCAGAGCAGCTTTTCAGGAGTATACATTAGTTTTGAGATAATTCTGTCTTCTAAAAGTTACTAATACTGGAGAGTGCATTAAAACAGCAATAATTTTGACAATAAAGATTGTTCAGATACTCTTGTTTTGAAGCAGCGTGGAGGGCAATTTTGAGAAACATGCATTTTTAGAATCTTTTAACAACTTCATCCTCAGTTTGAGCTCATGTTATGGCACTTTTATATCTGCACTAACTAAAAGATACTGATCTGTTGCTTGCCATTGGAGATGATCTTTTTCTAAGGCTCAATCAAGAAATCTGTGAAGAGAAGTTATTTTTTTATGGGAGTAGAGAAGCTATTGCTTCATTTACATATTTGTTTTGAGAAGTGAACGCTGATTTTGAGTGAAATTCCTGAGAAATGTAGCTTTAGCCAAGGAAAGAATAAGAATGGACAGTAGTTTATGCTGTAATAATCATATTTGTATCACAGATTTTGAGATTCAGACTGCATTGCTATTCCTTCCCCATACTGAAAATAGTTACGTTTTCATTGTAACTACATACCGTACAAATTAAATACCATTGTGCTGTGATCACTTGTGTCTTGTGTCCAGCAAAACCTCTGATTCTGAACTACGTGGGCGGGTGGATGGAGTCAGACCTGCTAGCTGAATCCCTGTACAGTTCAGGGCAGGTATAGTGGCATGTGGGTTGCAGATTGCTTATCGCAGGATTGGAGCTCAAGCGTCTATTCCTTATTTTATGATGCAACAAATATAATTTGACTTCTTGTACTGCTGGCTGTCTTGGTGCATACGGAATGTAAATGAAACAAAGAGATGGGATTAAATGTGTAAATTTGGAATTGTTTTGGAAGGCAGTTCTGCAGGAAAACTTGCAAATGTACATGGAAAATGATGAAGTGTTAATAATAGGAGTTGCAGTGGAAAAAATTGTTGCATAAAGCGAGGCTTGTCATTTTCAAAGGTAATATGGGGAGTAGGAAAAGAAATTGAATAATTTAAATATGAAAGGCAATGAAATGGAATGAATCAAAGTATGACTAACAAGGTGATTTAGTGAGATGTAGTTAAGCTGGATGCAATGTGATTTTAAAAGAAAGGGGTAGATTTAGTAATAGAAATGTAGATGTTCAAAGCAAAATACAAAATAAGCAAAGGATTCTAAGTGGAGGTAATGTTTAGTAACAGTATTTTCAGTGTAAAAACTATTAGGCATTTAATTATAATTTAATTAATTTTAGACCTCCTCCTACATACATAACAAAAAAAAAGGGAACAAGTAGTCAGGTTGTTGTAATGTAAAATAAACATTGAAAGGGAAAAAATAAATGGGCCATGACTTTACAGTGTCACTGTAAAATAAACAATGAATATTTTACTGTGAACTAAGCAACGTTGGATAAAATAAAAGATGAGTAAGAATGAGAGATAAAAAATTAAAAGACAGTATAAATACCACCTAGAAGCTAGAAGCTTGTTCTATGTGATGAGCAGAAAATTAAAATAGTCTGGAGTTTATGAAAGGTTATTAGCAGTCGCTACTTGTTGGTGACCTAATATTGGACTAGTTAGACCACTGGTTAGATACAATGTTTGAGTAATATGTATCAAGGTATTAGATCCTTTCCAGTGATTTTAGCTTTCACAGCTGATGTGCTAAATACATACCGTAAATTATCTGAAATTTGGGCAAATTCTTAAATGGTTTCAAGTAGTGGATTTCTGGCTCAAAGGATTTGGCCCTGCGAAAACCAAACTTATACCTTATTTGATGTATTCCTATGTCTGATTAGCCAGGCAAAGACTGCATACACAGTGAACCTATATTGTAATAAAATGTGTACTTCTTTACCAATATCTAAATATAGAATAAAATTTTATTTTCTCATTCCATTGTTTCCCTCACTAAATGGGAAGTACCGCTGTGTATTTTAAAAAAGAAAAATCCTGATTCTTTTTTAGATTAAAAAAATACTCAAAATGAGCTCTGCACTGAGAATTTGTATGCTGAGCGTGTCAGACTGTGAATCTTTATTATTAGTGAGCTTTATCCTTGAGTACATAGCTTGCAATTCAGTTTGAATATTAAGTGTCAGGCTCAAATGCACTGGTGAGAGATTTGCAGCAGCCAGCAGGTTCCTGTTCCAACCTTAGAAGCCTTTGACCTCTCTCTTCATTGATAAGTGGTCTTATTTCAGATGTGTCAGCTTCCTGGTGTGAAGCTCCTGATGCTGTGAGTGATGGAGAAGGTACCATTACCTGCAGTTTGTGGTCTTTGTAGTACACTAGGAGAGGTTACAGATGAAGAAAAAATTGTGTGGAACTGGTCATTCAGAAACATGGAGGAAAACGTGTGATGCTTACAAATCCCGTTCTTCTACTTGGATGTAGCACACCTAGAAAGAACTGTTGTAAAAAAAAAAACAACAAACCCACCTTTTTTTTGTTTACAAATTGCAAATCTGGGACAAATGGTTCTGCGGAGATGTGTTCTCTGTGCCTGGGCTATAGATTGCATCATTTATACTTGTGCTTTTGGTCTTTTTTTCCTCCCATGAAAATCAAAATTCGATTAGCACAAGCAGAAATGTTTTGTAGGGTGTGTTGCTCTTGGGTAAAACCTGCTGCTTTCCTTGACATAGCTATGCTTCCTACTTTCTTTTCTTCTGATCAGAGGTGAGCATTTAAACTGCAGTGTGGGATCTGCATGGACTTTTTCTATACTATGACTTTACATTTTGCAGTTGTAATTATACTCAGCTGGAAACAACAACAAGGTTCTCCTATTTGTAAAATAAACACTGACTTTTTTTAGAGTCAGTTGTAGTCATTATACCTAGCAGGAGTAAATGTACAAACATGGAAGATTTATATTATTTTACTGTTTTTTCTTACTGAAATCTTACTTCATAAACAGTGAGAATACTTTTGGTAAAATTGGTAAAGATACCTCATGTGCAAAGACAGATGCAACTTTTGCCTTCTCTGTAGAAGTAGGCTACCTCATGGGAAGGCTGGCCCCTTTTAAGACCTGATAACCTTATAAAAGCCAATTTTCCTGAAGATTGGTAACTGTCACCTAACCCACCCTGTCTCCTCTGTGTCCAGGGTGTCAAAGGTTGCTTGTGTTTTCTGTGGTGATAAAAATTTCTTTGGATCAGAAAATGTGGAGTGTCTACCCAAAGGAGATGTTTTTGTCCACAAGAAACATGCTTCAGTCAGTAGAATGTGCCGTACCCTCTAATTACAGTTTTTCCGTTAGGGCTCGTAACATCTGCATGCTACTGCATTGCTCTTGATGTGCTACATTTTCCTGATCGTAGTGATAGATACAGCCTAGAGTTGAGCTGTTTCTGTAAGAATAATCATGTCATAAATCACAAAGCTATTGGTTAAACTGTTTGGTTTTTTTTTCTTTTTGGCAACTTTATTTTCCCTTGTTCTGGTCGGTAGTTTCAGTTGGTATTTATTAACAGCTAAAGCTCTTAGGCAATGTCTAAATTTTTATTTTAAAAGAATTAAAAATAGGCAAATTTACCATTCTTTTCTCTACAGCTGAAATTTCTTTCAAAATTCCATTGCTTATACAGGCACAATTCATTTCTTGACCTATGATAGATGAGAGAACCATTACTTTAAAAATGTAAAATTGTAAACCCCCTATTCTGAAAGTATAATGTTCCTGCTTTTTAGTCTTTGTCAGTATCAGGGTATTCAGTGCTAAAAGCTCACCATTGGAAATGATAGAAGGACTTCTTTATAGTTGCAATTGATAACAGTTAAGCCTTTTTCAAATTACTTGGTTATTTCTGCATCTTCTTTGAATGCCTTGTTCACTTGAATTTGTTATAGATGATCTTTTGGTCTAGCAGGGATATGAGTGTATTACCATGGTTAAGCATATGAATAATCTTGCTGATGTTCCATGGAATTGTTCTACCTGCTCAAGAGCTTAGGTAGAAGAACAGTCTCTGTTGCAGAAGACTGAGGAGAAAAGAAAAAATTCTGAGGAAAAGTTCCAAAGCTGTTATTTGTTAAGCAGTAAGTATGATGACCATAGTAATAGAGAAACTTGGTGCCTGGGACTTTGCCACTTTCCTGCACGGACTGGGGAGCTGATTTTCCCAGAGCGGTAGTCTCATGCATTTGGAGCGAGCTGTCTTTGCAGCCAAAGTTTTGAAAGATCTCTTTTTTTAAGGGACCTTTAAAAAGCTATTCAAGAACTTACACTAATAAAAACAGTCAGTATATATCGAGTAGCGGGTTGGTTTATTTTTTTCTTTTTTTGGTTGGGTTGTTTTCGTTTGGTTTTTTTGGAACTTCTTTTGAAAATATTTTCAAAGAAACAAACTGATTTTTAATACTTTTTCAGTTTATGTAACTTTTTTCATTAATCTTGAATTATTTCTAAAGTTTATTTTTTGTTCTTCTTTCATGGAGAGGTAGTTTTTACCTCTGTGTGTTTTATGCATCAGGAGTAGGCAAACATGTGGCTATATTTTTGGTGTAGCAGCCTTATGTTATCAAGAGTGTTTTAGGTAGTCACATAAATGTAATTCTTATAATTCTGTTTTTACTGCACCCATCTCTCTCCTTTGTCTGTCCAGACTATAGCTGTTAAAAAAAATTAAAAAATAAAAATAAAAAAATTGAAAGGATCTTTGAATGTCACTGCCAGTATTACAGATATCTCCCCCCCCTCCTCCCCCCCTCTTTCTTTTTCCTTTTAAGCTGTGAGTTGTGGAGGTCTGATACATGCAATAATGTAATACATTTAATGATGTTGCTCAGTCTTTGTACTTTGGATAGTTTGATCAGTGTTACTGCAAGTGAAGATATACATTTTAACATTTTTTGTAGTAGCATTAAATGAGAATAAGAGGTGTTCCAAGAAAGCAATAGAGATAAATGATACTAGGTTATGATAAAACCCGTGGTCAGTATTACCAAGAAATATTTTGACAGCAATTAGTGGTGTTTGTAATTACAGTAGTACTACTCTAATATGAGGACAGGCTTGGTAGTCTGGCAAAGTGCTGAGAGTTTGATGACTTCTCTCGAAAGCTTGAAGGCACTGAAGACTTTACTCATCGACTGAGTATGCACACAATCACAATAATTAATGTAAGGCATTTTTGGTGCATAGCACTGTAAAAATGTAATTTGACTAGGTTTGTTTTTTTTTTCCAGAACTCTTTAAACCTAATTTGAAATAAAGTAAAAACATCGCTAAAAACTACTAAGGCAGGAATAAATCTCTGTTATGTGTAGGCTTAGAAAGGAAGGGAATTACATGAAAAAACCCACAAATTTTTCAGGTTAAACCCTCTAAAATTGTATTTCTTTTCTGAGAAATTCATTAGTAATCTGTGTGAAAGAGAATTGACTTTTGTTCCCATGCAGAGGGGCCATTGCCTATGGAGGACACATAGTCACCACTTAGCATGAGTTTTGTGCAACCTGTAGAAAATGTCGTTCATACTGCTCAAATGGTGATACTAAGAATACGATATTTTGGTTATTAACGTGGGGGTTTTTTTATAATTTTGTGAGAGGCTGAGGTTGTTCTTAAAGGAATACGTAGTATGTTGTAGAAAACAATTTATATTTTTATTTCTTTATTGAGCAAGTGTTGAATTGTGAAACAGAAAACTAAAATATTGTTAAGAATATAATCAGTGAATTACATTACAGTGCTTACTCCCCCCCCCCCCCCCTTTTCCTCCCCCAGTTTCTCGGATTTTGGGGACATTAATCTTGAAAATGGCAATGGAATGCTATGTATTTTTGAAAAATGGATCTGAAATGAAACGCTCAGTGAAGAAGTCAGTAGTGAGGGTTTGATGCTATTTGCTATATCAGCCATTGTTTACATCCAGATTTCCTACCTTACTGTGATTACGTTTTTTTCCCCAATATTTCTTTCAGTTTCATATTGTGTTTACTGTAATACTTAATACTACGGTTTTTATGCTGAAAATATTTAAACATCTGCATGGCCTCCATCACAGCAACAACCATTTTGAACTCAGTGGCTTACTTTATATTTGAAAAAGTAGGTATTCATTTAAACATTCTGGCAATTTCAGTCATTATCTCAGGGTAGGGGGATATACCTTGCAGGTGATGCTATTATCTCAAATGAGATACAGAAATAGAAGCAAAGATAGTTTGAGGATATCACGGTCTTGTTCTGTATTGCAGCCTGTAAAATGCTGCTGTACTGTAGGGCTCAGAGGAGGCACAAAGAACTTTGTGCACAGCTTGTAGAGTCTTTTTAAAATAATCAGTATTTTTACAGATCCGTGACATTTTTACCTCTAATACATGGCAGTTATGATTCTGGTGGTCATTACAATCTCCATTGTACAGATGAGAAGCTGTGTATGTTTCAGTTAATATGTTGAAGTTCTTATCTGTTACTGGTGTCTTGTCATCACATTGCACGGAATACTTATGAAGGGGCATAGCCCTAAAGATAGGAACGTTATACTGCAGAATGTTTGCCAAAGGTCCAGGGCAGGGCTGAAATCAGTTCTGTTCCCACCTTTCAACTGTCTCCCCTCATTTACAGAGGTAAGCATACAGAATAGAGTATCAACCAACAAACATAATGCAGAACGCTAACATTTGGCCTTAATATTTCAAATAAGTTCTTATGCCAAGAACAGCTATTCAGTTTCAAATGCCATTTGGACAAATCCCTGCTCACATTCACCAAATCTCAGTATTTGTCCTCTTATCACAAAGAAAACTTCCGTGATTCCTGTATGCAAATATATGCTCTCTGTACTTCTTGAATTCCAAATGTGCTGGATGCCATTTTACTTTTGAGACACAAATTTACTTAATTTTGACAGATCAAACCTTGAAACCTCATAGAAAATTCTTTTCACAGGACTTTACAGTATTATTCATTTTACAGTGAATATTTCAAAATATTATTCTTTGCAGTGAAGGCTGTATATCCTATATAAGCATTCTTGACTGTACTTTTGGTGTAGTTGATTGTACTTCTTCCCCCTCTGCACAAAGCTTCACTCTTGACGTTATATCAAATGTTTTTCTGCTCCTTGAGTTTCTTCTGTATCTGCTTCGCAGAGTACAGTCTGTGCGTTGTGCTTCATTCTTCCTAAGATTCTTTTCCTTTAGAAAATTGACCCAGGGCACCTTGCTTCCATCTTGTTCTTGTCATACAGACCACATTCCCTGGCGACACCGGGCCACCTTTCCATCACAGCAGCGGCAGCACTCCGAAGAGGGAAAGCGAATCAATGAGAATCGTCACGCACATCTATCATGAGGCTGGTGATTGGGATTGCATTGACTTGCCAGGTTGAGGCACCGGCATTTCAAATGTAGACGTCCTAGGGCCTGGTGTCAGCTGACTGCTGCTGAAGCCAAGAGCCAGGAGCTGAGCCTGTGCCCTCCCCCATGGGGCACAGCCTCACAGCGTCTAAACGCGGCAGGCAGAGCCAGGTCCACGGAGCGGGCTCTGTCCACGGACAGCCCCGAGCGAGGCGGTGGACCAAGCCCAGGATCCGTCTGGGGAGTCCGGTCAGGAGCCACCGTTCACTGGGACTGGGAGAGGACAGAGACGAGGTGACAGTGTGGGTGTGAAGGCCACACAGGAAACAGGACTGAAAGGCAGCCTGGAGAGGAGACGCGGCCGAGGTCTAGGGGGTCCACCCAGGAGCCGGGTTGCCTACAGCCCGTGTCTGAGGTCTGGCCAGGGCTGGAGATGGGCAGCCCCATGGTATAGTTTAGGCTAGGGGCCAGAGACTGAGAAATACTGGGTTTTTCCACTGTGATAAGAAACCCTGTTCTGTCAAATATCCATGAGAATGATCGCATTCCAAAAAAATAGCAATAATAAGGTGATGCTCAAGGCTTATGATTAAATCTAATGGTAAAAAAGTGCAGCTAGAAATGCTCAGTAAATGGTTTCAATCTACCTCTTCTAAGGCTAATCAATACAGTGAGATTCTCTACATCGAGTGTGCTAGAATAAATATCAAATATAGTTTATCATATTCCAGTTGCATTTCTTTTTTCTCCTTTCCTCTTTTTTTAACCTGGTGTTCTAAGGATTTCCTTTTAGTGCCTACAAACATCTCCTTTTGACAGACAGTGCAAATTAAAAGATATGGCTAGGCAAGGGAAACTGGAACCCAAATATGCCCCCTGGGTTTTCATTTACAGTTAGAAGCTACAGACACAATTACTGCTGACAGAAATTCAGAAGCCAGTGGCAGAGTGCATGTGGCAGTAGACTCATGCCAGGCAGTAATTGGGAAGATTATTTTTAATCAGAGCATATCCTACAGCCCAAACATTAGAAATCTCTTGTAAGGCTGACAGGAAATTAAACTGAGACCAAACAAAAAAGCCTCGAAATAGAAGTAATATGGTTAGAAGTCTAATGATGGCAAAACTCACTGCTTGTTGTATTTGGCTGTTATCTAAAGGGAATGACTTTTAACTTGCAGCAACAGATATCATTGTTTAATTGCATTTTTAGAACAGAATTAAAGTAAAAAGTATCAGATTAGATCAATTTATACATAGGCTTTTGATAAAGGTGTGAAGCAGTAGGTGTTAAATCAGGCTTAGTGATTGTGTATATGTATTAGTAGTAATTTTTATTATTTCCTTGTTTTTTTTTCTTTTTTTGTTTGTTTGGGTTTTGGGTTTTTTTTTTGTTTGGATTTTTTTTAAATTTAATATAATGCTTAAGGGAGCTACTTCTATGGAAAAAAATTAATATAATATCTGGGATACTCTTGGAATGCCTGGGTACAGTAACTATTTCTGAAGCCTGAATGGCCTGGGGCTATCTTTCTCAATGACCCTGCAGAATAACCTCTGCTTGTTTGGGCTGCCTGGGCTGACTGCCCTGAGGGAGAAGAGACCAGGCTATTCTCAGTACTTGTCTATGCACCTGAAATTTTCACCTGAAAAAACAACTTTTCCATTTTTAAGTGAATCTTAAAACATCATCTTCTTTGCCAGACTTTTACATACATGCTTAGCAGAAGTCTTCTAGTTCACTCTCACGTTTTCCTTTTCTCAGAAAAGAAAGACCGGAGCGCTGCAGAATGGTAACTCTGCTGCTGATCTGAAGAAGGCTGTTGCTGTTCTTGTATATGCCTGTCACATACAAATGTTGTAATACCAGATGCAAGCAAAACGTTGCTAATTGTATATTTATTTCTGTGTGATCGGAGCGTAAAACAAGAGCCTACTTCATGTTTTGCTAAGATAATATGACAGTTGTGGAAAAGAAAATTTAGCATTAAAAACGCATATCTTATGTTTTTCTTCAAGGCTGCTTTTAGTTGTGTGGACAGTCTTGATGACATTTCATGTCAGTACAAAGAATAATAAGGTATAATGTCAAAGTCCATCATAGTTGACTAGGTTATCTTCAGGCTTGTAAATAGGATTTTGTCGGAATGTAGGGTTTTTTTTTTCCACAAAATTGTTAGTGTTTTTCAGCTGTATTTCCTTCTACTGAAAATTGCTTCATGTCATCATATGAATACAACTGAAAAATCTTGCTTGGTTTTTAGATATTGCCTGAGTAGCTAGATAACAAATAAAGTATACTTCGTAACGTGCGGTTTCTGCAAAGTGGTCTCCACAAGACCTGGAAATACTGTCACGTACTGTGTAATAGGTGGTGGACCTTCATCGTTGTCTGGGGGTTTGCCAGAGCCTCCAGGTGCCCTGCACAGGGAGCTTTCCTTAACTGGCTTGTGTCACATGTAGGGCAGCTACGTGGGTTCAGGCAACCTAGTATACAGACTGGATATTTCTTTGGTTGGGGAGAAATCTTTACAAACCTTTGTAAAGTTTGTAAACGTGCCACTCTTCCTTTTGTCCAACAGTATGGTAAGAAGGTGCCTTTGATGGTGGTATGGAGTACAGGGCTGCGGGTGGAGTTCCACTCGCCTTTTGGCAGGTGCTTTTAGACCATTTGTTTTGAGGAAATCCTCTCTTTGCTTCTCATATTCAGATTGCTAAACATTTTAAGGAATGTCTGCAGTCAGTAAAACATAAAAATTTCATATTTCTATGTGGAGGAAATTAGAGAGGGGTTATACAGTACTGTAAAAATAGGCAAAATGAATACTTGTTGGTTAAATCGTATAGCCAAGTTAATTGTTTTAGTGGTAACTATTTTTACAGTTTGTCTGCATTTGCTCTGATTTAATACAGCAGTACTTTGTAAATTACATACAACAGTATATTCATAATTTTTCCTGGCTTTGCATATATTTGTAAAATTCTGTACCTCTTATTTCTGTGTGCATTGTGAATTTCCTCAGTCACTGGAATGTGCAACTGCAGGATAAAGAAGGAATACTAGCAGTAGCAGTTGGGAGTGTAATGTTTCTAAAATTAATGATAGGTAACATTATGCTAAACAGAAAGTCTGCTAGGATTGAGTGGTCAGATACAACTCTTTCAGAAAAGGAAAATTAATGTACTGTTAACCTCAGTGAGGTAGCATTTTAATCAGTACAAAGTCTAAAAAGGGAGAGTTTGCATTTGAAAAATCACAGTGTTTTCAATGGTGAAACACAAGTACCCCGATGGAGAAAACCTGAGAGACTTAATTTTCAATTATTCAATTCAATTTTGTTGACCATGAATAATTTCACTGTGGCATTACAAGGTGGTCCTAAATCAGATGTAATTTTTGAAAATGTGGGCTAATTAGTTAAAAAATACTTCTCCTTAGAGATTTATAAGGAACTCTCAATACCATTAATTTACCTTGTGTTGTACTCAGAGATATTTTTGATCGTGCACAAAGACACACTACCCAGAAAGGGTAAGATGCAGTAGTTTTAATGTATAGTTTACATGCCTTATGTGGGCTGCCTTTTGTTATAGCATTTTTCCATGTATGTGGTTCATTTTATTTCATAAATAAAAAGAAACTTAAGTCTTCAGCTCAGAAATAGATTAATGTGGGGTTTTTTGATGGTAAGACAGTTGCAATTACTGCTAGGAGCTTCACTTGTGAAGTTGGATCTTACTTTGATAGAGATTCTCCTAGTGATGATCCCTGCTCTGAGGAGACCAAAATTCAAGTATGTTTTCTGTTGCTGATTGTCACCTTCTCAGATTCTGAAGGTGTTGGGCTTTTTTATCAGTATGTGTGATAGTTGCAATATTACCTGATGTGCTTATAGAACAGGTACCTTTCCAGTACTGTTAGTTCTTCTTGTGGTTTATTCTCAACTGCATTAGAAATAGCCAATACTGACTTTTGACTTGCTGATTTTTTGTTTCTTTGTTTTGTGTAAAATGGAATCACGTATAAGGAATAACATATTTTGTGAAAAATATTCAATGTGTTTACTGTTCGAAATTCTGTTGAAGTGGATAAAAAGTATATTAAATTTATCTACGGAATGTTTTGGTAATACATAGACCTAGGTGTGCATTTTCTTTGAAGACTCAAAATATGTACAGTGTTTCTATTTTTGAGAATATTTGTGTCACAGAGTATATACTACCACTTGCACATGGAAATGAAAAATGAGTGTAGGAAGAATCTGTTATGAAAAACACGGCTGAGCTTACTGTAACTTCTAAATTCAATGCATAATTCAGTAAAATATTACATGTCACCAACTGCTCATCAATAAGAAAAACTGGCATGGAATAGAATGTTATCATATTCTAATTCCTGGCTATGTGCATGTATAACATATGTGGGATGGCCCCTTTTGTTTATTTTTATGATCATCTTTCTTTTGCAAAATTGCTCGAAGTTTTCAGTTGAAAAATACACAAAAAGTAAATCACAGTTGTTTGTTCCTATTGAAACGGAAACCTATACTGGGGTAAATTTTTAACTATGGCATAGTAATTGCATATCTGTTTTAGTAGGTAAGTTCATAATGCAAACATAGGATTTAGGTTTCAAATAAATTGCAAACTGCCTGGAAGTTTTTACTGTCCATTGAATGATTAATAAATATATAATAAAATCTTTGTTGGTATTTGTGAATCAATAAGCAGATTTTGCTATTCAGCTTTGTACTACAATAAAAACGCAATTATGACCCAATAATATATGCAGCCCTTCTTGTGAAAGCCCAAATAATGCATTATCAATTTTGGATTTTTCTTACAACATTTTGAATCTTAAAGCTTACCTTCAGCCTTCCATGGGTGCAGGGCACAAATATGATCTTTGAATCTCCCATTTACAGTAAGAATGTATTTTTCTTTTCATAGGAAACTACACAGAAGTCCCATGCAAGTGGTGCCTATTGTTTTCATGATCGGAGCCTTCTTTCAGTAAGTGCACTGATTTTGTTGTTTGTTTATTTTACTTTCCTTGGAATTTGAAATCTCTGTTGTGCTGTCATAATGAATAAAGAAATACTTTGGACTTCACAACTTGCCATGCTGATGCTGGATCACAAGACTAATAGACCATAAGTAAAAGATCTGATGCCTTTTAGTCCTTAGTGAACAACAACTTGCTAGTGACATGCTTAGAAAATAGTCTTCCCTGTTTCTGGCCATAGGTTAAAGTGCTCTTCTCTTGCATTTCCCATTTACATGTTAAGGTTATGTCACTATTGTATTTATTTTACCTTTGGCTGATTCAGTCAGAAGGAAATTACTTTGTATATAGCTTAGTCACAAACACTTTTTTCTCTTAGAACAGCTATGGATAATTCATCATGCTTTCCTTTTTAAATATATCCATAATGTCAGAATAGGGAAGATCATGAATTAAGCTCCAGAATTTATAGGACATGTGAAAAAGTATTTGTACTGATTCATTTTTTGCTTTTTACCTTCCTGAGAAGAGACTTTCACTTCCAAACTGTTTGTTGCTCTTTAATACTTGGAATTTATTTTTCTTTTATTTTTAACACATACATAGAACCAATATTAAGCACTTTTTAATCAGAATATAACTTTCTATACTTATTTTTTTTCTGATACTTCTGTATATATTATTATAAGTGTATGATTCTCAGTAGGTGTGTATTTGGTACTTCTCAAACAATTTTTAATAATCCTCTGCTTAAAATAAACTGTAATGCTCTATCATTTCATATTGGGTAATAAGCATGGCTTGTTCTGTATTGGGCTGACTGAATAGATTTGTGTTTTATATACATTTATAATCATACTTTTCTTTGTTCTATGTGTAGAAAATAAAAAGTCACACATGTATATTGACAAGATAATAGACTAAATTCAGTTTTTTGTTCAAATGTATTACTATTAGTAGTTGAGTTGTGCCCCAACACATGAAGTTTGGTGGCATTGAAAAAATTAGACATACAGGCCTTGTTAGATATAAGAAGAGTTTTACATTTATTCTCCTACACTGAACACAATCTTCCTCTTAATGTCTTTGAAAAAAGATTTCATTATTTCAAAAAGACTGCCTAACTTACAAGACTAAAAAAAAAATAAAGAAAAATAAAAGCCTGTTCATCTTGAGGAAAGATTTAAATCAATTCCATAGTGCTCAGCATGCTTGTTGCTTTTAGCTTTTCTTCTGTCACTGTCGTGGTTTAACCCCAGCCGGCAACTAAGCCCCACGCAGCCGCTCACTCACTGTCCTCCCATGGGATGGGGGAGAGAATCGGAAGAGTAAAAGTGGGAAAACTCATGGGTTGAGATAAAGACAGTTTAATAGGTAAAGCAAAAGCTACACGCGCAAGCAAAGCAGAACAAGGAATTCATTCCCCACTTCCCACGGGCAGGCAGGTGTTCAGCCATCTCCAGGAAAACCGGGCTCCATCACGCCTAACGGGGACTTGGGAAGACAAACGCCACCACTCCGAACGTCCCCCCTTCCTTCTTCCCCCAGCTTTATGTACTGAGCATGACGTGCTATGGTCTGGAATATCCCTTGGGTCAGTTGGGGTCAGCTGTCCCGGCTGTGTCCCCTCCCAACTTGTTGTGCCCCCCCAGCCTCCTCGCTGGTGGGGTGGGGGGAGAAGCAGAAAAGGCCTCGACTCTGTGTGAGCCCTGCTCAGCAGTAACAGAAACATCTCTGTGTTATCAATGCTGTTTTCAGCGCAAATCCAAAACATAGCCCCATACTAGCTACTATGAAGAAGATTAACACTATGCCAGTCAAACCCAGTACAGTCACAAACAGTGTTTTCCATCACAGAATAACATTACAGCTCTTAGCAGAATTTGATGCAATTGGCAGTGTTTGTTAGAAAAATTCTGGTAAAAATTGCAAGAATGAGGTTGGTGTTTTTAACCCATGGGAGGCAGTGGTGCCTGAAATAATTACTGGCATGTTTTTAGGAAACTAACATTAATTTGACTCTGAATATAGTGCTTCAGAATCTATAAATGTAGTTGAAGGAAAAGATATTCATCTTCCTTCAACAAGCTAAAGGAGAGATTTGGGATGTATGACAAGAAAGAAGAAGAAAATGCACATTTGGAATTTGGGGAAGGTTTAATGCTGCCAAATCTCAATGTGCATAACTGGTTTTATTATTTTCCCTTGTGATCATAACCTAACCAGCACAATGAATATCAATCAACTTCTAGGGCTAAGAGGTCATTTTTTTACCAAGCTCAGACTGAAGTCCAGCATGTTGCCTGGTAACAGACTATGTAGATGAGTTGGCTCTTTAAGTACACCATATGGCTGGGCGTTATGCCCTATTCACCCGTGACATGGTGTACACATGTAGTACATTACTGATTATAAAATGGTTTGTCCCATTCCCTTATTTAGAAGCAGCATTTAAAAATAGCAGTACCAATCCAACACGGATGTGTTAAGATTATGGAATTGTATGTAATGAGACAAGTAGCTGTCACAAGTCTCAAAAACCTCATGTAATAATCACAATAGATTTTGTGTTCAGTATGCTTCAGTTGAATTTAAGTATAATTTCTAGCTATGGTTGCTTTACAGTATTTTTCTGTTTCATTTTGATGCATAAATATGTTGAGGTAAGTATAGTTTTAATGGCTCAATTACTGAGAAATCCTGGATTTTAATATTCAATTTTGTAGCCTATGGATTTATTTGGCATTTGACCTTCTATTAATTGTGCAATAATGTCTACAGTACTCAACCAAAGCAGCAGTGCATTAAGCAAACCAGTAAACAAAGCAATAAAAGACAGTTCCAGAAAACAACAACTAAAAATAAACATGACAGGCAAAGGAGATAGAATTGTTCCAAATATATAATGGAAAATCAAGCACAAAGAGTGACTGACAAGAAGTGTGTAGCAGAAATGGATGTAAAACCTAGATCAGCGGAGTCCTCTCTCGTTCCCTTAACTGGAGCATTTTTCCTGTTCTGTTGTCACGAACTGGAGTTCATTAAGGTGGGAATACTGCAGAGTGCAGTGTTAGGCAATAGCACATGCCACGATCTCCATGCTCTGAATGTCATGTGTCAATTAAAATTGAAAGATAAGAAATGGGATTGATCTTGTATGTAATAACAATGATCTGCACAAGTAAAATGGAAGATCATTGACTGGTTCCCAGTTCAGAAGGCTGGACAGTTAGCAGTAGTTATGTTGCATTTCTCTGTGTCTAACTTATTTGGAAAGATTAATTATTGTGTGTAGCCCTCCCCTACACAACACCCTTGCCTAAAGCTATAATTCTTTGGCAAAGAAGCCATCTCTCTTTGGTGTTCCACCCAAGTTCTCTGAAAACAGTTCAGAAAAAAAAAAGAAGAAAACTGTTGTCTTTTCCATGTTTTGCAGAAAGTTTATACGATTGCTTTTCAAGAGAAAAGTTCTGTATACTTGCTCATTCTATTGTTTTTTCTTACTCTTCAGGTTGTATATAGTTGTTACATAGCTTGATAAACATACTGTAGTTAAGTGATCTCGTTGTTTTATTACTAACACATTTCCTTGGCTAGAAATTTTTAAGGTAATCGGGAAGGGATGAGACAGGGGTGCTGTTCCATGTTGATTTGATGGTTGCATCCTTTGGAAGATCTCCCATGATTATCCACATTTTAAACCCCGGTGGATGTAAATGCATGGTAAATGCATGTATGCAAGTATGCTGTTGGTCTCAAAAGTCTTATCTTCACTTCTGCAGTCTGTCAGTGACACAAAACTAGTTGCCATGCTGTAAAGGCCCATAAAGCCATTGAAAGAAAGACATTCAAAACTCTTTTCTCCAATTTTAGAGCAGTGTTTTCCTTTGAATTGTAAACATGTTGAAATAAGTAACAGAAAAATAGCTATTAGTGCATTGAAAATATTATTGGGTATTATGGGTCCTTTTTTCCCCTTCATTAAACACATCTTTTAAAATTGTTAATACAATAAATCTATTTTCCAAAATAACATAGCATGCCACAAGGGAATCTGAGGAGTTTAGTATGATCTAAGGATTTCTACCTGAGAGGCATGAACAAAATAATTGTGAAAGAGAGCTATTATAAAATACCTACTAAAATTCTCTTAGAAATAAACCAGTATTATAACCTTTTTCTAATAAATGTATAAGGAAAAATGATTTGCATGATTGTGTTCTTATTTATTCACCTCTCTGTATTCTAATGTAGTCTGAATGATAGTATTAGTCTAGAGAGCTGAATATTTAAAAAAATGCAGCACTTTGAATTACCGATATCTGTGAATTACAATAAAAAAGAGTTGAAGAATGGTAGGTAGATAACATAAATGAAGCAGTAAGTTCTGCTCCATTACTTCATCTGAGCTAAGATGGGGAACTGTTTAGTTGTTAGTATTTGTTCCACTGTTATATTATTCATTGTTGTTCTGTGATATCTTCAAATATCTTTAACAGTTGTTGTAGGAATTCATTAAGGACCAGAAGCAGCGAGGCACTTACATGCTCCTAATGATAAGCAGGAGAAGATTCTCATGGATGTTTTTTCTTCAGAAAAGCTTAACTGAAGTAGCTAAGCCTGACCTGTGTTTGAATTTTTCTAGTGCTAGTACACTAGTTCTAATACAAGGTAATTCAGTTTTAGGTGGTTGATTTGAAATACTACTTTTCTGTTAGACACATGTTTAGTTAGGTATGATCTTTAACTCTTTCCTGCATAGGGAACTAAATATGCTACCTTTATTTAGTTTTGTGGGCTTGGGTTTTTTTAAGTCTGCATGTTCCAAGGTTTACCTTATTTCGTTACCTATAGGGGAAGAGAACGTTGTTTTCTTTTATTGGATGTCATTAATTTGAAGTTTATGTCGGTACAATCTCTAATGGTCTTAGACAAAAAGAGCAGTTATGTGGTAGCAGGTTCACATGAATCATTGTTAAACCACTGCTATAATTTATGATTACCTAAATTGTAAAAGGGCATGGGTTTATGTTTCTGCAAGCAACAAACCAGAATATCAGTGGTCTACTTTTGATTTTACAGGTGGTTATGCTGCTCATTTCACTTAAATGATCTTCTTACATAAATAAAGGAAGACACTGTCCTTACTTAGATTGTGCTTAATCACTGCTGCACGTAATTATATATGTATTTATTTGAGCATCTAAAGAATTTAGAATTTACTCTTTCAAAGCAGATTCAAGAGCATAAGGCTTACTGAAATTGAAATGGACATTTTGAAAACAAGAGACAGAGTCCCAACGCAAGTGTTTTTTTTGGAAATACTACCCTAGATTATTTTGAACTATAACTCAGTAAGTAAAGTTAGGTTTGTAATTCTCTCTTCATTATATACAAATGTACATGTAAAGAAATTCCTAACAATTTCTTCTTTTCTCCTTCCTCTCTTTTAACAATGCAGTCAGTGTTTCTTTCTGATGGATTCCTCTGTGAATTTTCTAAATCCTCCATCTTTGTAAGTGGTGCTTTGAGTCTACCAAGTAAAAGCTATAGGGGTTGAATATAGATTAATCTTAGGACCTGAATTTACTGTATGTAGCAGCCTGTTTTCTGACACTATGGAGATATTGCCTTCATAAACATTACATTGCAGACATTTTCTTATTCAGTCATTACGAAAATTTTCACATGCATGTAAACACTTAGCTTAGAATACCTCCATTGGCAATTGTATGCACTCTGAATATTCTCCAGATTACAGCATTAAGATTTTTTTGATCAAGTTCATTTCCATAGCGTTGTAGCATTTAAGAGATACCAAGTCCCAGAATTCCTGTGAGATTAGTACGTGTTATTATCTCTTTATTACAGAAGAAGCCAGAAAATTGAACAGCATCACTGATGTGCCAGGAGAAGGAGTATAGCAGAGCTAGGATTTGAATTCATATTTCTCAAATCCCAAATCATTGCCTCTGTTACTGGGCCATCTTTCCTCCTGCTCTCCCTCTAATCCAATACCTTTTATTGTTAATGATTTTTATGTTTAACAAGTGAAAAAGAACTTACAATTTCATGCTCTCTCCTGTCTCATAAAGAATTGAACATTTTTCTCAAGAAAATCATGCAATTATTAGTAAAGTCCTATCAGCACAGCTCAAAGCTAATTGAAATTTAACAGTCCTCATGATGATCTGGGTCATGTCAATGGTGTTAGCTTTCTTTAATAAAGATATACACTTGATCCTTTTTTCTTTTTCTTTGAAGAGCTTACAGACCTCTGTACCTTCTTCTGATAATGCTAATTATGCAAAGTGAAGGTACAGTCGTTGCAAGCACTTGCGTAGTTCAGTATAGCAAATGTTGTTAACTGTAGCAATGATGTTCTGAGCTTTGGGGTGTGTTAGCAGCCCAGGATTCCTGGAGGGTTCATTTCTGTGTTGCTGTGTTAGTGCTCTCGTATGTTAGTGTGTTCCTACATCTTCAGTGCCGTTGCTGCCTAAGCATAGCTAGTTTGGGTAGGGCTGTCTTAGGGAGTGGCAAAGCCATGAGCCCGCAGCAGTGCATGCACGTGAAATTTTGCAATAAATGCTTGGTAAGTCAGGCCTATATTCAATGGGGAATCACTCTGTCCCTGCCCATGATGCATTCATAGTCAACCTAATGTCACAATATTTTGCTTTTTGTGCGTTGCGTGTTGGATCTGAGATCCTGCTGAGCTATGTCTGGACGCAGCACTGAGCACAGGTGTGATAGCGTATTATTGTTTCTGGGGGGAGTATCTTTACTGCTACTGTTCATGGAAATGAACAGGAGTTTTGGATTGTAATAATTGGATTAGATGTGGGGAAAATTTAATTTCCTTTTTTTTCTATTACATTTGAGGTTAGTTACTGAGCTGACAAGTCTGTATTGTAACTTGTTACTCCTGTGTAGCTCGTGCACAACCAATAAACAACATGCTCTGTGAGAGTTTTTACTGATCGTGGAAGGTGTGTTAGAAATCATATAACTGATGGCTCTTAAAATTTTGAATATGGGATGGCAGTTTGAAAGTGTATCTTCAGTGAGGAAGGAGAGTGCTGGGAAATAAGAACAAATCTGTTGATGTAAAATGAAATGTTTATCCTTAGTCTACATACTTTAAGAGATTTAGAAAGATGAAACAGCTTGTGAGTTTGACAGAATACATTTGTATTTGGCAACATTTACTCTTGCTTCAGGATTGTTTACTGCCTTCAGAAATTGAACTGTACCTCGGAGAACTGCTTCTGACTGTGGAACTTTCTAGAAGCTCACTAGCAACTATGGGAGTGTTCTAGCACTGATCTCTGGTATTTAGCAATTTGGGATTTCTCACCAAGTAGTTTAGTCTATATCTTTTACAGTGTTGAAATACTTTTACCTCTGTTAATGCATTGAGAGACATTTGTCTGTGACCTACCAAAATCATTGAACACTAATCATACAGGGCAAATTTGGGCAGATTGATCAAAGAACAGAGTTCTTGCCTGTGTATGCAGAAGAAGAAAGCCTGCCTGTACCACTCTGTGACAGACAGTACGCTGACGTGTTTTAACTTCACTCGAAAGAAGCAGTTGGCAAAGTGCTTTTTAGATGGGGCAGGTCTTGGAGACCAGCACACAAGTCATAGTCAACTACCACGTGTTGTACTTCAGTTTTGGATGTACCTTCTTTATACTGGCAAAGTCAAGAAACCTGTTTACCTGTCTGTGGTGGGTTGACCCTGGCTGGCAGGTCAGCCCCCACCCACCAGCTTGCTCACTGCCCCCAGTGCGATGGGGGAGAGAATCAAAAGGGTCAAAGTGAGGAAAAAATGCTTACAGCTTGAGATAACACAGTTCAAGTGAAGCAAAGCTGTGTGCACAAGCAAAGCAAAATAAGGCATTCATTCACTGTTTCCCGTTGACAGGCAGGTGCTTTGCTCTTTCCATGAAGGCACGGCTTCATCACTCGTACCTTGGGAAGACAAATGCCGTAACCATGAATGTTCCCCCCTGCTCCGTTCCATGAGCTTTTGTTGCTGAGAAGATCATATGATCTGGAACATCCCTTTGGCCAGTTGGGGTCAGCTGTCCTGGCTGTGTCCCCTCCCAACTTCTTGTGCTCCCCAGCCCACTGGTTGAGGAGGGAGAGTGAGGAAAAAGGGTGGGGGGAAGAAAACCTTGACGCTGTGCAAATGCTGCTCAGCAATAGCCTGACAGTAGGAATAACACCAGTGTGTTATGAACACTGTTTTAGTCACAGATCCAAAACACAGCACCATGTGTGATGCTGTGAAGAACATTAACTCTATCCCAGCCAGACCCAATACACTATAAAACTGCTGCTTCTCCTCTTCACTGTGAAGTTTCTGCTTCCTTCATCTGCACCCCAGAGGAACAAAGTTTTATGAGCAAATCTGGAAAAGAGAAAGTGATGCCATAAAAGCACTGGAGGGTGGTGGTTTTGTTTGAGGGTTTGGGGTTGTCGTGTTGTTTGTTTTTTTTCTTGAGGGATATTTTGCACAGCTAAATGACCCAGTTAAAAAAAAAAAAAAAAATATATATATATATATATATATAGGGTCTACACTGAGAAAAGATTGATCTGAAATCCTTCACAACTATGTTTTTATCAAGACTAAGTTGTTGTGTGCTATTATTTTTAGATTTGCATAGTCTACAAGTAATAAAAGTTGCAGAGCCAAAATAATTTAAAGTGGTTTTCTGTCTTTTATATAAGCCAGGTTAGGATATTGAAGTACAAATCAATTGCTTTGCCACTCAGATTTCTTGAAACCCAAAAGAAAGTTTCGGCATGACTTATGGTTTCCAAATGTTTGTATCTTCTGGTTCCAAGTCTTCTTCTACAGGCAATGGGGCTTGTGTTGTCTGACAAGCTTTTCTGTAACTTGGTCACCAGTAGTACAACAACAGATAGCTATAAAGAAAAGCATGCCTACAGGAGGCAGAATCATCACAGATGACTCCTAACAGCAAAAATGTGAAATATGATTATGCAAAAATCACTTGCAAATAGTAACATCTAGTAACATCTACACAGGATTAAATCTGAAGGTACAAGGGCAATGATGAAGTGATCGCACTCCCATCTATTTATGGCTGTCTATATTCTTCTACGTGCGCTGATACACACTTTTAGAGGTGGTCAGTTTTACTACTAAAACAGCGGGAATATTCAGACGATAGGAGCTAAATGTATCAGGGCAGAATCAGCTTGATAGGTGTGGCTTTGTCATTCAAGGCAGAAATTCTGAATACATGAATTTGGGGGCTTCAAATAATATTCATCTGGAAATATTTTATTCTAGCTCTTGGCTACTGATGAACACACTAGTAAGACAAACTAAACCAGATACTACACAAGTAATTTTGTGGTAGATCAATACAATTTCTTATTACTGACTCAGGAATGTTCATTTAAGGAATGTGCTTAGGAGGATATAGATTTACAACCTGCAGGTGTGCTTAAAACCATATACTCCATGTTTATTTCATAGGTTACGGGGAAAAAAATTGTTCTTTTATACTTGGTTTTTAACTACCATAGAAAACATGCATTTGCGTATCTTGATGAATATCGTTACAGCTAGGGTTTTAGTTGTGCTTTATTGTGTACCAAAGGGAGAGAGCAATAAAATTCTTAGAGAGTATTTGTAAAGCAGCTCTGAAGTTCACTTGTTGAAATGCTAAAAATATTTTGTACCATCTGATGTGCAGTTAAATGAGATAGAATGATTCTTTGTAGGTTTAGAGATATTTGTATCATGTTCTGGTTGTCCCTAAAAGCCACTTCAATGTAATATGATACAACTCTTTCATGGTTGATAAAGAAAACCGTCCCATATTTAAATTGGCTGTGGTTGTATCCACAATGTGTCCCCTCGATGTCAATAAATTATTTCCTAGGGACCATTGGCCTCAAATGAAGGCCCTTGTCAACAGCCCCCTAACTAATGCTCCTCTGTGATATCCGAGGACTGCCTCCATAGTTTCTTGGGAGACCTTTATTATTGTTCAAAGTGGTCTGAAGAAGTGGGGAAATTATCACACGTACTGTTTTGTCTCCACCCAGTGTGGCGATTTCAGTAACAGTCTGCTCCAGGTTCATTCCCCTCCCTCTTCTTTCTGTTCTATCCCACTTCTCCTCATGGCATGTTTCTCCTGCTTCCCTCAGATCTGGGAATGAAGTCCTACATGGATTCATGCTTCATTCCAGGTGGAGATATTGTCCATTCCTTATGTACTTTCTGGGCTTGATGTTGAAGGAAGAGAGGGGAGAAAAATAGCATAACCCTCTCATTGCTTATAGTGTAGGATGGAAAGAATGAAAATGCCACCTGAAAATACTCTAACCTGAAAATAAGCCTAATTCTGTGGACTAATGTTCTCGGCAGTGAAGTCAGGTAGGTTCTCATACAAAGATCCATTCTTTATGGGGGGGATAAACTGCTTGAACTGAAGTGTCAAGGGAAGACCTGGAAAAAGATTGAACTGGAACACAAAAATTTGCTGATGATACAATTACTCTAGAGAAATCACATAGAACTGCAGAAAGATTTCGCAGTATTGGGTTAGTGGCAGATGAAACAGCTGCTGATAAAAGGGCATGTAGTGCAGATAGCACGTGTAGGTTATACTGAGAAAAGAGGAGTTGGGTTCATTGTAGATAGGGAGGTCTGTGGGAAAATGCAGCCAGAACCAGAAGAGAGCAGTAACCTTATAGACACTTTGGTAGCAGACCCTAGAGATTATTAGGGTCTTCCTCTCATCACAGTGAGGAGAAGCAATGGAGAAATTTTAAGTGCACATCCAGTGAACCAGGAGGCTACAGTGTAAGGAAGGCAGATCCACTATCATTTCACTGATATGAATAAATGGTGAATTTTTACAGTGAAGGGGTTTGTAGGTATAAGTCCATGGGAATCTATACTATTCAGTGTGTAGAAAGGACAAAATAAAAAGTGAAAGGGACATAAATTGCAGTTGAGACAGGATTATTCAGGACAAAACCAAGACTGACTAGGGAAGTGCAGAAAGCTGAAGGATTAAGTGAGAATAAAATTTGTTTCAGAATTTTATAATAGATGGAAATATGTTCTCGAGGAAGGAGTGCATGACTATTATTGCTGAGAAGCCTTTCTTGGAAACATCAGATAGAGTTTTCAGAAGCATTAGTTCAATGCTTGGCGGCTGTCAAAAAAGGCAAATTGAATATTTAGCAATTTTCAGGAAAGGCATTCAGTACGGAAAATACAGGACTGTCTCTGCTGGAGTTTGCATTAGTCTTACATGTGGTCACTGTAAGCAGTTCTGGTTACCCTATGTCTCAAAAAAGTATAGTCCAGGGTAAGGTGAAAGGAATGATCAGAGGTATGAAATAGTTTTTATACAGGGAATAAATGCGTGCTAGAGGTCTTTACCTCGGAAAAGAGTTGACAGGTGAGTGAAATGGGAGAAAAGTGATAGCTTGAAATTATTATTGATATTGATTTGAATATTGATATTATAATGATATGACTCATAAGGCAAGGATTATGGTCTCAAAATGATCAAGCAATGACTCATGGCAAGAATGTTTTTTTCATGCTATATAATGCTATTCTACAAAGTTTTGCCACTGGATATTTTAGATGCAAAAAATATAAGCAAGTTAAGCATAATTGTGTAAATTAATGTGCAGTATTTCCTTACACAACAAAATGCAGGATGTCCCTCTTTGCAGATTACTGTGGGAAAGACTGATGCTTATATTCTTTCATAAACATCTAATACTGATCATTGTTGGGCAGACTATATTACTTTAAAGGATGCAATCCAGTAAAACAGCTCTTCTGTTCATATAGATATTTTACTAGATGTGAATCTTAATGATTATTGACTAGTACATCTGGAAAAGGGAGATTTCTTCATCAGCAATTTTCACTGTTTTCAATACACTGTTTGTCTGTTAGTCCTGTCTTCCACCTAAAATTGTCCTGAAACATTGGGCTGCCCTGGGGTTTGTGCTGGAATTTCTCTAACATACATTCTGTAGAACTGTGTAGCAGCTGTTTGATAGAAGACAGTTGTCTAGAAGGCTGATTCAAGCAGAATCGGAAACCATTAGCTCACTACTTAGGTATTTTAGATCAATAATGATAGAAACTTATAAAACTGTAGTGCAGGCTTTGAAGCTTTCTTGTAGCACTGCAAAGGTACCTCAATCTGTAGTGTAACGTATGGATTTCTTTTTCTGTCTTACATGAATATGCAATGTATTTTCCCCATTTTATTTGAAAATATAGGTTGTGATATTCAAAGTTCTTACATTAAGTGTGAACTTTGCACTTCTGTTTAGCTAAACAGCTTTTAAAAATAACAGCTTTCGTCTCCTTACGCCCATTGGCCCAGGATCTGACCTGCCCTGTTTGTAAAATGAAGGTATGGTCAGATTTATAAAGATTCAGAAATCTCTTAACTGGAATGAATTCTTTTTGTCTTCAGATTGCTGAATTGTTGGGAGGCTTTTGTCTTAATTATTCGTAAATTCCAGTCTGTGTGTATGGTATGCTCACGTGACTGATTTCGGTGAAATCAGAGGTTATTTACATCAAGAAAGCCATGCGTGAATGCACACATTAACAGGCTTGGTGCTCTCTGGGGACCGGTAGCTTGACAAAGTTTTATTAAAATCTTACTCTGTGCGTCTCTGGAAGTGTTTTCTTTAAATTATTTTCATCCTCCTTAAACAGGTATGATAAGCTACACGAGGATGTTTGTACTGTTTCTCTTGAGAAATTCTAAACATTTTCTCTGATAGTGTTAATGGATGCTTAGAGTATTTTTCACATATGTACCCTTTTCAAAGATTTGGGATCCTCTTTCAAGGCTGCCTGCCTAAAATGAGTTAAGCATGGAAAGTCTCAGCCTGAAAATTGTGTTTTTCTGAAACTTGCAAAGGCATTCAAACCATCTAGGAAAAACAAACAACTTACAGTGTTGTTAGCAATTGTGTGATAGAAAACAAAAAGGTGATGCTGGCATCTTTTTGTAAGATTTCTGAAGTACATAATACTAGGTAGTAGCTACATTTTCATATTTAGGAAAAAGATTGGTTTCAATTTCAGAAAGAACTTAAAATGCAAAATAGTAATGAAATAGTCCTTTACATCTTGGGAGTGATGTATTTCATCTGACCTCTGATGTATGGCATTAGAAATGCAGTTATGTATTTAGTGTGTAGCTCTTTGTTAATGTTAGATTTGTATACAAAAATTGTAGTGTATCTATAAATATGTAATAGGAAATTTAAAGATAGGAATCAACATTTATGATATTCACTGGCTTTTAAAATGTATTTGTTGAATTATGATGAAAGAAAATTATTTAATTCTTTTAAAGTAGCAGTAGCTTTTGTTGAAAGCCATTTTCTGTTGAATTGAATCTGTTCGCATTATTTTAGATTCCAGACTGTTTTATTAAGGTTATATGAGTGCCTTGCAAAAATATGGTGTGTTTTAAATTCAAAACACGTGTGCTACAGTCTTTAAATTTGAGTCACCTTTCATAAAAACTATCTTTGAAAGCATCTAATTTGTGTTTTCATATTTTCTCTTTTTTCATTTTTTGCTGCAAGCTTAAAATTCACTTACTTTTAATTTTGTTCTCAGTATTTGTTGTAATGAACTGCAGTGGCTCAACTTTTAATAGCCTGATATTAACACTTAAAAAACCCAAGAAGTCCTTCTGAGTTTCTGTTGATTTGGGAAACGTGTCTCAGTTCTACATGTTTTCCAAATACATGCCACAAAGGATTTGAGAATGCTAGCCCAGGTTTGATTTGGTTTGCTTTTCCAGCAAACATTCAGGAAACCAAATTGCTGGACTAAACTGGTATTTGAATATGTCCTTGAATTATGTGTTACTATTCATATTGTATCTTCAGCACTAAGATGTTCTCTATCATTTTGTTTTATTCAAAAGGAGCATCTGTAAGAGATAAGAAACCAAATGAAATTTAGTAGGAACATCTGTGAGTATGTGTCCACTATACTGCTTTTGATCTAATGTGTGTGTGTGGGGGGGGATGGGACCAAAACATTAAAAGCAGCTTTAGTAGTATCGCAGATAGAAAAATAAGAGTAAAACTCAAAAAGAGAGAATATAATTTTCTAGACATTTCCTCAGTGTGCAAGTGTGTGATTGGCGTATCTACAATGAATTATTTGTTGTCTCTGGTGGCCCAGAGTCCCTCTTGAGAGGGAGAACAAGACGTAAGGACTTCTGCTACAAGAAAATTTCTGTTTCTTTTGTAGAACTGGAGCCTGTATCTAGCAGAGGACTTGTTTACATCCAGAGCTGCTGGCGGTTGTGTAAGAGGCACTCATAGGGGTGTTCTGTTAGCACAGGTGCAGCGGGTAAGGTCTGTGTGCAGAAAGCACTTCACATACTCAGCTTGAGAGATGTAAAATGCTGTTGGACTGCAGCTCTGTGTTTTGAACAAAGCAGCGCAGATGAGAAAAAGAGAAGGGTAACCTGTATGAATGAGTTTGTATAGGTTCCTTTTTCAGGCAGATGAATTCCCAAGAATTCTAAACATTTCAAAAGCCATTTTCCTGTCCTTGCAACAGTTTATTTAGCAGAGTGATACAATCAAAATGCCATTTTAGCAAAGTATCTGTATACCTGAGCTTTTCATGATTAAGGGAGTATTAATAAAGGTTAAATTTCGATTAGTCTTACTCTCCATTTAGTCAAAATAGGGGGCCTTCTATGTCATGGTTCAGAGAAAGAATATAATTTTCCCTTTATAGGGACCCCTCCACTTCTGTTGGTTATAGACAGAGCCAAGTGGGATTAACTTTTCTTTAGACTAAAATTAGCCATTTTAAATCCCCCCCCCCCCCCCCCCCCAAACAGGGGAGAAGTTATAGCATCTTGTATCTTGTCTCTATCAGTGATTTCCAACACCTGCTTTGTATTGTTAAGGAGAACAGTACGCTAAAGCACTCATGGTGTGGGCTACTGCCTTACCTGAATCTGGTACGAAACTGTGAGAGTAGTCTTCCTTTGGACATTTTAGTTCGTGTCAATCACTGCTTGTTTGCAGTAGGGGGAATTCATAGAGGTAAGCTAGAGTAAGTAGTTATTGCAGCTCTGTCTTCTACCTGTCTTTACTTAGCCTGCTCTTCCTGGAACAGGCTTCCTAGAGCAGTGGTCAATGCCCCAAGCCTGTCAGTGTTCAGGAGGCATTTGGACAATGCCCTTAATACCATGCTTTAACTTTTGGTCAGCCCTGTATTGGTCAGGCAGTTGGATTGATGATCATTGTAGGTCCCTTCCAACTGGAATATTCCACTCCTTTCCACTCTTTTTTTAATGCTATTACTAGTCATTTAAGCTGATGTTTCCATTTCTCCCAAAAGGGGTTGGATAACCTCACAGAGCATGTTCCAACTGGGAGACAGTTTAGTGAGCTGCTATTTACTTGCTTCAGCTTACTCTGGGTACCTGACATGGTGATGGTCCTCGTCTCTTCCAGCAATAAGTCACTGAAGCCACAAAGTAGGGGCATACACTGATGTCATTCAGTTGTCGCTTCTCAGCTGTTTGCTTCCAGCTTCCAACTAAGCAGCAGTGACTGATGAGTGTTCCCAGTCATTTGATTCCTGTAGAAGAAAATTCTTCAGTTCTTGTGCATTTACTGTGCCTCAAGGCACTGTGTGTAATCACAGGACTAAAGTTCCTTCTGTCATGCTACTTCCCTTGTACTCATCTTGGGGTTTCAGTGAGGTCTTGGGACCATGCCAAATGGAATAGAACCTTCTTATGTACAAAAGTCTTTTTATGGGCAGAAAGGAAACAAACCTTCTCTGTAGAGCCAAGAATTTATTCTTAGTATAGTTGAAATCTTAACAGTATTATCAAATAATTATTAGGTCAGTTATTACAGAAAAAAAAAAGGAAAACCCAGAAAAAAACTATTACGGAAAAGACATCAATTATTATTAAAATTATTCCAGAAAACCACTCAATAACTATACAGTTAAAAATGTCATCTGTGCACTTCTAATATCTGCCTCCTTTTCCAGTGTTATGCTCACTCTTCTACCCTGCCTCTGGATCCTAAGGTCAAAGGTCCTAGTCTTGCTCAAAGAAAAAGGGAATAGTTTGCAGCAGGTCATCAGTGTCCCAAATTCTTGCTGGAAAGAGCATGAAGGTGTTTCCTCTTTCTCCTCTCCTTTCCTTTTAATACACCTGGGGCTATTATGTTTTCTGATGCGCTTCAACACCTTGTTCTTTCTTCATTGATCTGCAATACCACATTACGTCTGAATTTTCTATAATGCAGTGCCTTCTCCATGTGTTAGGTACTTGTTCTTTGTTTTCTTTCTTACCCCTAAACATGCTTCTTTCCAGCATTTCTTAATGTCTGCATTTCTTTAACAGACCATAGATGAGCTATTTAAAACCTTCAACTGTCCAGTGCCCCCATGTCTTTTCACCCTGTGCCCCAAACCCCTCTACACTGCGTCTTGTGTGCCAACTTGCAAGGCCTTTGCCATCATACCAGGCCTATGTTCTTTGACACTGCATCATTACTTAAGTCAGAAATACCTCAGGCTGCACAGAATAACTCTTTGTTGCTACTGTATATGTATGTGTGTATATATATATAAATGTTTATAACATATAAAGACAATCAGCCATGAAACAAATTAGGAACCAGCCACCTGGCCATTAAAACAATTAGAGCGTTACAGTTGCTGTTAAACCAAGTAAGAACAAAGCTCCCAGCCTTTGAAGGCAAGCTCCTACCAAGCCAGCCTGCCAAGGCTCAGTCCTGAGACCTTGCAAACTCAGTGCAATGACTGTGGCCTGTTACTAGCAATGGCTGTACTGTATTATCTGAGAGATAGGACTATACCCTGTGTATCTAAATTCAGGTGTGTCCTTGGGTTTCTAATGATTTGGTTGTTGGGGTTTTTTGTTTTGATTTTTTCCCCAGATGTTATAGTTCCAGTTCTGATCAGAATCGATTAGATATGCACGCGTTCAGGCAGAAAATCAGTGCCTTGTTTTTAAGGTAAACCTAATCTTGGGGTACAGTAGTGTGGGATGCAATTTCAGGTTTGATACTTAACTACCCAGTCCTTTTTTGATTAATGTTAGAAAACGTATTTTATAGTAAACAGCTCTTAATTATGTTGTAAGACAGCTGTTTTCCTAGGTAGTCCTGATATAAAAGGTAATGTTTTCAAAACAAGTATTTTGTTGTTGTTGTTGTTGCTGGCAGTTCACTTGCCTCCAATAGCAAACCTATTGTGTTTTGTAGGTCTGGTTCTGCATTCCTGCAACCTGAGTATAGTTTCGTGACTTCAATTATATGTCCAAGACTGGCAAAACCATTCAGACTTGTTAGTCAGACAACTCTTCCAATTAATTGATGGTGTGTTTTTAATGATCTTGTTATTTAAGTGTTTGCTCAGCCAAAGATCAAGGAGTGCATCAGTTTAATATCTCCATGGGGATGGAGTTATCTTTTTAATCTCCAACTGAAATCAACCCATTCTCTCTTACACTGCCCATAGTATGTTGTGAGATGGAGAGGACTGACACTATTTGGTGGCTATCATTAATATCATAATATGATTAATAATAAATATAATTAATATGATAATACGGTAAATGCCACAATATTTAGTTTACTGCTTTTTTTCTTAACATCAGCATTCCTAAGTTCAAGTGAATGCATGAGAAAGTTGTTTTTCATTCATTTTTGAAGTAAATTTGGGGTGTTTATATAATGGGGAAAACCTGGAGGAAGAAAGCTATTCACCATAAGAATTCAGGAGCGAAAAGCAAATAAAATAAAGCTAACTACATCATCATTATTATATTTGAATGCAGCTTATTTGTCAACTTTACGACTTTGTGAAAGGCCTTATTAATGATTCCTAAATAAGCAGACTTTGCAATGTTGCTAATGCATCTGTGATGCGTTATTGAATCAGCTGAAATAAACATGCTGTCATTAGCCTAATTATTTAGATATGATGAAACATAATGACTGTTTTAAGTGCAAATAAGCTGCAGTCAGCAAGCAACTAGGCAAATAAGTGAGGTAGGATAGCAAGGAAGTGACTTAAGGAGTGGGAAATAAAATTGAAGAAATGCAAAGACTTATTAGAAGAAAAATACACGAGTTGCCATTTCTCACTGTTACAAGTACATTTGAGGGCAAACTGCTGGTCCCTGAGTAGATAATGGTGATATTGTTTATTGAATTTTATTTTTTTAACTATCCTGCTTTGCCAGAACATCTGTCTGAAGTGAACCCTGAGCCTTCATTGCAGCCTTTGATATATCAGGTCTGCCAGTGGTTATTGCTGCATCTGTGACTTCTAAAATTATCTACAGATGGGCTGGCTGGAGTTAACAGGAGCCAACTCTCAGCAATTTGGCTGGTGTACTGTCTTTTAGTGGAGCAACCTGGGGCTAGGAGGAAGTGCCTGTAAGGTAAAATAACCGTTTCTGTTATGAGTTAGGGGAAAAAAAAAAAAGAGAGAGAGAAGGAAACTAAATTAACTTCCTGAAAGATACTTGTCAACTGTACTTGAATAACAGCTATTTTGGATGTCAAGTTATCTGATTAACCCCTTGATTAAAATAATTTCCTTTTTATAACCAGAATACTTACATAAATATAGAAGAATATAATAACGTAGAAGATATATTTAAAACCTGTTTCTGATAGTCTAGTTAGGGATAGATGTTTTTGTAACTAAATGTGTTTGTCAGGAGAAAATAAGGGCCACAGGCATCCTCTCATAGTTGTATGCAGGCAGCTATATTCATGCATCATTTTTTTCCCCATTAGCTCTAAAAATAAGGAAGATGCAGTTGTTTTGTGTGTTGGTTGGGGTTTTTTTTTTCATGGTATCAATGTAAAACTAGTGAAAAGAGCTCTTTCTGGCAACAGGAAGCCAGATATTTTTTCACAGAAGAGAAAATTTTAGAATTAAATTTTCTTTTAATATCTGTGACTTCATAGTTTATTAATAAATTCACTTTTCTATTTTATTATGGACTATATGACTTTCAATATCTGCTAGATTTTATGTAATTTTATCCTAGTTCTATTTTAAGTAATTGCAAACTGGAAGATCCTCTGAATAATAGGCAAGGAGGAGTCCTTTGCACTGAGTGCTTAAAACCACACCCCAAACTCAAATAAAACCAGATAAAGCTTCCACCATTTCTTGCTACCATTGTCATGTTTTGCCCTCCTAAGTTAAAAGCTTAAGTAAAACAAGAAAGAATCTAAACAGGCACTCCGAGCAACCTGGCAACCAAAAATGTTTTTAAATAAACTTGGGTTATGATAAATTGTCTACCTTAGGCAGAATCTCTTCTGCAGTAGACTGAAATATTTCAGAGCGTGTATGGACTATATGCTTATCCATTGTTAAGTGCCTATGTTTCGTGATTCTTCCAGCGTGTGTACACGTTGCTTTGATGTGTATATTCTTGGATCAGAAGCAAACTATGAGGGTACTGATTCATTATGGTGAACGTCTCCATGAAGCAGTTTCCTAGAGTTTGACTGAAGGTTTCTTCTTAATGGCATAACTCTTAAGTTAATTCTCAGTTCAAAATCCTCTCCTATGAGTGTTTACAGCCCATTAGAATTCATCATCTATTATATTTAGAGCACAAGACTTATGTGGTATGAGTCCATTTACTTTCCCATGCTTCTTGTTAAGTTATTCTCTTGGGGTTTTTCAATTGATTTTTCTACTCTTTGTGAAGTTAATTTAGAAAGTCCCTTTGATATTGTCCTATGAAAAGCGCTAAATATGTATCGTGCAGGAAAGCACATACTCTCCACCTTTAGTTGCTAACAGCTAATCATTTTACAATTTTTGTGTGTTTTTATTGAGAGAAAATTATTGGTTGTTGAGCCAGGAGAGAAGTCTAGATGGGCTAAAAAGAAGAATGTGGTACTAGTATTGAACTTAAGGAGGGCACTAGAGTAGAGAAGATTAAAAGCTGGGGTTACCAGATATGGTGGTGGCATGTAGATCGTAAACTGGAAAGTTAGCTAACTAAGGAAAACAAATACATAACAAATAGGTCTAATTAGAATTTTTCAGTGCTTCTTTGCAAATAGACAAGGTACTTTAAAATGAATTCTGCACAAGAAATATGTTGCTTTTCAACCAACAATGATAGTGAGTCCCTGTCTCTGTACCATAAAAAATGGGCTTCCACTTAACTCGGTCATAGTTGCATTCTGGACAAAGAGGCTGTGGACTGTTAATCTTAACACCGGAGTCTATGGAGTTGATATTGATCCAGCTGCTAAATTGGGCCCTTGCTGCAGCAACTCAAAGACACTGCTGCAAAAACATCTCTGAGAAAAATGCATGAGATGTTATAAACTTTCTTGTGTTTTATGAAAAATTAGTCAAAAAGCATGAAAAACATAAGTTATTTAATATTACAATTTATTGTTTAAATATACTATACTTTATAACTGTAGGTACTAACCTGAGGGTTAAGGAGTGTGGACTGTATTTTTTACTTTTATTCCTGCCTCTCTGTTTCCTTGGGCATTTCTTTGCTTTTTCTGTGCTTTTGTTTTCTATCAGTAAAATTAAGGTAAAAGTTAAGCTAAGTTAATGCTTAGCTTCCTTTTGTAAGGTGCATTGATTTATAGACACAAGAAATTACTTTTTTTTTTTTTGTAAAAACTATGTTATGTAATGGTCCTACATTTGAATTGATACTTCTATGTTTTTATTTTTAATATTGAAATTTAAATAAAATAATATTGTATACCTTTCATAGTAAAATTTTCTTAGTGAAATTAATTCAAGCTTTCATAATGCAAATATGATTCTAATATTTTGTATTTGATGAATTCAGTAGGTTAAAATGCTACATCAGTACTTTCACTTCTAATACATGCAATATTATCAAAAGCCATACACGAAAATTCTTATTCTGTCTATACTGTCAGTGAGCTCATTAATCATCATGTTAACAGCACTGGCCTTATTGTGCTGCTCCTGTGTATTTTATTTACCATTTCTATAGACTTGAATAATTGGCCTTCTATTTTTATTTAGGTTATCTAGTTCTTTCAGTCATTCTTGTACTTTATCCCTTATAATTTTCTTAATGTATTTTATCTGAAAGGTTTTCTTTTACAAAGTTGTAAAGTTTTTACAGAAACTTAAGAATACTCTGGTAAATCTGACCCCCACGTTATTCGTTTGTGGTTTTTGTTTGTTTGTTTTTTAATATATTCTTCCTGATAAAGACAGCAGATTGAAACAAATACTGTAAATAGAAAATCATTCAGGACTTCCTCATTTGAACTGTTCCATATGGTAAGTTAGTGAATCCATTTTCTTTTCAAATTTTTGTTTAGGTTAACGTGCAATTAGTCTGCTGTGTAATTTGATAAATTATCTCAGTATTAACCTGATGGAAAAGCAGTGAAACTACAAAAAAGTCAACATATTTCCAGATCTTTAGTAATAGTCTCTTCAAATAAAATGTGTGGTTTGCAAACCAGAGTTGCCTTGGGACGATGTGTGGCTCTGGTGCTGACATTATCATTTTCCTTGCATCAAAACTAAAAAACCCTTAGGTCCAGGCAATTTTGATCCTCTTCTTTGTAGTCTTAATTTCTTGATTGCCCCAAATAAGCTCTCCCTTAAAGTCTATAAAATCTTTTCAGCAGTTGTATCATTTCTGATAAGTCAGCTTCTGGTTCAGCACCCTGCAGCATTTACCAAGCGTTGTCCTCTCTGTATTGCTTTCTGCATAAGCCTGGAGTGAACCACTGGCTCGGGAGAGATTAACTGATTTTCTGTTGTAGTGGATGTGTGTGAAGAATTAAAATGCTAATAATTCCAGAACTTTCTCAAGTCTAGGGTTAACAATTCTGTAGTGTTAGACATACCGAGATAGATGTGGTCATTTGTACTTAATTTCTCATTTTAATGGCTTTTATGTTGCTTATGCTTTTGTGTAAAAGGTAAATAAAACAATGATTCGGTTTATATAGTTGCGTGTGTCTTGATACCAGTTGCACAAAGCAGTTTTTCTGGAAAAGTTTAACCTCTATTCTCATAAATACGACAGAATCGTGATTTTCAAAATACACCGAAGAGGAAACATGGCACAGAGTTCTTATGAAACCTTTTTGAAGCTAATTAATGTTTCATAGAGTTTATTTGCAATACGTATAATAAAATTTTGCATATTTCAGAAGTATGCTATTTCATCATGCAGGATTTATTGAACGAATAGTTTTTACAAAATGCTTAAACAAATATATCAAACCAATTGTAGAAGTACTGCAGGGTAAAGTACATCAAGTGTCTGAGAACGGTGCTCTAAAATACTACTACAGATTTTCAGTGCATGTGATGCCAAATACACAATGTACCTTTAAAAACAATTTTCACCTTTCAAGTCATTCCCCTATCCTATAGTACAAAAAAAAAAAAAAAATGTAGTCCTAAGGATGGGAGCTGGTAGGGCATAAATAGGCACCATATCAAGACTTCAGTTAGTCTTCAGTAAATACTGCATTCTGGGATTATTACTGTAGATCTACAGCATAAAGATTTGGTCTTCTGGGAGTCACAGGCCACTTCTCTTGGATCGGGGGATGGGATGTCATGAAACACATTCTAAAAGTGACTGAAATCCAAACAAAATGCTTTAAAGATTATATTTTTAAAGAAATCCAGGAAAGCTGAGTAATTGGTTCCTCTTGATTCCCAGTAAGAACAGTGCTGAATTTCCTCAGATGTAGTAATATCTCAGCATCAGAGAGAGCATCGAGTAGGAGTGCTGGCTTGTGTGGGTTAGTGGGAGAACTGAAGCTCACCTATCAGCCATGAAGAGAACAATTAAAACTTCCTCAACTGCTAGAAGATTGTATCCATATTCAGACTTCAAAAGTGAGCTCCAGTTATTCAGAAGTAAAGTATTTATACTTTCTTTGTTTAATTTTCTTTTCTAAATTCACATTCTCTCATGTTTCCCATTACTAAGTGAGAGGCATTCTTAAGCAGAAAGAGCATTCATCCAGACACAAAACCCAATAATTTTACCTGTGCTTTTCATTACTTCCTTTGACATTATTTTCTTGATTGTACATGGTCCTGGTTTGTCTGGTTCTTTCGAGGAGGTTGTTCATGCAGGGGGGCTGCAAAGGGAGCCTGCAGCAAACTCATCTACAAGGGCAGTAAACTAACCTCGTAACAACTGAAATATTACTTGAGACAGTAATTTTTTTTTTTTTTTTTTTTTAGACTGTTCCATTTTTTTTATTTCAGATTTTTCTTTGTTTAGTTAATGGCATGTAATCATTACAGCAGCCTGTGGAAACAAGTATTGTAACATATGCACATTATTCACAAGTCATCATTACTGTGTGTAAAAAAGAAAAAGATCTCCCAGTGACTTCTGCCGCCTCACAGTGTGTTCAAACCATTGGCATATTGATGTTAGGACAAGAGACTGGTAGAACAGAAAGCAACCTTAGAAAAATTCATAATGTGAGCTTAGGTGCAAACTTGGATTAATTCACCAACCTCAGCTGATTAGCTGCTGCTGTTAAAAGTTTTAGGGGTCTGTTTTGTGTCTGGGTTTTTTGTGTGGTGTTTTTGTCGTTGCCTCCCAAGTTTTCCCAGATGTCACTAGTTTATTTCACATCATGGCCAATCTCCCTTATTCAGCCAGCTTGTATGTCAGTGTATATATTTATGCTGCTGTGGGCATGAAGCAAGCAAAAACTAAAAGAAAAATACATTAGTCGTTCCTTGTAATTTGGAAGATGTTTGGGATTTCCATTGCATAGAAGAGGAATAGCAGAATTAGCAATGATATGTCAGCAGTCAGTTTTCTTCTTGTTATGTAGAATTCTGTAGTATGACATTTCAAAGTATCTGTCTTTCATTCTGTGATGATATAGGGACAGTGAAAAACTATTTTAATGTATAGCTTCCAAACCTGTGTTTTGTTTGTTTTTATTAACTTTTGAAGGCCTCTGATTCAGCAGCAGTACATGGTTTTGCATGTGGGTGCACGCAAACAGTAGAAGAGAGGGCCCACCACAGATCTGTACGTCTTCCAGTTTCACTGTGATAGACTTCCACCTCTGATTGTGCAATGGTTCAGCAGTTATTTGCCTGTGTTTTTAAGGAGGAATAGGGTTTAGTTGTGAACTCTTGATGATGATATTAGAGTCATGATTTAAAGAAATGGAATGGTATTTTCTGTAACATTAATAAGCAAATGCAGCTGAGGATGGTGGAGTTTAGGAGGGACCACAAATGTAGTGAATATCAGTGACATTAGGGAAAAAGTAGAAGAAAAACTGTATATTAGAATGTAAAAGGTAGACCCTCAGTTTAACATGGAGCCAGCAATGTGCCTTTGTGGCAAAGCAGCTTAATGGTATCCTAGGCTGCATGAGGAGGAGTGTTGGCAGCAGGTCAAGGGAGGTGATCCTTCCCCCTGCTCAGCACCAGCGAGGACATACCAAGAGTTCTGTGTCCAGTTCTGGCCTCTCCAATACAAGAGAGATACGGAGCTTCTGGAGAGAGCCCAACAAAGGGCCACAAAGATGCATAAGGGATGCAGCATCTCTTCTGTGAGAAAAGGCTGAGAGGGCTGGGACTGCTTAGCCTGGAGAAGTGAAGGCTCAGGGGGAATCTCATCAATGTACATGAGTACCTGAAGGCATGGTGCAAACAGGATGGAGCCAGGCTCTTTTCAGCAGTGTCCAGCGACAGAACAGGAGACAATGGGCACAAACTGAAATGCAGGAGGTTCGCTCTGAACATCAGGAAACATTTTTTCACTGTGAGGGTGACAGAGCACTGACAGCTGGTTGCCCAGGGAAGTTCTGGGGTCTCCCACCTTAGAGCTATTCAAAAGCTGGCTGGACATGGTCCTGGGCAACCAGCTGTAGGTGGCCCTGCTTGAGCAGGTAGGTTGGATGAGATGACCTCCAGTGGTACCTTTCATCCTCAGCCAGTCTGTGATTCTGTGATTTAACAGTGCAAAAGTGACAGTGTTACAGGTTAACGTGCAGTATTCATGTAACCCACTTTTTAAGGTCTGATGCCTCTTCTTGCATTATCATTGAATACTTGAGTAGATGTACAAGAAGAGAAAAGGAAAGAATATTATTTTACAGAGGGTAGTGAATGACTTAATTAAATTAGCTAATAGTCATAACCCTTCATTTATATCAGCAGCTGTCCTTCCCAGTGCTCATAACATTCCAAACTCTTAAATGTTGTAAAGGGTAGGTAACAACTGTGCTGCAAAAGTTACAAAATTTAATCTTTTCCTTGTGTGAAGGGTGAACTTTGAATTTAAATGAGAAGAAAATACCCTAAAACAGACAACAAATGCAATGCAAACTTCCTAACAGTAAGCATTATTCAGTACCAGGGAGAGATCGCCACTGTTGGAGATCTTTAAAAAAAAAAAAAAAAAAAAAAGCCCAGCTTTATCAAGAACAGCAGAAATAAAATTTGAACCTGTCTTGGAGCAATAGAATGGAGTAGTGAAATCTCAAGGTGCCATCTGCCCTTATTTAAACACTTCTTTAAAGACAAGGTTTGGGATTCTGTTAGAAATTTACATTGTCAGCTGAATGCATTGAAAGGATAACAACATTCCCATGCAGAACTGAGTGGGATCTGAACTATTTTAAAGCAAAATACCTTTATCTAAAAAAAAAACAAACCCCACAACCCAAATAAAAGTTTGAGCATTGTAGTTTAGTGTAGCCAAACTCATTAGTTCTTTGCTTTTCCTTCTACCTACGCTCCTTGCAAGGAATGCTTACCTGAAAAAGAATTTTCACTCTGCTGCTTTCCTTGCTGTGCTAATCACCTGTATCTGAAAATACATCTTCAGAATTGTTTTATTGTGACAGGTCAGCAGATAAAAGCTGGATACCAGGGGGTAAATGGCACTGACTAATAGGCTTTCTTTCTGTAACCTAAGCAACATTCCAGAAAAAACTTGGTTCATCGTTGGTGTTAAGTTTGAAAATATTGCTGGAAAATGAAGTCCTATACTTTGTCGCTGGAGGTGAGATTTTTTTTCTTACATTCTGATTTTCCTGTCTCTCAGTTAATTTATGTGATAATTACCACCACAGTTGACTGACCAAAATCTTTAATGATAAAACTATAGGAACCTAGGCACCATGGTGAGATTGAGCTATTAGTGTCTTTATGTGCGAGAGACACAGAGAGTGCTTTGCCTTCCAATTTTTTTTTTCTTTGTCACATAGCGCAGAGATACGCAATGGAAATGCAAGTATCACAAAATGCTTTCTGCTCCTTGATTCTAGGTAGTGGCTATTTTTTGTACCAAAGTGTGTAGCATTTCAATACTGCCGATTTCAGCAGTTTCTCATCTCCGCTCTTGCAGTATCACATACTCTAAATGGGAGGTCAAAGCCTTGCAAATAGATGCTGTTCTGGTATAAGAATGTATCAGAACTTCATGGGCAGTCTGAGGTCTGAAATACACTGAGGTACGGTGATATGCACAAAAGACATAGTTGGCTGTATTTCTATATTTTTCGTGCTTGATGGCTTATGATCTAACAGTGCTGTGCTATATATGATCTGTAAAAGGTGATTTCCCAGGTTGAACTTAAACATTACTGAATTATTGATGCATTTTAAGCATGCATTAATGGCTTGGATGTGAATGTCTATATTTAACATAACCACTAATAATCTGGGCCTGCTTAGGAAAGAGTATGGTCAATTATTTTTCCCACTATCTCATGTTTGTTTCAGTACAAACATGATTTATAATAATCTGCTTTATTGAAATACATATTCTTTTTTTGGCAAATTTAGTATGGTAGAACAGAATGTGTATATTAATTTCCATGACTTAGGGATGACTTGAATCAAATTGTTGTTCTTGCTAATAGTTGAATGCCTGCACTTCCAAAACTAAAAAAAATAAAGTATCTTTGACAGCACTGAGCCATTAGTTGATTTGGAACAGTAATATCACAGCTTCAACAAAAACATTCTTCACTGTGCAGTCTGCACATCTAAAGTGTCCAGAATTTCCTAGTGTCTTTTACGGGAGCTTAAATAACACTCTTGGTGGTAAAATCCTGGAATGCATATGAATATGACAATAATATCCTTTTCACTGTTGGCTGGATCGGGCAGCTTATCTGACTGAAAATGAATCCATTTTTGTAAAGTTAGATTTTGTTTGCATCAGCTTCGCCTAATGCAGCTGACTGTGCAACTGTGCGACCACTAACACCAAAATACAGGAATACAAAACCAGCGCTGAGAAGAGCACTGGAAAGGGCAGCCCTGCTGACTGGGTAACTCTATCCAAGACACAGTGTTTGAATCTCAGCATAGCGTTAGGAAAGTCAGAAAAGAGCTGGTGCATCCTGTTTCCCCATTCCTAGAGCATTTTCTGTTTAAAAAAAAAAAAAAAGCTGCCGCCAACAAAGATGACCTTGAACTCATGATTTTACAATGCTAGTCAGGGACTCGGAAATTGATGGTCAAAGCTGATATCAACTTAAGTTTACTTTCAAAAAAACCAGTATATTCACAGCAGTTAGTCCATGATAGCCAAGGTTTCAAAAGCAGAATGCCAGAAAGAATCACATGCACAGACCAATGACAGGAAAGGCTTTCTTTAAGAGTCTTCATGAGAATAGTCATTTATCTGGCATCGTTTTTTGTTATAGATGCCAGAAGCCTTTCTGTGACAACAAGGCATGAAATTTACCTCCAGCCTGGCATCCTGTCTGTGTTTACTCAGTTTGGTAGGGAGGCAGCCAGTTAAATAATGCAAAGTGATTTTCAACAAATTTAACGTGCCTTATCTACTTTATATCTTCTAGGAGCACTGTGATACTCTTAACTCTGCTTTTTTTGGGTGAGGGTTTTTTTTTTCTGTGTAAAAAAAAAAAAAAAAAATAGCACCTTACTCTTAGTGTAACAAATCTCTGTCAGCGAGGGTGGGATGTTGGCTTGTGCTACCAGACTCCAGTGTGTAAGGCCGAGGGAATAGCAAGGTATAGTAATATTCCCTGGAGAACTACTTCTCTCTGAACATAGGTTGCGGGTAATGAAAGTTGGTGTGTTTTATTTTGGGGAAAGAAAAAGAAAAAAAACCTCTTCAATTTCTTTCATTCATGGAGCCACCAGCAATGGCTGTAAGTGTGCGCAGTCTGTTCTTTGGGAATGCTCCAAATGGTGTTGACATTTCCTAGCTAATTGCTGGTTTTGAAAAACAAAAAAAAACCCAAGAACAACAACAAAAAAACCACAGCTCCACTACACCCTAACAAGCTAATCCACTGCAACTACCAACATGTCTGTCCTTTTCGTAAACCCCCTACTACATTTCTCAACCATAAAATAAACTGTACAGTTGCAGCATTTTTATTAAACTTGAAAATGTGATACCTACCTCCCATTGTCCTCCTTCTACCACCAAGAAACAGGTGAAGTATAATTTGAAAGAAGAGATGTACATTTGATACCTTAGGAAAACGTTGTAGTAAGGAGCTGTTTCTGATACATTCTTCATGTTCTTACTGGGGCTGGCTACTTTTAATACTTCTGAAAAAGCATCAAAGCCTGAAGGATGAAACAGAGGGAGAGGGAGAGAATAAGCTCAATATTGTTAGAGCTGACTTTTTCTTGAGGCTGTTTTCACACTTCCTCAGGCAATAAGATTAAAAAAAAAAAGAGCCATCTCTAACATGAAGCCCAATTCTTCAGTCTGATAAGATAAATCTAGACAGGCCAAGAAATCTTTATTTCTCTGCAAAGTTAATGGTTCGCGTATTGTGCTTATAGGTTAAAGTTGAAATTGTTCTTTGCTTTCAGAGCAAGAATGTTTACAATTCTGATTGTCAAGTATGGGTTAATTTACTTAGTTCTTTTTCTGGCTCAGTGAGTGGTGTTTGTTTGTTGTGGGTTTTTGTCAGTCTTATGCTAAAATGTCCCTTAATTCTGCTCTGAAGTTTTTTTTTTCCCAAGAGAGTACTCTATGTTAGTATGAAAACATATACTACAAGTACTTTTCAGCTATGTAGGCACTAATCTAGTCTTCTCATTTTAATTTGCAAGGTAATGTATTTCCTTTCTCAGTATTGGATTTAGACTTATTTTTGAAGAGAGTATAAAGGAAAAAGGAGGTAGGAGACAGGACTGTGCTAAGTTGAAGCTGAAAGAATATGAAGGATTTTTCCTCCTCTTTGTCTTTGTAGACAGACATAAGTAATCCTCAGGCAGGCGGGATGTCAGCAAAAAGTGCAGAAATACGTATGTAATGACCTTTGCTACTAAAATTAACATGTGCTGCCTGCACCTGTTCGGAAATGGTTTAGCATTCTTATGCCTGACTTCAGAAAACTGCGTAATTAAACAGTACTTTCATTGAAGGTCAGCTCTGAATTAGTAGTTCATTAAATTATTTGTCATGCTGAATGTTACTTCTGGTCACCAGAAATACTTAATTCCAACGTAGAGCAGAGGAGTGAGGTCTAGGTCTTGTGCTGTCATTGCTGGAGAAGTTTGTATCCAGAGTTGTTAGGTCACAGAGCAGGGAAGAGCCCTTGTGCGCAGCACAGAAGATACTTGTTTGCACAGGGATTGGTTAGAGGTTGTATGCTCAGAAACGTCATAGGAATGTGCTGCCTGCTCTTATTTCAAAATATGCATGTAATAGCATAATTGTTCTCTTCAAGCCCTGGAAAATTAGTTTGCGTTGAAAAAGATTTCTCGTGTACTGTCCTATCACTTGCACCAGCTACAAAGAGGACCTATGTCTTTTTATTATAATTTTATGTGGTGGTAAAAGTTTGAGACAGAACAAATTATGACTTAGACACCCCCAAATTTAAAGTACTTGCTGGAACAAACCCAATTATGAAATGTGTAATTAAAAATGACTGTAAACACTGCAGTGTGTGCTGAGATGTGGACCGCTTTGCATCAGATGTTCTTCCAAGTGAGAGGCGGCAGTGTATTTCTGTAAAGTATGACCTGCATGTTCTGTCTTAAGATTCCGGCCCTGTTCTTCAGCTCTATTCTGCCGTAAGGTACGGTAACTAGAACTTACTGTTTCTCCTTGATCCAGTAGCATTCGCAGATACGACGAAACTTTAAGTGCAGACACAAAGCACAATCTTTTTCCTATCCAAAATAAGTATGTAGGATCTCTGTGCTTTAGGTTTTTCGGCACCTGAGTAGGGCTTCCACTTTTGAATCAGGCCTCATTATTTCAAATGAGCTGGCAGTATGGATTTAGGATGTTAGCTGTACTAATACACCATCAGTTTGATCTGAAACTGTAGCAGTCGCAAGGATGTCTGCTGATGGCTCTGACTCCACAGCATCAGTTCACAAGCGTGTGCAGTCTTTCTGTCCCCGCAGGGCTCCTGCTGGCTCTGCGCTTGCACTGGCGGAGAGGCAGGCGTTAGCTGCCGGGGCATCGTCACCGCCATTGTGCCTGCCTGCCTTAAAACCCGTCAAAACAGCTGGGAGACCTCTTCAATAGTTATCATACTGTACGTATAATGGAACTCTCATATCGGTAATTGCTAGGAGATTAAACCTTTTCAAAGACACATTTAGTGAATACTAATGCCCTGCTCTCAAAAGGAGAGGACATTAGGAGGACTGGGGAGGGTAAAAAGGAGAAAGAAAGTATTTCTGTGTTCAGGGACTGTGATACTGTATCACTGTGATACAAACTTGTTATTTGTTGAAGGCACCCAGCCCAGGATTTTTACAGCCCACATCAGTCTACAGATTCTTCCATGGAAAAGGATTGTTATTACATGACAGTTCTTGTGAAACAATTCAGTTCTGCACCTTGACCCATTCTTGAGGGGCCTTGATTCATATTATTAGTTGAACACTTTCTGCTGTTGTATTTATAGAAGGAGGCACCTGCATGGAAGAACACCTCTTAACGAACGAGTTACTGAAGTTGTTACATTCCTAACATTGTTTCTTAAAGCTAATCTTAACCTTGCCGGTTCTACATATATTTTCCTGCTGCCTGGTTCGGTGTGTATGTACTCTTCAGTCGAGTATGCAGCATAAATGAACAATAGCACCCGCCGGGCTGAGGGGCTCGGCTGTGCCCTGCGCCGGAACCGGCTGGAACCGGCTGGAACTGGCTGTGTCCCGCTCGGGGCAGCCCCGGCCTCTCCTCACAGAGGGCCCTGCAGCCCCCGCCTGGCCCTGTAAGCCCAATATTACCTTTTAAGAGGAAGGACAGAAATATGGCATGATCTCGGCTCTGATCTCTCCGTTCCTCGGGCTGGGGAGCTCTCTCCCACCGCTCCATTTTCCGCTTTTCTGTTTACTATCACTTACTGTGTCAGTAACAGGCAAGTCAAAAGAGCTGGTGGGAATATAAGAGTACAAGACGTTCGGGAGAGGTTCGTGTGCCGTCTGAGGAAGTGCTGCAGCAAGTAGAAATCTCCCTGGTCTAGCCTATGGGGACAAGTTGAGATTATGCTTCCTTCAAATGCCCTGCCAGGAAAAAAAAATCCGTAAAAAGGAGAGAACAAGCAAGATGCAAATTTTATATGCAATTTGATTCCCTTTCAAAAAAGAAAATTTGGGAAAGGGGTCATGTTTTTAACAGCCCATTTTACAGTGAGGTCAGCATGAAAAGAGGGAGAATGTTTTTCTCCCAGAGCACTCCTGACTCAGGAGGGCTTCCAAGGCTATGGGTATATGTTTACATGAGTAAACTCTGTCATAGCCGTTATAATTACTTGGATAGCCTAGTAATACTATATATTTTTCAGGGCCAGACTATGATTTTCCAGTCAAAACTGCAGTGGAATAGAGAATGTCAATGCGCACATCAGTGTTCTGGCTGCCGCTGCCTGCGCTGGATGGGAATATTCAGCAGCGCAAGGTGGCAGCTACTGTGCAGTTTGCTCTGTTCTTCTGACCATCACACGCCGTAGACGGTAAGCTGTTGCAGATGGCATTGTGGCATCTCACTATGGGCGATACCATAACTGTAATTTGTTATTCTGTACACAAAGAATATAAGGTACAGATTAAGTGATAGACTTCTTCCAGTGCCTTATGCTACAGTGTAAATGTTGACATAGTCCAAACCCCATGTGTTATTAAATACTTTCTGTATAAGAAAAGAAAATATGTAGACTAGACAAGAGAATAAGTAAAGGATCACAAACAATTGAACGGCGAGATCAATAGATGGACCATACAAATTAATAGCTTCTTTCTTGAATAAGGATGGTTAAATTTTATTAATGTATTTTCAGACAAAGATATATACACATACAAAATCAATTGCTTTTGGAATTGGCATTAAAACAAAGTAGAAAAGTGTATTTTAGCTGGTCAAGAGAACGGAAACTTGAGAAAATCTTTGCAAGGCTCACTGAAGAGAGATGAAATTTTCTGGGGGCTTTACTTGTAAGTTAATGTCCATTAGAAACTCCTAAGCTCTAAATGACTTCTAAATTAACTGTATCCCATGAGGGTAAAAGAAAAAAATCCAAGTTTTCATTTATATATATTAAAATTACAACTGAGATCCATGGTTTTATTGAAGTGCCTCAATCCCATTAAAGTCGAGAGAAATTAGATAGTTAGATATCTTTTTGTGGAAAAATCTTACAAAATGAGGTTTATAATAGACAATTTAATGAAAGCATTGCTGTGTGTGCAACAACTGACAAAAAAGCAGGCAAACCACTGGAAAAATGGAATAAAACAGGATGGGAAGCAGTTCTGAAGATCTAATATGTTATGAAATCAATTTGGGAAGTATTCGTATTCTGCCATAGAATGCTAACAAAATGCCATTCAGTTAAATTGGATGAAAGCAGATGTAAAACTGAGGAAAGATACAGTTTGGGATATAGTATGAAATTATTCTACAGTACTCAGCACAACAAGAGGTCATTGCTGTTGCATTTTCCGAGCTGCCTCAGTGCTTGTCAGCAGTATAGGAAAAACTGAGTGAACAGAAAGCATATCATACAGGGTAGAAGTGTAGAGGATATGGGCTGTTTCTGTAGCCTCATCAATTGTTCTGTCTCTTGCTGCTTGGGGCTAATTCTGCTCTGGTGTGGTATCCTGTACATCTGCCTGGTGAGTCCGGGATATAGACTGGGACTTGACCTAACCTGTGATTTTATATCTGCCACTCACATCCCATTGCAGGCAGCAGGTCCATGAGTGTCTGGTAGCAGTCTGTTACCTTAAAAAAATTGCCTACCTTGCCTATCGCTGAAGCTAGCCCTGAGTATTATATTGTAAAAATATAATGTACATATTTTGCAGTATGCTATAAAATGGCCCTGTTATATGTGTATATAAAAGCAGAGGTAAATGTTTTAGAAATGTATATAAAAACTGAAATATGCTTAATGAAAATTAGGAATATCCTGTTTCTGACAGTAAGTCAGCTGACAGACAGTTGGAAGAAATGTTGCTATAGAGAATTTAACTGTTCACCTTTAGGTTTTCTGTAGGTTGTCTAAATGCTACAGCTGTAAATGAACCACTGTTACAATTTCATGAGTAGTACTGATGTTCCTGATGTCTTGTACACTATTTCTAATTAAAACTACTGGGAACTGGCTGGTAAACATCTCTGTACTATGGAGAGATAACTGGAAAATTATGGCGCAAGTAACGATTGTCAGGAATTCCAGAATGAGACAACGTATGCAAGTCCATTTGCTTGTGTGATATTCTTTATATTTCTGACTGACTTCTGAATGCTCTGAGAAGCATTTCTTGAAGAATTTTAGGGATCACCTGGGTGGAAGAAAATTCACTATGAATTTTTCAGGAAATCCAGGTGTGATTAATCTCTGTTTATACTTGAACTTTGTGTTCCCACACAATAATCCCACATTTTTGTTGTGTTAAATTACTCTGTAGGAAAGAACCTCTGGAGAAGACAGCAAAAATACGCCTAAAATGGTCATTTAGTTATAATGGTTTTGTGCTATGCTTACACTCATGTTTCCACAAGTTAAGTTGATTCTGTAACAATTTTATAGTTGTTTAAACTGACAGAGAGTTTAAATACTTGATTAATGAGTTAGCAGCAAAAAAGGTCTTGTGACTTTCAAGTCTTAAATTTTATGTTGTTCCAGAGTCTTCCTAGAGAGTCTGAAAGTAAGTCCATTTACACCTGGTCATTTTCTCTTCATGGAAAGAAACAGCATGTTTATGAAGGCATTAACTTGTAGCAGATCTAAAACTGACTACAGTTAAATGTAACCCCTTTAATAAAATGATAATGTAGTTCACGTATTATCATTATAACTGGAATGCCTATCCATCAAGGAAGACCGAAAAAAAACCCCAAAAAAACCAACAGCATTGAGTTATATGGTTTATATATGGAGAAGATGTGTTGCTGATCCCAGCTGGACTGTAAAGGGCACCAGCATTCCATATTAATAGTGAGGAGCTATGGACCTGACCCAGCATAACATGTTGGCAAGACTTAGGTGACTTTTGAAAGTATAGAATCAGATTTTATGCCAAGGTTTAAAGGTAAATCCAGACAATATATAGAAAATAAAAGGTCTGTAGTGAGAAGACAGAAAGGTACAGGAGGGGGGTCAGACAAAGAATTTCTTTAACATCAGAAATGCTTTATAGATTAAGAAGGGGCAAATTAAAATATGGCTAAGTCCAAGGAGGTAGCTGATGATAAGCATTTATATGGGAGAATTACTTGTGAATTTTTAAGTTATACATTGAAAATTCATCTCTCAAAAATGGGTGTGCTGTGTGGGGAGAAATATAATGGCTGAAGCTTAGCCTGTAGTGACTGATGCAAACAAAAATGAGTCAACAACTTGAGAGCAAAAGTAGTGTAATATGGCTTGGGCTGCAAGCTGGTGAAAACTGTGGGCTTGGACTATGGATAAAGAAATACTTTACTTATAACAAAGGAGCCCATTCCCAATGGAAAGATGAAAAGAGAATTGGTTTCTACAGCTCAGTCTGAGATGAGTCCAGGGATGCAGGATACTATGGTTCAAATCTTGACTTTGAATTCAACCCAAGAACAGTAATAAAAACAAAATTGTTCAAATCATTTGAGAAGAAAAATCCCTTCTGTGCTCACACTCCCTATTTAAATGTTCCTTAAAACAGCATTTTGCTCTTCTACCTGTTCTGCTGAGTTTTTAATACATCTATTTAAATGCAAATTTTGACTTTTGGTCTGTAATCATAAAAATGTTTGACACTAAAATTTTTATCAGAAATGTAATTTTGTATAGAAGCAGTAATGGAGTGGCAGGCCACAAATACCAGAATGATGCATTGCTCACCCAATTTCGCAGTGTGGGGAAGCGTCCTCTCATATCATCTGATGAGCATGATTGTTTCCTGAATGCTCCAACTTATTTGAAAACACGTGATGTTAATGTTCTTTTAAACTATACTTTGAGTACTTGCTTGCACACTAAATCCTCCCTAAGGACCTTTATTCCTTTCTGTCCTCTGAATTACTGGGATGACAATCCTGATGAAGCGTCTAACTATCTTTAGGAAAAGGCTTTCTTCCAGCCTAACATTTTTCGCTTCTTCATAAGTAGGCTTAATACAAGACACTTGACTGGGTATCAGGACGTTTTGCCAGTGTGATGTTCAATCAACTGCAGATTACTCTTTAGTTGCTGCTGAGTATGTAATTTGTACTTCATTTTTTCCCACTCACTTGCAGACACTGCTGGCCCTCATTAGTACCACTGTCTGGGGTTACCATGGCCAACAGCCATGGTGTGTCTGCCAGGACCACAGCTGTTGAGCAGGGCTACAGCTGCTCATAGTGACTGAGCTCCAGCTGCAGCAGACAAGGTCACATTTGCCAGAATTTTTTCCTGTCTGTCTTGATATGATTGATGTGGCAGTGTTTAGTGATGAACAGATAGTCACAACAGCATCAGACCACTAGTACCTTTGGGTCATGGTTTGGTACAGCTCAGTGGTGGCTCTGCAACCACATCTACTGCGATGATCATACTGGTCACAGGTTCTGCTTTATGAAGTGTTATGAAGCATTCTTTTCCCATGTGAGTGGTAGGAAGAAGTTTTCCAGTTTGTATTGGCTGATCAGTCCCACGGGGTGTAGCAGAATGTGGTGCTGGGTGTGAAAGGAGTGTTAATCCCAATCTTAACTTTTGAGGGATCAGGGGTTTAGAATGTCTAAACATACATCCATTAAAGAAACACTGTATACATACAGTAAGCAAACTCTGCACCTCATTGTAATAGCAGGCTTATATTTACTTAATTCTAGTATTAAGTGAATGTAGGTGGCTGCTTTCTTTTTGGTTATTGTTTAAATTAATTTTCATATTATCATGGTGAGGATAAATATGAAATGCCAGATATTTTATTGTACTAGTAGTTAAAGAACAGAACACGCCTTAGGTTCTGCACATTCTGCATTTTATGTTCCCTAGATGCCCTTGTCATTAATTATGTACTTTGGATTCCAAATGATAGAGGATCTGAAGGACACTGTGCTACATTTTCATTTTCATCATCTCTCTCTATTTCCTGAATTTGGATGGGTTACAAAGTATTATAGAAGACTTGAGCAGTATTGAAGCCATTTAAAAAATAGCAGTAACACATCAAGTGTATCAAATAGTCAGATTCCTAGCTCTTTGTCAAAGAACAAGTAATTTGTAAAGGAGGAAAATCTTAGCGTTTGAACCAAAAGCTATTTGACTGCATTGAGACTCCGGAGAAATTATTTCTTACACACTATTCAGTAAGTTCATTGCTGTTTTACCTGCTCACTGAAATGATGATGGGGACTGTTTCATTGCAGTTCATCTCTCTTGATTCGTTTTGCTTTGCTCTGGTAAGATTTGTTTATTCACTGATGCTAAGGTTGAAGTGTGCTGGATCATTAATTGAACTGTTAAAGGTTAACCAACTTTTTATGCTGAATTGGCTTTTTGTGGAACACATTTTAAGGTTTTGAAAATGCTGGGCATTACCTTACTTCAAAAAATAAGATTTGAGTCCAGTCATCATCACACTTTAGGGGAGGTTAAGATTTTGCTCTCTTTTCCTCTCTCTCTCTCAGCGTATAACTGTTTAGAAACAAACTCATCTTTTTTTATGAAACACTGCATAGTCCATTTCTGCTTTATTCATGTGCAAGGCCAACAAATGTCCTGAGTATATATGTGGGGTGCTTTATTTGTAAAGTGCTTATATATACCACAGTAGTGGTTTTCACTCCAGATTCTAGGCAACCTTTTTTTCCTTAAGCACTAAGCAAGTTTCATAGTGTAGTCATGCATTTTTCTAATAAATTTAACACGGGAAATTAATTAGATTAGATGTAAGGAAGAAGTTCTTCACTGTGAGGCTGGTGAGGCACTGGAACAGGTTGCCCAGAGAGGTTGTGGATGCCCCATCCCTGGCAGGGTTCAAGGCCAGGTTGGATGGGGCTTTGAGCAACCTGGTCTAGAGGAAGGTGTCCCTGCCCATGGCAGGGGGTTTGGAACTAGGTGATCTTTAAGGTCTTTTCCAACCCAAACCATTCTATGATTCTATAATTCTACACTTTATCCAGATACATGTTCAATATCACATATGCACAGACCAAATTTCCTATAGACAGTTATGATCAGTGTCAGCCAGCCCTGAGGAAGTTCCTCTTTACTTGTGCTAGCCCTTTTTTATGTTTTCATCAATGTATGGCCTTAGTTTCCAGATGCTGCCCTCGCCTGTCTGGACGTTGAGAGTTTACATGTTCTCAAAGTCATCAAAGCCTGCGAATACTGGTCTACCAGTTCAGATCAAAGTCCTGGAACTACAGGTACATATAGTACCGGGAGCATGCCCTGCATCTCCTTATGTCCAAGAGGATTTTCAGATCGTGTGTTGTCCACATAAGCCACTCTGGGATACCAGATTTAATGCAATTAGGCTTCTTCACTTTCCTTGTCGTGTTTTGCCTTTTATATTACCTCAATTTTCAGCTTAACTTTTAGTAACTTCTCGTTAGTCATTTTGTCATGGTGTGTCTGTAGAGGGGATGGTAGTGGGGGAAGCAGGTTCACAGTAGCTAAAGCCAAACCAGGATCATAGCCCAGATGAAATCCAGAAAAAGAGAAATCCTAAGGGGAAGACAGAACTTTTTTTTATTAGCATTTTATCCTCTTATGGTGACCTAGATACCTGTGCTGATCTTGGGGAAAGGGGAAACATGTTATTACCAAGCAGTGAGGGAAGCTATTTGTGCTGATCTTAGGCTGCAGAGGAAGCAGAGGCAAAAATGAAATGCTGTTTAAATTGACAATGTGAAAAGGGAGCTTGCACATAACAGCTTCAAGTTGTAATGCATTGTTTCAGACCTGTTTTAAGATACTTAGTATATATTTGATCTCATGCATTTTTTTAAAGACTTGTCAGTATTTTATTTCAGAGAGAGAAAGTATAGGCAAATAGATTGTTAATGATAAAACATCTATCACCTGCTATATGAAAGGAGATGACACATATTAAATGTTAACGTTTGGATGCAGATTGTGGTGCTTGATCTTATGCCAAGATACTGTTCAAGTTGAATTGCTTGAAGGCACGCACATGTAAATAAAACCACTCACTATTTGATACAATGCACAGATCGAATTACTTACAGTAGTTAGCATGCTAGCCAGAATGATGGGTCGCAGCCAGTATGCTCTTAATGTCTACATAGTGTTGAAAGTTAGGCCTAACGGTTGTCAGGGTTGAAAATAGTTTGTGAACTCCACAGTGTCGCATAGATGTCACACCCTGCGTGACTGAAGAATGATGGGTTGACATTTATTTAGATTAAGGCAATATGTGCACATTAAGATGTTAGTCACATCAGTTCCTGCATGGAAAAGGTTTCTGCAGTATTGGTATCCTTAACTGAAAATAAGGAGGCAGGAGGGTAGAAGTAACAGAATTAGGTGTATTTTTTCTTCCTTTAAAGACTTCACAAAGCATTGCTGGATTTATGCCCTGCTGGCAAAGCTGAGTTGTTATTATTATTAGTATTATATACTTTTGCTACTATCAACTGGACTTAGTAGAAGTTCACTTGGTAGAAGTAAAGTCTTGCTTACTAGGGAAAGAGCCATCCTAAATACCAGGAGGTCTGAATGAAAGAACAATTTTTAAAGATGAAAATCTGAGAAATAAACCATCTACTTTCACTTTGGTGTTAGTAATATTATAGCTATAAATCTGAATTGAGTGCCATACCTCATCTCTCGAAGATGTTGATTTTGTAAAACTGACACTAGGAAAAAAACCCAAAAAAACACCCAAAGGTGAATTAAAATCTAAATCTTAAGTTATCACACAAATGTTTGCTATTTATACTGTTCATCTGTCTATGGTGCCTTACAGATAATCAATATATGCCTGCTAAAAAAATCCTGTTCCTCTGGAGAAATACATCATTTAGTAGAGCTAGAAATTTCTATAATACCCTAGCGATGACAGCTCACTGTGCATGACTGCTCTTGTATAGGTGTCTAAGGATAAGAGCAGATGAGTATTTTCTAATAACTGAATAGTCAGGACACTTGAAAGCAAGAACAAAACATTTCTGTCCAAAATTTTGTGTTCTTGGACAGAGCGCCTCTTGAGGGCTGCAAGAAGTGGGCAGGGCTGGTTGCTGTCAATTGCACTGACACTGGTGTTTTTTTGGGCGGGGGGGGGGGAATGTTTGCATTCTGCTGTTGAGGTTTGGAAGAAATTCAGTTTTACTTGCTGGATGCTGTTGAGGTTTGGAGGAATTACAGTTTTACTTACTTGGTGATCAACAAGCTGTTGTGTGGAGCATGTTATTGCACTTCAAGTTTTTCCTCCTTGTGGGCCTTTCTGTTGTCATTTTGGCCTTTTCAGAGGGTTGGTTTTGGTGGGAGGTTGGTACTGTCTTTTAGTGGAAAGCATACATGAACCAGAGATTCTATAGATGATTAATGTAGTATCACAGCTAATCAGAGCTACAGTAGTACTTCATACATCTATGTTTGTAGTAGGGTTATTTTCATTAGGGAAGCAAGCCCTAAAACTATAATAATCAATTAAGTAGATTATTATGTATAATTATACAGTTGTGGGTTGATCTTCCTCAGTGTCGAGGAGAAATGGTCACTGTCATGAAAAAAATTCTATTTGAGCAGGTTCATGAACTGTTAAATGTGTGAAACTGTTGAAACATTCTTTCTCATTTACTTTTCAAGATGTCCAGAATGCTATTTTTTGTCTGTTTTACAGCTTATGATGAACTTGTATGGTAGAATCTGCCAGCTGAATCTTAAAAGTTTTTCTGCAGGTTTTTTCAAGTACAAGCCTTTATCTAGTTTGGGTATGCGTCACTACTTTTAGCAAGGTAATAGAATTTGCCTCCTGAGACATCACAATACAAAATACTAAAGATATGCATTGTTATTACATTAAATCTCAGAAAAATAATTGGCCATTTTGAAGTAAAGTTTTTCTTATTGAGACTTCTCAGGGTTACAAGGGTTTAGCCTAAACAAAATTTAAATAAATATAATGAAAAAAAACCCGCAGCACACAAAATCTATTTAGAATAGTCTATTGCTTTTGGTGTTCATGATAACCAAGAGTGAAATACTTGGCCTTCGGTCAGATTTCTGGAGGATTTTTATTATATCAGTTTAGACACTTCAATTTCTTTGTATCCACAAGTATGTAAAGGACATCTGTTTGTGAAATCACTGTAAAATGAACAATTATGCCTTCTCCGAACTCTCCACTGTACCAAGATATTCTGAAGGGCTCCTAGTAACACATCTGCATTGTAGTGAAGTAATTTTTGAGGTGATACCCTTCATTTCTGCGTTCAGTGATTTGGTGTGGATTTTGTATTTAAAAAAATTACTCATGAGCATACTAATTTTATGGGACTTCGTGTTTGATATTGAGCTTCCACATATGAACACATCTGAATATTCAGATTTTTTTCCTATTGTTGCATGGTTGTTTTTTTCACTTTCTTATGATTGTTTTGGACAGAAAGGTTTAGGGAACTTCATTAAACTATGTGTTTACCCTGGTCAAGTCTAAAACAGTGATAAATGGATGAGTTGAGTATCATAAATTATGAATCCTTGGATCAGCAGGGCGTTTTTAATCTTTTTGAAGGTAAATTTGCAAGTTAATTGTTGGATTTCATAGATTTTTATGAGTACATCAATATAATGAATGTTTGATATGCTGAGAGAACAGTAAACAAATTCAGTTTTGAGTTTTAACAAGTACCATACCTGTTAATTTGTCTGCTTTGGAATTATAAGGTCTAGAGCTAACTGCAAGGTAATCCACACTCATGAGTACACTGTTATCTGTGTAAATACCAATTCTGTGACAGCAGTGACTGAGTGATTAGCTCAATTTTAAATTGGATAAGTAATGAATAGAAGTGTGGTGTTTCATTAAAACCTCAAGTAAAAGCAGAGGGGAAGATGTCGTCTTTGGTGTCATGGAATATGTTCCATTGATTTTTGATTGTTTGTTTTAGCTGTAATTCTTGTGATGATATCACACAGTATAATCAGCAGATTATAGTAGAAATCCACAGTGGTATTCTAGAAGTTATGTGTAACTATTTTGATTTGTATAGATAGACGCTTTCAGTCTGACATTTATTACTGGTTGTGCCCAGATGTCAGTGTTAACTCTTCACTAATATTCTGTTCCAGAGATACATTTTACAGTCCCTGCTACGTGCATTTCAGAGACATGCGTTCCTAGAGCTGTCACACTACATATCCTACTTCCATAGTAGGATGCAAAGGTTAACCATGTGTATTAGCTCAGCTTTTATTCATATGATATTGTCACACAGAAAATGGCCAAAATACTTTATAAAAAAAAACAAGTACCAAGAATATTTAGTAATTTTTAACTTGCAATTAGAAATTGTTGATCATTGTCTAGCCCTAGTGTAGATTTCAGACTAGTGATGAAAACCAGAATGGAAGAGACGTTGTCCTTGAAAGTCATTCTGTCATAGCCAGTATCTTTCAAATTTGTATAAAGCGCCGTTCATACAATTTCAGAAAATACTGTTTGCATCTTTTTTTGACTGTTTCTAGATTTTGAAAAGTTACTGCTTATGTCTCAAGGAAAGAATTGAAAGCACTGTGGGAAAACAAGTAGCTCTTTGCACAAATACACAGCACCAGTTCTGCATGAGAAATAGTGCTGAACTTTGTAGGAAGAGTATTTTGAACAGGTCCAGTTGATAAGCACTCTAGAATCAATATTTCATGTTATTCTACTATACAAATATAACACTGATAGTGGCAGCACTACAAGAGGCTTGAAACAAGTCAATGTCACAGGCAGTTAGCATTCAGTCTGCATATCCAGGAGGCAATTACTGCATCTCTTGCTGTTATTTGGTCAGGGCACTGTGTGATTGAACGGTAACACCAGCCATGCTTATAGCATCTCTTGATAAGTCTTTCTAACTTTCTTCACTCTTTACTTGAGCCGCACTGTGAAATTCTTATAGGAAGACTGATGTTGGGTTTTTCTCTTTTCCTTAAATCAAACCACTATGTTTAAAGGATTGATTTTAATTCCTTCAAATCAAAATTTGTTGCTGATCTTGAAATAATAGACCAACTGCAAATATTACGCTCAGGGAATTAGCTCGGGGTTTGAAATTAGATAATTCTCACTGGACTCTGGAAATTCTCTGTGAGGAAGGTGGATACTCTTTGGCATTGATATTTATAAGTTAGATGATGGAACAATGGAAAGACAGAATAGTGAATTAGCAGGAAGTCAAAAAAGTTAGTGGAACATAATGGGTGCTTATGCCCATTACTGTTGCAGGGGTTTTTTGACATTTAAAGTGGTTTGCAACTCAACTCTTATTAGAGCTAATGCCAGACAATCAGTCACCCTAGCATAGCAGTTCTACAACTAACCGTTAGTAATGCTACTAATAATTGATGTGCAGCAGCAGAATTTATAAATGAAATTAGCTCCCCAAAGTTTAAGTATGACTGTGATTGAAGTAGTAATGATAGAGTTCATGCAAGTACGTTTGCCATTTATCTAAATGTATCATTACTGACAGTGCTTTTTTGTTAACTTTTTGTTATTCTTATTCATGTCATTGTAATAATGTCCTCTTAGATACCTGCAAATTATACTGGCTTGTACTCGCCTCTGATCCTTCCTTCCCACCCCTATACCTCCTTCTTTGGAATTAATTTGTGCAACATTTGATTTTTAAGATCTCTGGGAGCAGCTCCAACATACTCAGAGCAAAGTGCTATTCACACAAGTCGGGAATAGCTTTGGTTTTCTCATAAGTGAAGGCTTTTCCATGCATTATCTATCAGTATTTTAATTCAAAATTCAAAAAGTTGGGTTTACCTACTGATGAAAGTGAATAGAACTAGATTTTCTACCAATCCAGCAATGTATAATACTTTGAATTCAAAATCAATAAAGCCCCACCTCACCATGGATTTGATAATATCTTTAGCTAAACTTTGGAGACTGTTTTTTAAAACTCTTACATAAAAATCCTGAAGGAGAAATAATTTTGGTGAAGATTCCATGATAATCTGAAAATAAGTTGATCAAACATAAGCTTAGGCAAATAGATTCTGATTTTTAAAAAAAGCAGTCCTATACTGTTTGCTGAATCCTCAGAAATACAACTTGATTCTCTCATTTTGTGATGGTTTTTTCTTGTTCCGTTTACTTCTGCAGGTAGAGATCTTAAAGGGCTGTAGGATGGAAGGTTTTCAGTATTAGTGAATCTCAAAATAATTTGTTACAGAAAGAGAGTCAGCTCCATTCTGTATACCAAAACACCCAGGAATACTTTGCAATGAAGCAGGGTTAGAACTGTTCAAATTATTTTGATATACTTTAAGGATAGATAAATGCATATAGTTTGTTGATTTGTTTTTTAATGTGGACTAATTGCTCTGAAAAACTGTATTGAGATGTGAAAAGGAAAAGCTTGTATTTGTATGTGTTTCCCATCACCAGAGTAATTTTTTCAAAGATTTCAGTAAAGATGGGAAAAAAATCCAGCAAGTTAAATGACACAATGTGTATGGATTCCTAGAAATGTTTGTTTTTAGAAATCCATCCAACTCTCAGCACTGACTTAATTTTAGAGCTCAGAACTGAAACAAAAACTAGGTTATTATTTTATCCCATTCCAGCCATAAATTAAAACAGCAGAAATATTTACAGTGCATCTACTGTATACCAAGTGAATGATATACACTTCCTAGCTTGACTGGTAACTTTGACGTTTTTTTTTCCTCATGAGGAAGCTGAAATGCATAAATACAAATGTGATTTTAGAAGGCTATGCCTGATTTCAATGGTACTTATTTCAATCTCTGCAGCAAAAGAACTGGAGGGCTTCCAGTTTTGTTTTTTTTTTTTTAGTATAATAGCCCTCATCTTCAAGCACATTCAGCAACTTCAATATCATTAGTAGACAACAGATTTCAAACAGGATCTCTGTTGCTCTAAACATTCTAGAATATCATATATCCACATACATGATTCTGCCCTTATGGCAACAATTGAATATTGGGGCCCAAAGGAGTTAAAAAAGCTGTAACTTTGACTCAGTTTTTAAATCTTTGCATGTTTAGTATATTAATATTAAAACAGTGTGAATGGAGCATTTTCATCTGGGGTTTCTTGTAGGAAGACAGGAGCATGTGATTTCCTGTGCACTTTTATTTTGAAGTGTTCTCTTTAAGAACACATTATTCGTGACATTACGTTTTGGTTGCTTCATTGAATGCAGTTTTTTCTTCTAGTGTTTTACATTTAATTAGTAATGTACTAATTCATACACCAGACAAGTTCAGTAAAGTCAAGGACGCAACCTCCCATAGGTTTTGCCAGGCATCTAATTTATATGAATTTCCTATATATTGTAATAGTGATGCTTTAATCGATTAAAATCCACATGAAAATTTAGTGACAAAAGACCACGTTTCTTAATTTTCAAGCAGTGAAGTGTATAACTTTCAAATGACAGTGTTTTAATTATGTGATGATCCATCACATCTGCCGTGGTGGTAGTGAGCGGGGATGGCGAGTGTGGGACCAGCTCAGCTTTTTTTGCTGTCAGTGGCTAAATGCTAAGGGGAGGTGTAGCACACTGTACTCGTAGCAATCTGGTTTGTATAGGTGTAAGCGCACACCCTCTGTTGAAAGTTCTTGAAAAGAATAAATGGGTAATTAGATCTAGCTCTTTAATACTTGGGGGGGGGTTAGCCATTAGTCATTTCCATGTCTACCTTTCTGTCTCTTGAGATACACTCTATTTAAATGAAGGGAAGTAGGATTTTTGGAGAGTGATTTAGTGTTCTAATACCAGAGATCCAAAGTCAGGTGAAGGTTTTCAAAGAGCCGTATGTGTATTCCCTCGTAACAATGTTGAGGTCTTCACAGTGATGTAACCACTATCTCACAGTCTCAGATATCTTTCTGTGAACTTTTCAGAGTGCCAGAGTCTTGCCCTCCACCTTCATTTTGGGGCAGGATCTTTGACCTCTCTTGATAAATATCTGGAAGTCAGGGTCTTAAGCTGAAGCACAACATTTAAGGCAATATTCAGGAAAAGGCAGTTGGGGAAGTCCATCCCTGCTACAGCTGGCCTCCAAGTAAGATGCTGGAAAGAAAGTACACTTTTGCTGAAATCTCAGAAAACCTGTGATTCGGCTTTTCTGTTTTGTTTGTTTGTTTGTTTGTTTTTAAGGACTCTGTGAACAGTCTTTATTAACACAGTCCATAAACTAGTTAACAAAAAGGTACTGGCAGTAGTTTCTCTGCTTGTAACAGTAAGGACAGCCTTTTCATAAGAGTTAATCTTCCTAAGCAAACAAATTTTAATCTGTGGGTTCCATCTTCTGCTGCTTTTTAATAGTATTGCTCTTTTAATATCACTTCTTTTCTAACAAGATCATACCCTGCTCCCTCAGGCCATGTTAAAAAGGTCAGTCACTGAGTGGTATTTTAATTTGGATAGAGTGAAAGACAGACTGTTTTTGCTAAAATACTAAAAGATCACCTATTTAAATCTTCCTTTTAATGTCTGCTTAGCTATCTTTCTTTGAGGCTTTTTCTATGACCTTCAACATAATTTAAACATAATTTTTAATTCATTATTCATGCCATTATATACTGAAACCTGTTTCTTTCTGCTGTTTATTTCTCTATTATATGCATGTGTTGCATTTTTTTTTTTGCTTCTGTAATGATTTCTGATGTACTGACATTTTAAAAAACAGTACAGAAGAGTGCTTATTTTGAGAGGGGAAAAAACCCCCAATGTGTGCACATTTGAATTACATCAACAACATTATATAAGATAAAAAATAAGGTGGCAGGGGAAAGACAGGTCAAACTTGGGGCCTCTTACCTTGATAAAGTCCCTGTAAATGACACTGGTCCTGTGCTGCTGTGTGTGGGCTGGTAATGGGCTGCTTTGAATGTTCTAAATTTCTCAAGTGCTTCAGCTTCACACAGCAATAACTGTGGCAGCTCCACTGACACTCTGACACCAGCTCTCCATCATTATTTTGGCTTTTCAATTTTTTTCTGGCTTAGTAATTGAGTTTCATGACTTCATGCAAAAGATGGAATGAACTCCAGATAGTTACGTTATTATAGATTAGCCATAGTGATACTGTGGTTTGTAGAGACTTGATACGCTGTAGAAAAGCACCAAAAACTAATAACACTGAATAAAGAAAATAAATTAAGCCCTTAAAATGATGTATTTTCATGGCCAGGGACCAGTTTTTCAACCTTTACTGAAGTTGATGAGCTGGTATCTCATTTGTTATACCCAAGTAAGAATTGCACCCTTTCGAAGCACTGTGAAGAAGATACATAGATTCTCATTGCTGCAAAACACATGCACAATTATTTTTTTATTGTCTGTCAACGTTCGATTACTTTAGTAATATAACCTACTTGTGTATCTTTCTCCACTTGGTTTGGTGGTCTTAAACATGGCACATTCACAAGCACTACTGTTGGATGTTACTGTCTCTTTCCAAAATTTTTGTCTGACAGTCATTTGCAGTACAAATTAATTGGTGAACCTTTTAAGAAGAGTACAATGCAATATTAAGGAGAAAAAGGTAAAACAGAAACAAGGTTAGGTCATAAGAGTGAAGTGACATAGGTGTAAAACTTTACAGTGTTCCTTTGGATTTTTTTTTTAAAGTAGGGGAATGAAAGAAAGAAGTTCACAAAAGCACAAAGCATCACAAAGATTTGGGACCAGTTCCATAGCTGCCAGGAGCACAGATGCCACGTGACTCTCATGCATTTGTCAGCCCTGTCACAGTGGCCTGCAAATCAGCTGGATTCCCTCGCAGCTCACTGAGCCGCGGGCCGACACGTGCCTGTGGCCTTGTGTCTGGCTCCGCAGGGCCACTGTGGCAACTGCTGAGTAGGCAGGTGTGCAACATCCCTGCCTTCTTTCTGCTCCCCATTCTGGACCGCATCCAAAAAATGTAATGTAGGACAATGACAGCTTCCCGTGATGAACTCAACATACCACACATCCCGTGTCCTATTTGTGGCATTTGATAATAGGATTTCAACTCAAAACATCAGTAATGATATTTTCCTGTCCCTAAGCACACTTCACGTTAACTTTGCATACACTGCTAACCAACCCAATAAACATTATCAGCATTTCCATTAACTTCTCATAATAATCCTAGGAAACTAATACTCCCTAGCGTGCTGTTCAGTTGATGGCCCGTTTGCTTAAGAAATACCAGCATCACCCCTGCCAAATGTGGGATTGCTAGTGCAAATTAATGGACTCCATAGCTATGTATTCAGTTAATGGAATCCATATATTCAGTCACCTAGTAAGACCTAGCTATGAAATTACTTCCACTTACATTGCTCTTTGAGAAGAGTTATTGTACCAGAGCTAAACTGGGATTAGGTGCTTTTATCCACAAGAGAGATGTCTCTTTTCTTTTTTTTTTTTTTTCCCCTCCTTCCTTTCCCACCTCCCCTTTCAACAGTTTGAAGGAAGGAGGCAATTTGTGACAAGGTTAGATGTTTGTACTGCTTATTGAAACACTGTGTGAGGCCATAATTTAAAGAGCAGTAGTAAAGTAACAGTTTTCTAGTGTATCATTCTCAATTCTGTTTTGCAAAATACTGTCTTACTATTATAATAAATAGACTACATGTCTTGGACTATATGGCTGCTTGTATAGGCTGGCTAGGTTATCCTATTGCTTTTACGCTATTTTTTGTCACTTTGAAAATCACTGGTGTGATGTTGAAGCAAATACAGTTCAATTCTCCACAAGTTCTTCGTTACCAATATTTAAACTGTGAAATATTGGTAGATCTAGTGTTGCCTAAATTTTGTGTCAAGCTTTATATGAAATATATGCGAAGAACCGCTTTATTGGGTGCCTAGACAGAAAAAAAAAAAAAAAAAGAGCCTTAGTGCTATGTATATTTTGAGTTTATTTTAGTGTCATCAGTGTAAAAATAGTTCTGTTAATGTGTCTAAATGACATTGTACATATGCTTTTCTCAATTTACACAGAAGTAGTATTTGTGGAAAGCTTAAGATAAAAAATATCTCTAGATTTGTCAGAGAAACGAGACTCCTTTTTCCATTCCAAAAAACCAAGATGGATAATCTGGAGCTTGCAAAGGGGCTCATTAAAATTAATTCTTCACAAAATTTTTGTGTATTGATGAGCTGAGATTTCTTATTTAAAAATGTGATTATGTTAAGATAGTTTCTTTGTTTTTCCAAGATTCAAAAGTTTTTGTTTGATAAATTATAGCTCTTGGGATTCTCAGCACAGAATTTCAGAACTAGAGTAATTTTACATCCTATTGATAGTACACTGATTTGCTTTATTGTGTTTGACAAGCGAGGCTTGCTCTCCCTTGCAGAGCAGCTATGTGGCACAGAGCCATGAACCTTATGTAAAACAGTTATCTGTCAACTGTGTCAGAAATAGGCTTCCACTCTACTTCCACTGATCCTTACTATGCATCGTTATTAAATAATAAATACAATTTTTTACGTCGGAGCTGCGTATTTTAAAATGTTTCTTTATAACGAAAGCTCTGTAGCGTGCTCAGCTTCGGTACTGGATCCAACCAACATCAAGTTCTGTAGAGTGACCTCAAGCCTCACAATATACATAGGCCTTGGTTTGTAAGTCTCAGGTATTTTATTTTGAACGGATCTGAATGTGTAGCCTTTTTCAGCACTGCTAGTCTCAAGTGTACATAAGTCACCTGGCAAGCCATAAAAAGGTGAAGTTTAAGAAAGTGATGGTTACATCTTTTTATCCATCTTCTAGTTTTTGAGCCCACACTGATGAGCTCAAAATACTATCTCTCCATAGTATTAGAAATGTACCTTTTTGCTTACTTAATTAATAGAGCATCTTTACTGTGCCTTTTTAGGCTGCTGTGCCAGACATAGCGCAGTCCTGCCAGTGCAGAAGAGCCAGCCTCACCGTGCTCTTGTGCAGATGCAGCCTGGTTAATTCTCAGCCACACATTAGCATCCCGGAGCATGCTATGCTGCACTTGTCCTGGGACTTGGCTGCCCGCAGGACAGCATCCCACAGCACTGCGGAGACACGTCCTGAAACAGCAACTCACACTAATACATGGGACTGGGTCTTGGTCCTAGCCCATCATGTAGTGTCTTCTCAGGATAATTTGCACAATTTGAGTTGCTTCTCATCCTTGTGTGAGGTCTTGTTTTGGTATGATATAGCTGAACCAGTCCTTGTTATGATCCAGAGGAGCAGAATTTTGCTGAATAATACAATTCCTGCTTTAGTCCAGATTTGCTTTAGTTTTTGTTGTGGTAAGGCTGTCTAAAAATTATAGCCTTTTAAGTGATTTCTGGCAAATTTAAAATCAGTAATTTAAACAAAAGCAAAATATCTTTTAAAAAGATAAATCCACTTTCGTTTTTTCTTTTCCAACCAAATAATATGTGATTCCTTAACAACTAATTAGTTATGGTATCTGCTTGCTAGGACTGAACTTCAGCTTGTAGTGAACTGTCTGTCTTAACATTCATGGCCATTTTGATCTCAGTGAGACTTTGAGTAGGAAAAAAGTAGATAAAATCTAAACGAGTGGCCATTGAAAATATAGAACTTTATTTATTACATTAAATTACCAGTGATGGGGATATTGAACTTTGCCCTGTTTCAAGAATAACCAAAGATAATCCTCTACTTCAAAAAAAGCAAAACCTAAACTTGCTAGCTGACACATCACGTGACTCATTTTCTGATGGCATTGAATCATTAATCTGATTTTTTTAAAATAGTAATTAATATGTTCACAACTAGGCAGAAGAAAATTTTAAATTTTTGTGTTTATATTATATGTATATGAGACAGAAGGAAAGACAATGATGGTAACTAAATACATATTTTATGGTTTTAATAGTTTTGGGTTTTGGAGGAAGGAGCTTATTCTGCAACACCATCTTATGTGGGTTTTTTTCATGCCCTGAATATATATGTATATAAAAATAAATATTTAGAAGTGTCCGATATATGAAACACATAAGCCTTAGACCCATCAGCTTCAGCTTTCTTCCCATAACAACAAATTTTTCAGCATTAGCCTATCTTTAACTGAGATGGAAAGTCAGTATCATTCTTTTTTGCCCCAGAATGCTTTATTAAAAGTATATATTTCGTGTAAGCCTTTGCACCTATGGAGGGTTTTCTTCCCTAGGTGAATTAAAACAGTCCACACATGGATATAGAACCTATTATTTTCCCAGCAGGATGTTAAACTGTGCTCATCAACTCTTGCAGAGCCAAAACACTTATGAAAACCATATAGGTGAATGAGCTGCAGCTCTAATAACCACGGGTCCTCACTTGATCTCCAACTGGTAAATTTTTCCTCCCTTCAAAGAAGCTTTGCTCCTGAGAGCTGGACACTTTATACTGCAAATAACTAGTTTACCTAGTGATCAGAAATCAGTAGAAGGCTCAACTTTTTCGATGAAGCAGACACAGATTCTGCCTGCATCACAAACCTAATCTCAAATTAGGGTCTGGCTGCTGCTGCTATTTTCTAGACTTATTTTGCAGTGTGTGACTAAGCCATTTTAGACACTACCCCTACACCCTCCCTCTCTGACTAAGGAGATTCCATTGGTGTGTTTTAAAAGGCAGAAAAAGGAAGTCAAGTCTATCAATATTAAAAGATATTTCTCAGTGCAGAGGAGGATTTGGTAAATTGGTTAACCAACTTGTATCATGAGTTATTCATAATGGTAGATTATACTGATAAAACCTCATAATTCGTATTTCTTGCTTCTACTTCTCTGTGGCTTTTTTCCCAACTGTATAAGCATATACTAATACCTAAAATGAAAACTGCAGTGATGGTGATTTTAGACTGAGATTTCAGAAAATGAAAACTAGACTGTAGTATATGTGAGTTCATGAATAAATTAGCACAGAGTGATCACTTTTACCAGAATAGCTTAACTCTGAAACATCATGCTATCTACCTAAAAAACTTTTTCATTTAAGGGTTTGGTTCAGTATGGTACTTGAGCATGATTCTAACGTTATGTGAATTTTGTCACTGAAACTGCTTAAAATCAGACGTGTTTAATTATAATACTTACTGTTGAAAAATAAACCCCAAAGAAATGGCACTGAGTGCTTATATTGCATTTGGCACTTAATTAATCTGTATTATATAATCTTTTGCCCTGTTAATTTGAGATGTGGAAATCCGTGTTAGCTTTTATACTCATGAAGCAACTTTGTTGTGCTATGTATTCATCCCTTTTTGCTGAACTTGGATTTTTTCTCCACCTTGGTACTCATTCCTCTTTGTTTCCAGTTATGGTTGTCAAGTGATTTGCCATCCTCACCGCTGACTGTGCTGCTTACAATTCCCATGGATAGTAAATGTTTTCGTAGCACTTGCTCTTTTCATTCTGTAGTAGGTGTGAGCTTTCAAATTTCATTTATTTTCACTGTGATGCTAAGTTAAATGAGAAATGTCTATAAACCCCCTCTTCTCCAGTTTATAAAACAAAACCTGAATAATTTTTAGAACAAGACTTCTCTTACACGTAGCTTATTTCAGACTTAAAGAATTCACTCACTTTTTCGTTCAGCGTCTGAAGCTAGCCACTTCAGACTTAGGCATAGCACAGCTTTGACTAGATACGCCAAGTTCTATGTTTTTCTGGTAATACAAGATGCCCTATGCTATTGGTCTTTTTGCTGCAATGATTAACTTCAATGGTTTATGAGATAAAGAAGAAAAACATATTTAGCAAAGATCTGAGGTAGAGTTAATTTGTCTACCTGTGGCACTGAGATGCGCTATTCAAATTTGAGGGTGCTGTGGGCACCTTTATCAAAGTATTGATGAAGGCCTGTGGGAATGTAACAGTTTTAAACAAGTATTTTTAAGGAAAGACTCCAGAGTACTTTTTATGTATTATACTCTTTGTTCTGAGCAACTGAAAAATAAAACAAAACAAAAGAATTATTTTACTTACATTTTTAAATGAAAGATGAATCTTACAGGATGCCCATTATAATGTGAAATAATAAATGATAAAATGTTTTCTTTAATGCGAAGTAAAAATATCATGACATCACCACAATATATTGCAGAACAGGAAGAAATACAGCTCTCACCCAGCATACTGATTAGCAGTGCTTCTATGGGTTTCTCCTGTAGGAATGAAGAATGTCTTTCCTCTTTTTGTCACATTTTGTTATATGTATATATACACACACAAAGATATATAATGTAAAATAAGGGTTTTTTCATCAGGAATGTCTGAGAACTGCATACCAGGCTGTAAACTGTTGAAATTTGTTCATTAAAAGTTCATGGTCTGTTGACCTTTTTTCCTTAAAGCATCATACTAAGTACATTTCTTATCTCAGTTTTGCATGACACTGTTTAGCATATTTCTTATATAGAAGGGTGGCATTGAGTACCACAAAGACCTCGTTTAGCACTTGCAGACATAAGCAGAATGTGTTTAAAATGTTGCTATGCTCTCTAGTGGATAATTTAGTTATAAGTGTCTAAGAAATTAGTATCGACAACAGTTATAAATTTATATTTCACTTAACTGAAAGACCTACAGCAAGAAAAGTAAGACCTTCACTAGTAGAAGGGCTCTGCTGAAGTGTAGGGCTGTATCTCTATGAAACAGCTCACAGATTTTTGGTACACGTATTTAATTTTTGCCACATTTAGGGAGAGTCCATGTTCTGCATCAGCTTTTTTAAAAGACTGTAATTTTCAGTGTACAGGCAGCAGGAGGATTTTGTCCTCAGCCGATCTCAGATCATGAGAGATGTCTGCTATTAGATGCCTCCTCCCTCCCTGCTTCTAAGGCAGTCTCTCTTTCTCTAAGCTGTTAAAAAGCAGATTTTAAAATGCACTTACCTCATCTTGGCCAACGTAACCCACAAGTTTGCTTTTATTAGTTTTCAGTGAAAACCTGTGATGAATTTAGTAAGATGCTCTGGAATTACTGTATTTGCTTCTATTGTCCAAAGAAAGTCATGCTAGGTGCAATATAAGGCTCTCAAGAGGTGAGTGAAATATGAAATTATATGCCTTGTATCTTTAAATATTCATGATTTAATCAGTTTATTTTCCAAAATCAGTTTGTTGTGATAGTATTTCTACTTCTGCCAATCACTGAATGGGATTCTCTTATTGGGATCGATAATCTTGCTTCTGTTCTTTGCTTTCCACTATCCTGTGGTGCGAACGCTTCTGATGAGCCATAGCAATTGGCACAATTATAACTGAGCATTTCTATCCTTACTCTCAGTGAAAACTCAGCCATGATGGTTATTATTTTTTCACTCTATTGAATCACAGTGAACAGTGTTTGCCAGGTAGTCTGACCATTGTGATTGTACTTTTTGTGCTATTATTCTCTTTAGGATTAGGAAGCGAGCCTGTATTTGGCCCTTGTGTCTTCATTCTTACTTCATTTAGTCTAGTCAAATCTTTGTACTCTGGTCTGTGTTCTTCAGTCTTTAGGTAATTATTTTCTAACTCTTTTCTTGCCAGCTCAACAACTGTCACTGGTGGTATCATGCAGACTTCCCAGATAGTTCAGTAGCAATTTACACAGTGACTTACACTGTAATTCCGATTGTTCTCTCCTTTTCTTGACCTGACAGTAATTCTGGGTTGAAGGCATGTCATTTTTGCTTATTTGAGTCAATTCCAGCTGCATTAAATTTATTGAGCTGCTTATTATTTGAAGGTTTATATACTGGAATTGGCACAAGCAAAAACGTCTTTCCTGGGAAACCTTCATTTGCAGTATTCTGGTATTGCTACCCAGTAGATTAGCTTCTTTGTTGTGGGTCTGGAAGAATTGTATATAAAGATACCTAGAATGGTGAATCGTTTTTCTAATGACCAGATAATTGGAGCAGCAGATTTCAACAAAACAACATCCTGTCCCATTTTGCAAGACAAACCAATTGGTTTCATTGTTTATTGTAGCTGGTATCCCACCTTCTGTTGTCAAGTTCTCAACTGAAAAGCTGTGAAAACTTTTCCTCTTGTTTCAATGAATGTTTTCACAGACTTCCTAAATTCTGCTTTCAGTTGGTGCTACAGAAATGTAGCCATCTACATCTGTCTTTGCTTACAGGTGGATGGATAGTAGTTCAGTTGTTACTGAGTTGTTCCCATGCAAATGATTTCATATCTCCTTGGATATGGTAAAAATTATTCCATTTTGTGTAATTGTATTGGTCTTGATCAGTATATGGTATATGTTACATCAAGGCAATTGACTCTTGTTGTATTCTCACAGCTCTCAGATTCTAGATTTGGAGTAGATTTAGAAAGCTCTATCTTTTCAAGTCTTTGATGGAAATAAGTTTCCCTTCATACACATGCCAGCCACTTACTGCTTCAGGTGGTTCAGCTATGACTATTCAGATACCTTTTTTCTGTCTTTCTATTCTGTAAATATGCAATAAAATAGACTAGGAAATAGGAGAGAGAATCTAATTTTGCCTTTGGTGTTGTTTTTCTTTTCCTTGATTTTGGCATTTAGATAAGATTTAATTTAGTTTCAGGTTTCATGCCAGATTTTGAGGTAATGATGAGTTGTAATTTTACCCTTGTCATTTCATGCTTTCATAGTAACAGTATTAATTCTACATTTTCAATAAATACTGCATAGCTTTGCAGGTTAGAAAACAGTGCTCATACGGTTTATTTGCTTGGGGTGATATGTAGTTATAAAAATGTAACGAAACACAAATATGGAAGATTCTGTTCTCTTTTAATATTGGTAAGTCTTCTAAGGATGCAGATAGAGCAACCATCTAAAAAATCTTCAAAGGAATTTATTGAGAAATCCACATAGTAGTTGTGACACTTGTATGAGGAAGACATTTGCATTATGAAGAGCAGCTAAAGTCACTAACTGTGTGAGTGTTAGAATGGCAATAATAAAACTACCAGAGCAGAGTTGATGTGATGGTCAACTCTCTTCTCTAGATGTGTATGTTAATAAAAATAGATGAATCTTTAAGTGGTGTAGTGTTCCAAAAGTCATTCTACTCTGACTTCAAGTTTAATTAGTGAAATAATCTAAACCCCACAGTTCTTAGCATAATACAAAAAAGACTTAATGATGTGTGATGACTCACAAGAATACAGGAAATTGTCTTACCTTTTGTAAATTAAGTCTTACTCCTCCCATCTTATTAAAAGGTGATGCCACCTTGTTGTCAAAGCATTGGTAGTCAGAACCTTCCAACCTGTTTTTAAACAACTGATCTAAACAACTTCTGCAGAAAATATTACTGGCCATTGTTTTTGGCACTGGAATTAAAAAAAAAATCTCTGTTGCTTTTGTATTTTCCAAATAATCACGATCAAGATGTGCTGTACTTGGTTGACTATTGAGGATATTAAATATGTGTGTGTGTGTGTGTATAAATATATATGTAATGTTTATTCAGTGCAGCAGGTGTTCAGGGGAGAGAGAAGTAATTTGAACTGTGTAATGCAGTACGCAGAATAGTAACAGTTTTCCTTTCCTCTCCATCTCTGTCTCCCCAGTTTGTTCTTGCTGCAACATTAAGTCAAGCCTAGCACTAGACTTCTGGGAAACTTGCTGTCTTTACTGCTTGGTTCTCTCAGCACCTGTCCTCACCCCATTTCCTTAGTGCTGTGTCTTTTACCTTTTGCACTTGCTGTCTTAGGCTGTCTAGGGCAGCGAAGGCTGTCTGGGGTCTCATTGCTTGTCCTTTGACAAGTTCACACCTTAAAATACTAGGAATTCCCCCCTCTTGCCACTATTTTCACTACTTAAGTTACTTCCAGATGAATCTTATTTACATAAGTCCTAACATACTATCTTTACCATCTTTTCTGTATCCTTGACTAACTGATACTGGCTCAGGTAAATAAATCTTAGCTCTTATATGGAAAGGCAGAGAAAAGGATTGCAGGGAATGACTTTTTAAAATTCTGTAGAAACATCTGGTTTCTGCTGCTACAGGTTCTGGGTCAGTTAGACTTCGCAAATAATACATGGATGGTAGTGCTACATCATAATGTTTGAATTTCTGAGAAGAAATTTGTTACTTTTCTACGCACGATCTGACGTGAATTGTTAGCAGTGACAGAATCCAGGATCTTCAACACTGTGCTAAGCAAGCAGTCCTGGATCCACTTGTTTGCAGACATACAGCCCTCCATTTGTGTTGGAAATACGGCCTGTGGGGGCAGGTAAGGAAACAAGGAGAACATCCTGCAGCTGGACACCGGCTTCCCAGGGCAGCAGCAGGAAGTGATACAGAATTGATGGAATAATGGTACAGGGTATTTCTTTAAAAAGCCCCAGCAAATTTATTAGTTTGGGAACCTTTCTGTGATTTTTATATATAAAAATATAAATATCACACATATATAAATGTATTTCATATATACATATATAGATAATCTTCTAAATCTTTGTTCTTGCTTTCTAACTTTCCCCTAGAGTGAGACACAACATACTTAACCTTTGAGTAATATTTTATTACAACATGATATAAAGTTGACTTGCAGTTTTATTATTACTGTAATTTTCATTCAAAATTTTATATCCACAAATTAACTTTATTCAGTTGAAGTCAATGTGGAATATGTTGCCCTGACTCACCTCCTGAATTATCACTATTTTCCTTCTCCGTTGTTCGAAGCGTGAATGCCATTTTGTTTTCCAGGTAAAATTAGCACTTAAACTAAAATGCTCTAAAACCACTATTATCTTCTGAATGGTGGGATTGAGGGTTTTGTTGAAGAGAAGTGAGGGGAGCAAAGGCCATGAAATTATCTGAACTGCAGAACATACTAGAAGTTGGTGGCATTTGGTGGGAACAATAATTGTAAAATCAGGAGGGGAAAAATAGTGATGCTAGAATGAAATTAAAAGTGCTGACTTTTCATGTGGTTTTAAAAAGAAGTCTGAACTCTCTGGAGCAGGGACATGAGCATAATATCCTGAAGAAAGTGTTATTCAGTGTTTCCTTGCCTGGAAGAATGTCTTTCCTTTAGTGCCATCTTTAGCTCCATGTGCTAGGTTGAGCAGAAACAGCCAGAGTGGCTCTTGGAAACACTGTTTCGTATGCTGGGGAGTTCAGAGTATACACTCTCCTTGTTCTCAGTATTTCCACAAATGTTACTGTTCTCTAGTGACCAGGTCTGATTATGCTAGACAGAGGAAGTGGAGCACATGGCTCTATTTGACACAGGCCACCTCTTTATTAACTCTGTAAATAATGTATAGAAGCTATATATGCCTCCTCACTTGTGGACTGATATCTTTATTCTATTGCCAGGTTAAAGAGCTCTCACCATTTAAGTAATGAGTTCTTTCATTTTCTGCCATTGAGAGTGAGGGAAGGATTCATAGCTTTGATGTCTGAAATTATACCCAAGAAATGAGAGTTAACATTTCTCTCTCGTGGACAGACCTCTGCCTGCGCTGAGTGTTAGTCCTAAGAGGATCCCAGCAGCTGACTGCACTGAGCCCTGTGCTCAATCTACCTGCCAACATGTATCTGCCCAGTCTCATTCCTTATGTGCCAACTTTGTATCCAGGAGATTCTGTCATCCTCAAAATATTCGGTCTGTTTTCCCATATTGTCTGTATTTTAAGAAATTCAGACTGATTCACATTCTTCAGGGCCAAATTTCTGGCACCCAGTTTCAAAGTTTTGTCTAGGGACACTTTCTTCAGTGCTGCAGATGCAATTGCCACAGACACAAGGGATGAGTGCCAAAAAATCACCACATAGTCATAGAAAGTTATTTTATCCATACTGCAGTTAGTACTGAGTTACTGTACAGGAGTGTGTGAGGCAGCGGGCACTCTGTCCCCTTGACCCACCAAAAATGTCCAGTATACCCAGGCACAGGGAGTGACGAAGCACCAGAATGCACAGTGTCCTCTTCCTGGTTTTCCATTTTGAAATTTATTTTCAAATAAATAATTTTCAACTGGCAGCCTGTCATCTCTGACCTGGTGCAAGGCAGAAAAGGGCTGTTCATGTAAGCTTTACATTGCTTTCTTTCAAGGGACAATGTAGCATGCGTATGTTTTGATCTAAGGTTCATGCTATTGAGACAGAGAAATGAGAAGTGAAATACATGATGAACTTGTTTTCATTGCCTCTAGGGAACAATATATGACAGCTTTGAGAAATCGTGTTTGGAAGAGTCATTATTGTGCCATCTGAATTAGTGAAATAAAAGTAAAGACTTTTTATTTTCTAACAGACTATTTTGACAGTGGTTGTCCAATAATAACTGTCACTTCAGTCACAAGGTCAGTAAGTTCATGTGTAAGTGTGAAAGCCCGTAACGCTTTTTTTTGATTAGTATTTTTCTTGTCCTACAGTTTTGGGTGGAACATTTGCAGTCTTGCAACCAGTAAATGCCAGAGTGCTTTGCTGTCATTAACAGTCCACTTTTGAATTCTTCAAGGAGAATTACTTGAGAAATGGCATAGAGTATGTCATTGCTATTGTGAATATTGAAATTATCTCAAGCGTGTTGTGGTTTTTCATATGGGTACAAAGAGTATTGTGAACGGTAAGACTTACAAATGGGTAAGTCTGAGTTAGACAAAATTTCTTGAGTTTTTACTTACCAAGATCTGCTGTTGCTTTGTGTTCAGTTGTGCTTTGGAAGTATTAAAACATTGGAATGAGAATTCCAAAAGTTTTGTTCTACTTACAGAGAAAAAAAAATACAGCAAGCTTGGTTGTTGGTTTTGGGTTGTTTTTTTTTTAATGAAAGTCCAGACAAAACGTGGTCACAGAGAAAACTTCAAAAATTATTAGTATCTACACTTCAAGTGACCCCAGTACAATTTACAAGTGTTCAGCAGGATAAGCCAAATTCCCAAAATTCTGGTGTTCTAATTTATCTTTAAAAAGAATCCACAAAACAAATAGAACCCTATCTATGCATTTTTCTTCCTGACATACTTCCACTACTCAGTGATGAACAAGACATAAAGATGATCTGAGCCTGAGAGTTTAACCAGAAGTAAAAATACAGCAACGCATCCTGGCCCTCATACTTATTCAGGTTGTATTTTCCTTTAGAAAATTCTTTCATGTGCCAGTGGGATATCAGAGAGAGAGAATGATCTGTTGAGTAGGAGTGATGAAGTAAGACTCTCAGTCAATAGATTTGCTCAAAATGCAAGCAAGTGAAATAATATATTGTCTGGTACAGCTGTTCAGTTACATATACATTGTACAAATCATTTCAAAGCTTATCCTATACACAAATGTTTGGGTTTGAGTATAGCATACCAGAAAGTAAATGTCGTTTATGTGTATTTACAGGAATTTATGACAGGGAAAAGAATTGAATTTTACTTCAAAATTTTATTCTGAATCTCATAATAAATTACTTAAAATTAAATGTATCCTATTAATGCTTAGCTCAGCATAACAATCATTCTTGTAGAAGAATGCTATTTTAAAACCTAAGCTAAAAAAGCATTTTTATCAGCAGAATATTGAGCTTCAATGAGAACCAAAAAAATCTGATAAGTTGTTGGTTTTTTTAATAGTTCAAAAGAGAAAACCACCACTATTTTTTTCATTGTGAACTTTCCATTATATATTGCTTTGTCTGCTATAATGGGATATGTTGATGTAGTCAAATAGGTATGAAATAGTTGAGCTAAAAATGCATAGTAAATATTGACTCCTGAGAAGCTTGTACTTCTCAAGTAAGACTTAAATGACCCAGATTTTTTTTTTATTTCTTGACGCATTGTATGATATTGGCAGTAGCAAGAAATGTCTCCCTTAATGGTGGCATAATTTACTTTAAAGTTTTGTGTTTGTCAGAACCAGAAATATTTTGCCACCTTAGTGTTTTATCCGTTTTCTAGAATCTTTTCATGATTTTTTACATACACAAAGCCTGTGCTGTCTGTAAGCTGTGCCATGGGTGTTTTTTATACACTGGTCATAAAAAAACTTGTCTAGAAATCTCCAGATTTATTAGGTGACTTGGAGTGCCATTGTATCCAATTAGTATTTATCTACCTTACAGAATAATTTCTCAGAAAGTATTTGCAATTTGAAAAATTATATATGTAATCATACGAGCTTTGGGGTAATTATATGTATATTTCAGTTATTCAGTACATTTAATTATGCTTTGTTATGAACTGTTTACAGCAGTTCTCACTAGGAGGGGGAGAGGAGAGAGGGAGGGCAAATGGAGCTGAATGTGGAGTAAAACCAAGGGAAATCTCATATTAAAGATTCACCAATGAATCTTTGCAGACTTTATGCAAATCCACTGGGTATTTTGTGAAAGTGTTAATGAGTGTCACATCCTGATTACTGCAGATTTCCCCTTACATTTCCAACCGTACCAAATCCAATTGAAACTGCTAAAATTAACACCAGAAGTCCACAACAGTTTGTCAGAAAAATGTGTGAAATTTGTTTTTAAAATATCGTGCCCTAATTATTCTTGGAAACATTATATATAGATGTTGATATAAAATATCCTGTATACATTCCCTGATGGATGACAAACTTAACATTGGTCCCCATAAATCCTTCTAAAGGACCTTCTATTTCTGAGGTATTTTTTGCATCTCACTACAGAGAAAACCATATAATTTAACTGCCCTGGCACCGAAGCTCCTATTAGGAATCTACTTGTTTACCAGCAGCTACTAGGAGCAGCCCTTTTTGCCACAGCACGTGCTGGTCCTTGTGCTTTGTGTGAGGTCTGGCCTGTGATGTATGAAGTGACTCCAGACACATTGATTTATTTAATCTCAAAAATTGCAATGATTGCAAAGTAAAAAATAAAATAAATTAAAAAAACCCCAAAAAACCAACTGTATGTTTCCCTTTACTTAAGAGTTATTTTCAGGGTTTTGAATGCTTCAGCCAGCTCACTTGCCTGTCTCCCTGTTACCTTTGCTTTTCGTTGTATGGGCCATGTCTCCTCTGAACCCATCTCCTGTCTTTTGCGGGTTTTGAATTTTTTGAGGTGATTTCATGTTCCCTTTGCTGTGTTTTTACTCGGTCTGGCAAACTCATTCTGTCTTTAGAACTGGGCCAAGAAAGCCCTTACGACTTGTGAAGATATCTTCAATGTGTAAACATTTGAGGGGAGGGAGATTTCCATAACACCACTTTGGGATGCCACTTATACGAAGGCATCTGGATATGATAGCAGGCAGTTGGTTATGTATCTTTTATTTAGCCTGTCTTTATCTGCCAGTTTACTATATGCTGTTAATATAATTCTGAATGCCTGCATATATGACAAGTTATGACCATAATGAGCCTATTTATTTCAAGATACGTAGTGGCATCGTTCATTTGCACATTAAAGGAAACTTTGCTGGAAGAAGACAAATCTGAGGCTACAAAAGCTTTGTGATTATTGTAATGCTAATCTGTATTCAATCGCATATATAAAGTGTCACATCTTGAATGCTTTAAAAAATTAATTAGTCAACTGTGTTGTGCCACAGATGAGCAGAAGCAAGTGGTTGCTTGCATCCACAAGCTGTGACATTCTCTGTGCCAACTTGACTTTAAAGGAGAGAAGGCCCACAGTAACTGAGCTGGAGGTGGTCCCATCCCCTTCCTTTTACCTGATAGTGTACAAGGTTGTGGCATTTCTGTGATTGTGTTATATTAAATGATGAAAGTATGTTTAAAGTATGTCAAGTAACAATCCCTACAGTGCTTTACATCCTATATCTATAGATATTTAAATCTTCACATGCATTTTAGTAGGAAATACGTATTATGCACCTAATGTTAGTGACAGAAGTATGACTGGGATGTTTTACAATATTGAGAGCAACGGCAAAGGTAAACAGGTTGAGTAAAAATTAATACAGCTGCTTATTTGTCATTAACTAAGAATAAAAGATATGCATTTACCCAATTTCTCAACAGAATTGTACCTCCATATGCCCCACAGTTTTGCGCAGAGTGAGTGTTTCTTTTCCCACTTCCTGGGCCAAAAAATTTCTAGAAATCTCCAAGTAACTTACCCTTCATTCTTTTTATTTTCTCACATCACTTCCTGTACGTACAGGCAACATGTCAGACTCACACCTGTCTCATATGGGGTCATGCTCACTATGTTTTACTTGGGAAGATAGAGTGAAAGGTCCAAATTCAGACTCCTCTGTGTATATATGCCTCAAAGGATGACAGGCAGAGGCCTCGGTGGCCCCTCAGTGACTTCCAGTTGTGGTCTTGGGACTGGAAAACATTTTCTATTAACTGTATTTGATGTTATGAGTAGCATTCAGAGGTCCTGTTCTGTGGAATAGGCTGTAGTTTATCATTTTGAAGGTATACCTTGCACGAAGTGATCTACAATGGCAACAATTGCAGTTCCAGGTTTGTTTAGATATTTTCAATCGTGTTTTTACATTTCCTCTTGCACTGGTATGGCGAGCACTGTCATATCTGTATTTCCTAGTCATGTGGCTCTTTAGACAAATTAAGCTTTTGCAGTTTTACTGAGGAAATGATTTGCGGTAATACTTTGTGAAGTAAAAAAAGATTATAGAATTGGAAGATGCTTTGAATTCGCAACACAGAAAAAAGTTGTGTTTTCTAAATGTTACTAAATAAAGAATTGTAATTTGTGAATAACATCTAAAAGCAGATCCAGATTACCTTTGAAGGGAATATATAGTGAAGTGTTGAAAGTCCATGTTGCAGCTTTAACTAGTATTCCTTGTTCAAGCTGAAATATTATTTGCCTTACTAATGTAATATTTGTGAATAGTTTAGCATTTCAACAGTATTGTGAATATGTATAAGCACATAAGGAATTATTTTGCTTCGAGACTTTTCAGAGACCTGTTTCTTCTTCATGTTGGTAGATGCACTATTATCGTATGTTTCACATTAAACATTGCAAGAACCTGAAAAAAATAGTTGATAGCCTTAAAGTGAATGCTTCTGATAACTGTTTTTTTGTGCTTTCCTTATACTAGAGAAAAACAAGGTACATATTTTTTCCTTGACCTGATGCATCTTCAGAAACTTAGTTTTATTTTAGGTCTTTGGATAAGTAATTATTTTTTGAACATGACCTGCTAAGCGGCAGTGGCTCTGCACAAAATCACTATCCTGTGGAATATGCATTTTGGGCTCCTTTTAAGGGGGGGGAGAATACAGGGATGACTTGTTATTTGTAGACAGCTTTCATAGCATTTATGCAAGAAACTTTTTTTGCAGCAAAGTTTGAAGTAACATTTATTAGATCAGTACTAGTTTAGTTGCAACAAAATTGCATAGAAATAATGTTCCTCATACTATTTTACTGATGGCGCTTGATTTCTTATGCTTGTTTCTGAGTGAAATTAGGCATGATTTTGTTGTATAAAGATAGCAAATAAAATTTTGCACTTAATACTTTGCAAAATTTTGCATTTAGCATTGCAGTAAAAGTGTGAAAGTGCATGCCTTTGGACACTTACAACATATAAGTTACCTCATCTGTGAACTACTATAATTGTATATATAGCCGAAACAATACTAGAACATTCAAGAGAGATTAGTGACATCAATTTCAATATACCTTCTTGAAAAAGACAACATCAACAAACAATGCAAAATGAAGCATATCAGATGGATATAATCACATTTACAAATTCTTTATAGATACTATTTGTGAGCAAGGGGTTAAAGAAAAAATACTGACATTTTGAATATATAGAAAAATAATTTTTGAAAACTCATAGTACTTTGTGTCACTGATTCTTTTGAAGATCCCTTATGTAGGTCTAATGCTAAACCCACTTATTTTGGGGGTACGCTTGTAATTAGTCTCATTGTGAAGTTAGCAATATTGTGGATGCTTGCAGGATCCGGCCCCTGGAGAACATTTTAAATTCTGCTTGGTAGAGGAAAAACTCGTGTTTTCTGATTGCCTTTCTTTTGATAGTTCGGGTTTAAAAATCCTTATCATATAGATTGTCTCCAAAAGATTATATTTAGCATCAGTGTAACATTATGAATTCTCAGATTTACGTTTCCTTGAGCTTCAATTGCCTTGTTAGGATTGTGACATATGATTGATGTTGTGTTTCTTAACATGTCGGTCATCGCCCGTAGACTTGCACACTGTAACCATGAACCATTTTGGAATAAAACTGCAGCATGTTTATCATAAATCGCATGATACTTTTCCATCTGAATATGCTTCATTAGGCTTACCTTCTGTAGTACTACTGGATCATTAGATGGCATGTAGAAAGAAATCATTTCAGCAGTAGTCCGTCGGGCATGGAGAGCCCCCATGTGTTTGACATCTAAATGCATTAAAGATTAAACCACACTTCACTGTCCTGTGTAAAAAGTATTTTCAAAACTGTACGGGTATAGAATTACCTTCTGCTCACAATGCTACTTTTGGATTTTACCAGACTTCATTTTCCTTCAAAGATTATGTTGCTTTTTAATAGTTCCCGTAACACAGAAACTTAGTTCAAGAAATTAAGACTAAACCAATTACACACTGAAGATTTTCAGCTAGAAGCTTTCTAGGATAACACACATACCTTTGGATCAGTTTTAAAAAACTCAAGCCGCACCATTCACTAAAAGGCGCCTACTTTACAGTTAGTTACTTTGGTCTATTTCTCTGCGAAGTAACTTTGTAAAGTGAAAAATTCAGAAGAAAAATGCTCCCTTTTTTAAGGAGAAAAGGATGTATGGGCTTAAATAGTAACTAAACTTATTTAGAACTTCTGATATAACATGAGACATAATGTGATGACACTTTTCTACTATTCAATAAATTCTTTGAAAATATTTCTTTGAAAATCTCAAGTAAAAAAGATAGAAATCTGGAATTACAGAAACTTCAATAGCCACTACCATCACCGTAATATTGCCATTAATTAATGTTTATCCCTGCAAGTATAGTGGAAAGAACAAAGGTTAGAGAGATGCCTTCCCCGTGACAGTACATATGTGTGTAAGAAAGTAATGACCAGGATCTCTAGTAGCTGAACCATAGCAAGAACCTGTTCTTCCCTGTTGCAATTTCCCACTCAAGCTTTTGCTCATCCCGCAGATCACTTCACAGGAAATTTAACTCTTGGTCTTGGTGTTGCTCCATAAACATTGTTGCTCCAGCGGGTATTGTTCCACACAAAGCTGCTGAAGTATCCATGCTGTCAAACAAGGGGATGGCATCCCAGATCAGGTTCTGCAAACCCCTGTACAATGATTCAAGGGCAAGCAGTGGCATCATTTGACCATGAGAGCATTTAAAGAATTTTATCTCTTGTTCATATGCGAGGTGGAAGAAACAATTAGAAGACAGAACAACAATCACAATTTAGAGAAAGTGGTGAAAAGGAATGTATAAATATATACAGGTTTTTTTATCAACTTAATTCTATAGACTGAAATGGGACTTTACTATTCTCTCTCCCTCTCTTTTTTTCTTTTTTTTTTTTTTAAGTTGGATATAGAAATTCAGACTATTATTTTGATTGGTCATCTGATTGTTGTCACAACTTTGTGAATGATGCAGCTTGTTCTGCAGCAATATGTTCTTTGCCAGTGCTTCCTCCCCCCATATCTGTTGCTAATGAGATAATTAATTAGTTTAAACTCTTTTTCATAACTTGAATAAAGAATTGCAATTTCTGAAGAACAGCACTGAGTACCACATGTAGCATCTGCCCGAATTGCTGATCCTCTAGTTGAATGACCATATGTGCTGCAAAGGCTAGAAACAATGGGTCAGAGGCAATGGTAATGTTTCTTGACTGCTTTAACTCTAGTTGACCTTGCCCTGGACAGGATATTTTTGTAAAATAGCAGTGACGATTGCTGCTGCTGCCGTTTGTAATGAACTTCTGAGCTTAATACTAAGAATGGGTGAAAATCAAAATCGGATTTAAATAACAGAACTACAAGCCAACCCATAGTATTTTGTTGATTGTAAATGATAGGAGATGGTGTTTTAGTAATCCCTTTGGTTTAGTTCAGCCGTGTTGAGGCACACAAGGTGGTTTAATTGGAAATTCTAGTATTTCAGTTCTGTAATGCTCTGAAACATATTAACTCTGTCTTAGCAGTTAGTGTTGATTCATTATCAGAGCACTGTAGGGTCATTAATCCTCAGAGCCCTCCTGAGAAGTACGAGATAGGAGATAGGCACTGTAAGTATTATTATTCTAATTTTACAAGTGGGAAGACTGAGGAGGTGAATAATTTGGTCAAGGCCACACAATAAGCCAATGTGAGCTCTGAGATTTGTTTTGGCTATTAGCCCAGTGGTCAGGCCAGCCCTTGCAACATTCTACTTTTTCAATTATACACCTATGCCTTATTATTATTATTATGATGCCTTAATCGTCCCGTAGGCTGTCTAGGTAGATAATTTTATTTTCCCATCAGTTAATAAGCAGTATCCTTAGAAATTTTCACTTTAGTTTAAGTGGTTATTTGTTTACAATTTATAACTCCAGTTGCATAAATAGATGTAATTTGAAATAACAACTTACTTGGTACACATAAGCAATGCTTTTGTGTAGCGAAAGACGTAGGTTTTTAACGTCTACCTGAAACAAACAGATTATTTTTTTTTCTCTGCTCCAGACATGGGTTAATTGCTACCGTCTCTGGTGGAAGATGTTTAGGTTTTGCTTCAGTTCCGGCCAGTCTTTGTCTTAAGAATGACTTAGTCTGCAATATCGTTATTTTTAAACAACTTCAGAGTTTCACAAGAAATTAATCATCATTTAATCAAAATGTTAACCATTTTGGTTAAATATTTTATGTAACTAAACGTTAACCGTTTCGGTTACATAGGATTGATCCAACTCGTGAAGCCCTACAACCTTTAGCACCATGTCTAATATACTAATAAATATCTAATATTTAATGCATACATTAAGATGTTCCATGACTGGATTATTGAATGTAATCTGTTCTCCCCCTGGCCAGCCTCCTTTCCTGCATGGCCGTGGTTTTTAGTTAAGCTGGTGCGGAACTGCTCTTACCTACAACTAAACCAAGATGACTTCACTAAATGCATATGCTGCAAAGCCTAGCAGGGAATCAGCAAGGGGGAAAAAAAAAAAAAGACACAGAAGGGCTTTAACGTCTTGTAGCAGTGCGTATAGAGCGCAGCATATTGAAAGTCGTAAATACTGTCCCACAGACATTTTGAATAATGTAGGTATAGCGTAAGTAATTGGAAGCGCTTCCCTTCTGCCTCCAGACGTTCCCTTGCTCGCCGGTTGAGATGGGCTGTCGAGTGCGGGCTCCGAGGAGCGCGCAAGGTGCCCTACTCTGTCATGTGGGCCATATTTAACGCTCGAAGGAAGGAGGCAGGGACACGTGCGGCGGGCAGCGAGCGGGGCGGGCGCGGTGCTGCCGGCGGCCCGGGCGGCGGGGCGGGCAGCG
>NW_010973072.1:1770482-1782227 GCF_000737465.1 Haliaeetus leucocephalus
GCTCGGCCGAGGTGGGGCGGGGGTCAACCGCCAGCACTGCCGGCGGGGCTGCGCTTCGCCTTCCCTTCCAGTTACCCGTGCCTGTACTTGTGGCTGTGGTCATGTATGTTGGTGTGCGCGGCACGGGTCTGTCTCTGGGAGGGAATACACGAATGTATGTGATGCCTACGGAAAATAAGGGGGAGGGGGTTATCTGCTTCCTCCGCGACTGGCTGAAGTTTATGTGAACTTCATCTTCAAAGAGCTCTTTAACTTTCTTTTGATGGGCTACGTATTAGCGTTTGTATGAAATATGGCAGGAATCTCATTAGAAATGGCTTTGTCAGATGAATTATTGTCTTCTAGTAGACAGCTTACAGGATTCTTGACCAAACTGCTGGCTGCTTTAACTTTAGGGTACCTGTGTATTATCAGTATGATATCGTGATGTTAGAAAACACAATTGATAGGAGGGTTTCAAAGTTTTATCACTGTACTTGTTAAAATACGTGGGATAAAACTACAGGAACGTTGTCTGAATAAATACAATTGAAACATGCAGCTAAATTTGGCTAACGATCCATTTATATGTATATACATTTAAAAAAGCAGAAATACAGTAGAAAAGACTGGGATTTAAAAATGCATATCAGTTGCTAGCTGGATATAATTGCAGAGTAATTTAAATATTTTGAATGACCTCAGCAATTTTTTTTCTTTAAGAAAACCACACACTTCAAAGTGTGGAAAAAATGTTGAGGAGAGTAGGGAAAGTGGGTTTTGCTAGCTTTTAAAAAAGGAATCTCTTCCATACTCTAATAGGAGTATCATATTTTTTTAAAGGACTTGCTGTCACATGTAGGAGACTATGGCACAGTCTAGTAGTGGAATGCTGGGCTCTGTGCTTCTCAGACAGTAAGGGTTTGGCTAGCAGCTCAGGCACCATAAAATCACATTGCTTTCAGGACCATACGTTAAATTCCACTTCAGATATTTTATTTAGATGGATATGTAGGAATTTAGGAAGATCCGAAACAGTCTTTGTATTTGTCAGTTCTGTAGTGGTAAGGAATTTGGTCTCGATACAGAAGTAACCAGGATTTGTATAGGTATTAAAGAGGGAGTTCACAATTATTTTTACTTATGAATTACTTAAAAAAAATGGCTTATGTACAGTACATTGCTTTCATGTGTATTTCTAAAATGAAGCAATAGACGTTTATAAAGTTTGAATGTCTTGATATTCTGTTCATAAATTAGAGCTTTTTTCTTATACATTTAACATTCACGTTGTTGATCTCTTTTTTGAACATGCAAATGAGGTTGACTTCTGAAAAGTGAGCAAAACTGCTATGAAGTAAACAGCGTTCCCTTGTCTACAGCAAGAACAGTAGCGGTCTATGTTATCACCATTTTCATATTTGAATCATTGCACGGAAACAAAGTGGATTTTTGGTTTTGATCCTTTGTAGGTGCTTCTCTGTGAGTGCATGTGTAGCGTGTCTCTGAATCATCAGTTTTACTTCCTTTAAACCTACGTATCTATTAGGGATTAGCTGTTTCAGAGTTTTTCTTCCTAAAGCAGTACCGAATTTCTTGGTATTTTCGATGTTGTAAAAATACAATATCTTGCATTCCCATTGCCTTCCCTTTAATACGTGGGCAAGGACTTATATTTAGTCCGTGCTATCTCAACATCCAGTACACTGATACCTAGGCAAGTGTAAGTAGAATTGATTATACCCCTTTCCAAGCGCAGTTTTAGAAAGATTGAACTTCATGTTTTTACCTACTCCTACACAAATAACTATTTGAAATCAGAATAACATAACAATGGATGGATGAAGCAACTTTATTATTATTATTTAGCAAAGTGTTATATTCACTCTTTCTAACTTCAAACCAGTTACTTCAGTAGTATCTTGATCGTGGAATTGTTCACATTTTTCTTTGATAAAACTTTCACATAGGGTCTCAGTTTTGCTCATAAAGCACAAAACTTTTCCAGGAACAAGTAATAAATTGATTTATTTAGTGATAAGCCTTCTGGTATTCTAATGCTATAAAGGGTCCAGAAAAATGTCCTTAAGTATGATATTGGAAGTTTGGATTTTTTCTATTGTCATGAAAAATATTGCTATTAAATCTTAATAAATTTTATTAAGATAACTATGTTAGAAATGGCTAACGAAGCATCAAACTGGAAAGGAGAAGGAAGAGAAAGATTAACTCTTGCTTTTAAGTTATTGGGCAGTAATTGTGAAAAAATACCATGAAAAGTAAACTAGGGGGAAAAGTGCATAGAGAATTCTAACCATACAAAATATCTTGCCTAAATTTTACTTCATATTTTAATTTAAGTAAGTAACACGCTAAGAAGGAGTAATTTTTAAGATAGCTCAAGCCTACTGAAGTCAAGCTTTTAGTCGACTTCAGTGATACGGATTTTGGAGTTTTTCTTAGAATGATTGTGTCGCAAGATAGTATATTTCTAGAATTTAGAGGTGGGAACAAAGACTACAGAGGGCCTTGATTACTTCAGATGATTTTATAATGTTTTGGGGTTTTTTATATCAATTTTAAGACTGGGATGTAATTTATAACATGTCCTAGGATATGTTCTATAGTTCTAAGCTATATGTTCTAAGCATAACTTTTGAAATGTATTAACTTTATATGAGAATAAGGTTTACTTTTCAAAACTATTATTCTGGCATAAATATTCATATTTTCAATCCCTCTAAAAATCAATTTAGAAAAGTCATCTGCCTTTGATTTTGTTTTGGAATATGTTACAAAGGAATAGTTCTCATAAATTGAGTTGTCAGGAAGTAACATTCAGTAGAATACACTGATATATAGATGATCGATTTTCACAAGTATGCCTTTTTGGACATAAGACATACCATAAGTACATAGTCAACAGATGGAAGAAAAATGCAGGCTTTGCATTGAAAAGGTGCATCATAAATATGTTTTCTCTAAAATTCAAATGCTGTGGGATTGCATTTGGGTGAAATATCAGACAGGTTAGTGAAAAGAAATAAATGTGTAAGTGACAGACTCTTTTCTGGTAGCATTTCTTTCTGAATCTGTCTGTGAATAAAGTTTCATTTTATAGACTGAGATCTCTTGTCAGCTGTGGAGTTCTGTACCTGTAGGAATAAGTCTTTTTCTTTTTCATTTTTAAGGTATCAAACAGAGATGTTAAGGAATGTAGCAAAGTTGCTGTCTTCAGTGACATTGTACGCTCACTACTTGTATTTTACTTGAACTTCAATTTAGACAGTGTGAGAATGTGTTTGCTTTGGGGGATTGGAATAGAGTGTAAGCATTTCTGATTTATATTTGTCTTCATCATGTCTGTTCTGCATTTGATTTCAGTTAACCATGTTAAATTGCATAGGCTGCGATTTCCCTTCATTGTCATTGAAAATAAAGCACAGTATGGCTTCTTCCACTAGGTTGCAATCAGAGACTATTTTTGTTCTGTAGTTAATTACAGATTTCATGCACAGTAATAAGGCTTCTGAAGAGTGATATTTTTCTAATGGTCAGGAATATTTAAAAAAACGCTGTACTATCACAGAGGCTTCTTAGTTGCCTTTCACAGAGACACACATAAACTTTTTTTGAAGTACTAAAAGGGAGAAACTGCTTGAGTCAACAGTAACATCCAGATTCAGCAAAACTAGTTTATGAATTCAAGCAATTAAACATGACAAAAAGCCCAGTTTTACTGCCCTGACTTAATATACTTCCAGTATTTTTTTGGATACATAAAAACTTCAAAACGTTCTTTTCTGTCAGGTGTTCGCAAAAAACCAGTGCACCTCCAAGCCCTGGAAAGTCTTGAAAATCCTCTTGCTTTGCATTTGCACCTTCAGTTTTTATTCAAATATTTTTATTCTCAGGAGAAGCAAACACTAATATTTTCTTCAGTTTAGTATACCTGGAGTTCAGCAGCTACTCATTTATGTATCTGCATTTCAGTACAGATAATTAAAAAAAGACTGGTTGAATATTTAGGAATTAATAAGAGAATCTCTTTTAATTAATATTTAATATGTATTAAAAATAAGAATTTTGCTAAAGATTATTAGAAATCCAACCAAAATTTTCACGGGGAAGGGCAGAGGATTTGGGGTTTTGTGCTTTTGTTTTTATGGATTTGATTTTCAGTAATTTAAAGCAGGTTTCCTCTCTAGTAATTATTGCAAATTTAACTGGGTAGTTTCTGGGAGGGAAGTAACCAGATGTAAGTCTCGGTACTAACGACTAACGGACAAACTTGAACTTGAATGGAACTTTAGCAAAAATTATCCATTTACCACTTGTATCTTGGAGCGTGATGTAAAATGCTAAGAACAACCTCCCACCCTTTGCAAATGGAAATTGTTCTGTCTACTTGTGCTGTGGTGCTTTCTGGACAGGTGCTTACATTTTTTTTAACTTAAACATTTTCCTTGTTAAAGTTGAACTTTCTGATTACATGAATAATACTAATCCAGGAATGAGGTTTGATCCTTTTTTCAGGTAAGTAAATAGTAGCTTATATGAGGACTTGTTTCTGACTACTAACTGACCTGAATCTAATGGCTCTCTAACTGTAAAAATGTATTACAGTAAAGTGAGAGGTATATGTGGCACATGACTGCTGCTTCTTTGGAGAGTTACTTGTCTGCTGCTGAGAACTTGCACTATTACATGATGCTCTAACAAAAATAGCACCATTTCAGTGAATCATGTCATTTAAGATGAGACTTGGTATCTTTGAAGAACTACTGCCAGACTGGAGCAAGTCTTTTAAGGATATGACATTTAGATCAAGCCCTAATGGACTATCACGGCTCTCTCCTTTTGTACTGTTTTACATGAATTGTATGTTTTCGTGTTAGCGTCAAATGTCCACCTTTTTAAAATTACTCTACCTTTCTGACACAGCGTGTCCTGTGGTATTGTAATCCTGGGGACTGCAGTTCAGCTCTGGCCTCTGATTTTTCACGACCCAGCCTTTTAATGTATGATATCAACAGGTCGTGTGTGTAAAAGGAAGAGATTCATTTTTCAGAAGAATATATATCCTGTCAGCTGTGTATGCAGGGAAAGTTTGATATTTGGGTGTGATACAGAGGAACCTCAAACCATTAATTTTTTGTTAGCATATTTTGCAAGACTAGATTGAAAATGAATATCGCCTAATGTTTTAAGTTGAAGACTTCTGATATTTTTAAAAGATGTATTTATTAGTAAGGTCTGTATGATGTGCAGTGGCATGATGGCCCGCTTTTCCATCTTGCCAATTAAGCCAGCACCACATGAGGCTGTAATCCTGCACTTATCTTGACAGTTACCAGGAAAAGCAGGGTACCGCTGCCTGTGCCGGGGAGCAAAATTATCTAAGAACCAGATCTCATTTCAAATGGCATTTTATTCCAGTTGAGAGGCTTTCCCAGTGTCAGCAGAGTCAAAAATCCAGTCGTGGCAGACTGAACTTTCTACCAACAGAGGAGCCATGGGAATCAACTTAATTCCATTTTGACTTTCGTATTTGAAAGTACGAGCCTTTTTCTTCATGATAGTTGGCTCTTTGAGCCACGACAGGAAGCAATATTTACTAAAGGAAGACGTTAAGAATGGCATTGAGTATTTTAATGTATTTTCTTTATTCCCAATTGTATTTTCAAGATGTCTCCATCTCTCCAACGAGTATCTATAATTATGAGAACAGGTAAACCAAAATCAGCAGTCATGTGGCAGCTTAGCAGAACTTCTGTTTGCCCAGATTTTAGACTCATAAGAATAGAGTGTTTTACCAACTCCATGTGGTAGCTGTGGTTCACTAATTGCACTCCCTTCTTAATACAGTGACTTGAGGATGGTCTTTAGAGCTTAGAAAACTGGGGTCAGAGAAGAGCTCAGTCTCGAGATGTGTTACAGTCTGTGAATTGTCAATGAAATGAAACTTTACAAAGAGTGTACACAGGGTTGCTGATCATCTTTTGGATAGGCAGTAGGTAGAGTGGACTGAGCTCCTATGCAATCCTTGCATGTCCGATAGGAGGAGAAAGTCCATTCATCAAATCATGCCATAACTAAAAAGAAGCAATCTTCTTAAATGAGTAAGTGCAAATAATAACCGTCAACCATATTACACAGCTGTTATTATCTCACACACTCTCCCTGTAGCTGCCATTAACTACTGAACAATGAAAAACAGAGTAAAGCTCAAGCCTGTTTGTATGTTGGTATTTCTTCTAATTAATTATTGTAATTCAGACCTGGGGCAAGGCATTCTGAAAAGGGGAGCTAGTACGGTAATTCTGCTTTCATTCATTTTCACCTACACATAGCTGAGCAAGCACTGAACAAATTTCCGTCCTGATGTTAAAATGAGGTATTCAGTGATCATAGAAAAATAGTGATGGAGAGGACCACTCTTCCATGTCATCGAGTCTTGCCCTACGCCCTGAAAGTATCATCTTTACTAGTGTCACTTGTGATAGATATCCAGTTCATCTTTAAAAACTGTCAATAAGGGAAGTTCCATTAACTCCCTAGACTACATGTTCCAGCTCTTAACTATCTTTTCTGTCTCGATTTTTTTTTTTTTTTTTTTGCTAGACAAATTAAAATCTCCCATGCTGCAGATGACCTTAGTGTTTCATGTTCTCTGTGGACCTGAAGAAAAAAAGTTTCATTTTCTCACTGCGGCAGTCTTTCATGACAGAGATTCCCATTCAGACTTCAGGTTTAGGTCCCACACAAGTTTTAATTTCTTATTTTGGTTCAACCCTTTCTAATTATTATTTGCTTTGGTAATCTTTACTTTTAATCTAAGACATGCTTTTCGAACATTTTGCATTTAAATAAAAACATAGAATTCAAATAGTTTAACTAATGATTGGGAGCCAAATATTGGCCATGATTTATAACACAATCAGGATTATATAATGATTACTGTAAGACATTGTTAGACATTTGAGACTGTGGTTCTCACAGCTGATTGAGATCTCTAAGCTGCCTATTGGACTTCACTGAGGCAGAAGTTGTGAGGTTTATTATTTTGCTGAAGTCTACTAGGAAGTTTTATTCAGAACCTGTTATGCTCCTAAAGTTATAGAAGTGTGTATATGTAGAAATGTGTGTGTGAGCATCTGTCTCATAAAAAGATAAAAGTGAAATGCTTTTGCTGATACATTTACATGTTGATCAGCTCTGCCTGCTCTTGGTTCACATAATTTCTCAGAATAATTATTACTGAGTACATTTATCCTGTCAATATAACCTCTCAGGGCAAGTGTGGGGAGAGAAGAAATGCAAGACAAGGATTTGGAAGACAAGTCTTTTGGAAGAAGGGCTGTGAGGTGATGCTAGCATTGTACTCCACTTGACCACTTTAGCACCTCCACACTTAGAGGGGGTATATCCAAGAAGATCTGAAGGACTGTTCTTGGGTAACCTCCTTCCAGCCTGCGTTATCGCATGATCCTACGTTATCAGTTGGGTGGACCTGGCGAGCAATGGGTTAGTTCAGTGACTCAGAAATGAGGGTAAAGCACAACAGTGATAGAATGGAAAATGCTTCTGCAGTTTTGGAAGATACATGTACATACGGAAAATGATGCAAATCTATTCCAGAAATTTGTAGTAAACTCTGTTTAGATAATGAACAGCTAAATGACTAATATTATAAAAAAAAAGTGTATGAGTCATTGGCTAATGTATAGCTTGACTTTGGCTATGAAGTAGAACAAGAAGGATGCAAACTTTGACTATACGCTGTGAATATATGACTCGGGTAGACTGTGTTGTGCGTTCATAGAAATGAGGTGGATTGGGTTGTTCTTATTTTATTCAAGTTTTAGCATGACAGAGGAGACAAGGGCATTTTGCCCATTAAGATAACAGAAGACAAAGATGGATGAAGAAGCTGAGATTTTTATGGGGAATTATCTTTAAAAATGGCATGCAGGATGTCTATGCTTATTCCCCCAAATCTTTATGTCTGTGAAGCATAAGGATGGTGAAATTCTAACTGGATCCAAGCAATTTTTTTCCGGCAGTTATTTCATTGAAGGTGCGGAGGAGGGTTAGGTAATGAAAAATCCTTTTTAGTTATTTTAACAAATTAACAAATTTTATCAATATTTTAAGAAAACTGGAAACATGGAAGAAAAGAGAGGGCATTACAGCTCTGACATGTTTCATTTTGGCTTTTTAAAAGGCATCGTCCTTTTTTTTTCCCCACTGAGAAATTTCCTTTTTATTTTCCTGCATGATGTAGAACTGCAAAAATGCTTGTGTTTAGCTGGGGTTAGTAACAAATGTTTCATTTGACCTTTCAACATTACAGACAGTAGACTGCATTTTTGCTTAAAGGAACAAATTCTAACATGTAATTGGACGTAACAGCATTGACATGTTCTTCTCCACGTCTGTAGTGAGTAGGATGTGAAGCTGTGGGCCTAAATTACACAAAGGAAGATTTAGATTAGGCATTATAAAGGCTTCCTGATAGTAAGAATACTTAATATTTAATTAGATGAGTTAGGAAGATTATGGGATTTCTATCACTGGAAGCTTTTAGGAAAGGTTTGGAAAGCAAATGTCAGAATTAATTTATAACTGACAAAACTTGTTCTCATTTCTGTATATTCCTTTTACTAAAATAGAAAGTCTTTCTCGAAAGCTGCACTTACTTCCCATTCGGCAGGTGGATCTCTCTTATGTGTCTACCAAGGAAATTTTTTTTAAACCAAGTTCTGAATTTAACCTCTTGCTATTTTTACACATCTGTGAGGTTAGGCAATGAATCAATAGTATAAATATTTTCCCAAGAAATGGAGTTTGGAAAATACTATACTTCTGCAAAGTTTCTGGTAAAATCTTGGATCTTCCTTTGTGCCAAGTTTTGTTTTGGTTTGTTTTTTTTTTAGGTACAGTGCAATGAGAGGTGTGCACCTCTTCAACCCCTGCTCCCAACTCTCCTCTCAAGTGTTTCATCTTATAACAATGTGATTGCTGGTAAAACTTGTATGTAGTTTACCACTCAGTTCTGAGAAAAATTCTTGGTCTATATTTATGGAAGCACTGAGTAATCCTCTTAACAATGGTCAAGACAGGTATAATATAGTTAAAATTGGATGCATTTAAAGAATTGGTTCTGTATAAACTCTTATAACATCTATATTACATATGAGGGCTTCCTTTATTCCTTTAGTATTGCCTTTAGAATTTAAAATACAAACATATAATCTAAACTAAGCTATTTTGAATATATTTTTGCTTTATTTGTAGAAAGTAATTTTTTCTTGTGACAACTGCACAGACTTTCCCATCTTCTATTAATGACAGAACATTAAGGTTTATGAATAAAAAGCTGATTACACAGAATATATTAGGGCAGTTGAGACTTATTTTTGCTATTTAAGAAGTGTAAGAGTGTCCTGGGGCCAGAGAGGCTCTGTTGTTCTATTTTCTATGTAGTATTCAACACATTGTATATAGGAACCAACAGCCTCTGTCAAAAAAAGCTTCGAATGAGGAAGCAATAGAAATTAAGAGGATACATTCCTACCCAGTCAATGCACACGATTGGTTCTTGTCTTGGGAATTTTAGTTTACAAACTGACATTGAAGTCGCTTGATTCAGTGTAAGCATTGTGAGAAGCAGCATGTTGGACACCCTCTTCTCAATTTTATTTTTATGGGTTTTTTTAAGCTACTAGAGTCGACAGCTAGTTTGGTATAGGACAGAAGATTGTGTTAGAGGGAACTGGAATCAAATCTGTGAAGACAGTGCTCTACCAATTGCTGTGGAAAATACATCTTTCTTAAAGAGAGAGAAGGAACAGTAGGGAGCAAAGTCCCAGCATGCTCCGGACTCCTTTTTGGTATGACAAAAGGCCCTCTTGTGTCTAACTATAATTCTTCTAACTAGCTTTTACCCGTCTCTGGATAGACAAATAGCAAAACATATTATTCAGCTTAGAAATGACATCGTTTTGAGTGAAGCAATGCTACTATTAATTAAGTTCAAAGAAAACTGTAGGTTTAGAATAGACTGTAGCAAATAGGAAGCTGATACAGAAACACTAAATAGCATTCCATAATAACTGTATTAAAGAAATAGCTGCCAAGATACTTATTACTTGCAGGCATTTCAAACTTCAACGGGTTTATAAAGAATTTAATATTTTCATATGCTTCAGTGTAAAGCCATCTGTCGCAGTGGTGGAACAAAGTGTTGAGAACAAGAACAAACGTATGTTTGTGGAAGTACTCCATGAAATGTTAACAAGAAAGACACAAGATACGAGCAGTATCTTGTAACAAATGGGCAGAGGATTTGAAAAAACATGACAATCATCTTCAATATTTACAATTATGATTTCTTTTCTAATTTCTTTTTGTGTAGAAGTGTTAAAAAATAGAAGTCTGTCAGTACAGATGGTGAGGGAGGCAGGAATCCTGAGTAAAATACTGTTTACATCCACCTTTTGTAGTTTTTCATGTTTTTACTCTCTTTTCTTACAGTTTCAAGTTTATATCTGGATACCTCAGTATATATGTTGTACCTTATGTAGTGTTTCATACATCTGCTGGACTTTTTAGTGCAAATTAAACAGCCTCAAACACTCATAGGAGCTGAACTTTACTGGTGCCTTCTTCCCATCCCCCATTTGTGACAGATTTTTATTCGTGACTGCACAAAAGAATGAATCACATTACGGTGTTTGAAGTTAGAAGTTGATATAGTGTGACTTTTAACCTGTCATACCCCAAATACGGGACACAGTGTGGGCTAGTAAGAGATACAAAGAGATTATAGGGGAAAAAAATGGTACTGAGACATCAAAAAGAAAGCAAATGTTCAAGAAAAGTTACTTTGAATCTTTTGTCAATGGTATTGCAACAAGAAAAATCTAGTTCTAAAGAAACTATACAGTTGGATTTTTAGTTATAAGATATAAAGGATGTATTTTAGAGTGATTCTGTTACCTTCAGGTCTCCATTCTCTCTACAGGTTTGGGTGACTGGGAGAAAGAATTGAATTAGATTGTGCCTTAGCAACATCATGAATTTTCTAGGAAGTGTAATTTATGTTTTAAAATGATAGGTCCAAAAAAGATGTGTGCTGAAGGGTTATGGAGCAGGTTATGGTATAATTCCCTCCCCCATTCAGGTATGAAGTCCTGTTCTCTAAGCAAGACACAGCTTGGTGGGCCAGTTATTTAGTTTGGATTGGCAGCACTCCACATTGATGTGGGAAAGGGCAGACCTGATTATTTTTTGATGAGGTTTAGGTTTTACTCTAATAATCTATTTTCTTAATGAGATATATAAACATAGCGTGGATTAATTTTTATCAGCCTCAAAAACTAAGCCAGCAGAATGCAGAGGTGGGAATAGACAAACATACTAGCAACATCACCCAGAGATAACAAACAAAAGTATTCTAGTATTTTCAATGTTGTCATTCTGCATTAACTGGTAATGTCATATCATTTCATTTTTAGTCAGACAGTCTGGAAGTTTTGAATGTACTGCATTGTGGCATCTTTCAGCTATATTAAGTTGTCCCATGATATCCTTAAAGGAGCAAGCAAAATGTGAAAGTAACGATGTCTGAACTTTTATTTGGGTTCCGATAAATATGCACGTTTTCAAATTTTTACTTAGCAACAGTGACATCTTGTGGGTATTATGAAAATCCCAGCTCAGTTTCAATACCGAGCAGTAAATCTTTAAACCACCCCCTCC
>NW_010973072.1:1782237-1969173 GCF_000737465.1 Haliaeetus leucocephalus
CTCCTTCTCCCCTAGAGAACTAACTTCTTCCCCCCCCCCCCCCCCCCCCCAATTTTATCAAAAACAGTCAAATCACATTATGTAAGTGTTTCCAAGACCTTCAGCATTACCCCCTAAATGAAGACAAAGAACCAGGTAGAGAGAAATGCAGCTCCTTGATCAGACTTGAGCTTACTTGATACCTATTTTAGCTTTGGCAGAGCAGGGCACTGGGTACCAGATCCCTCAGCTGAAGGTGTATGGAACTGTCCCAAAAGGAAATCTGCTATTACTCCTCATAAAGGTTTCTCTTGCTGTTTAATGTTGAAGGGATGAGTTTGATCCTTAGGGCAACAGGTTTTAGACGTCAGGGTATAAAGATTTAGTTCCACCTAGAACACTCCTTGGATTTCTTTGAGTTTCCTTTGGCAACACACTCTCTGACAATGAGTCTTACCATTATGTTTATGTGTTGTGTTTAGAAAAATCCTAACAGGTTAGATTGGTGGGAGGGGAGATGTCCTCCTGCTTTTCTATTAATTTTTATTGCACATTCCTGTGTCCTTTTTTTCTGAGAACTGAACTTTCTAGTTCTCTGTGGCATGTCTTGGTATTTGTTTGTCCTTTTTATTACCTTTAAAAAATAAGCAGCCTTAGTGTTATTTCTCTTGTTTTAGATGAGAATTTTGGGGTCTTCTAACCAGTTCAATCTTCTGTCATTATCATCGATATTCTTTTGGACCCACTTACTTTTACAATTTTCTTTTCATACAGACTGATTAGCCTTTGTGCAACTGAAACAGTTGTGTCTTTATTGCAAATTATAGGAAAAGTTCCTAGTAGGATATGACATGCCGGTACTTGTTTGACTCTGCCAAAGGGTCCTGACTTGTTGTAAATAAGGTTTACAAAGTATTTGTGATGCTGCTGAGACTTTCTCCTACTGCTAACAACAGAGAAAATGGCAGCGAGTATTTTTTGTGCTGATATAGTTTCTTTGTCAGAATACAGTCTCTTTCCCATTCTATTGCTTCCAAAATACGAGTGTTAATAATGCATTTATAGCCATTTTAATTGTCCAAATATTTATACGCTACCTACATGATACAAAATTTTTAAAGCTATTTTTTTGTATTGAGTTGGCTTTTCTTGCTCAGTAGACTATCCCCTCAGCTTATTTGACTTTTATTTTGATGAAAAACGGTAAATAGTGATATGATTATGTTCTAATGCTGCCCAGCATCAAAGATTGTGAAAATTATTGCTAATGAATTGTGCCATGCCATTAATTAAGATTGGTATTAGCAAAAAGACCTTAAGGATTCGTTACATTTACTGATACTCTTTTCTGTAGAAGTTACAGACCTACAAGGAGAATGTTGAATATAATGTTTCATCTAATAGAACTGGTTCTCAGAACATAAAACAATCAATAAAAAATGAGAAACATGCACAGTCCTAACAGGTTGTATCAATAATCTGAGTGGGGTTTGCTTCTTTGTGTTGTGGAAGTTCATAGTGTCCTTAGAGAAAGGGTTGACCCAAAGCAGATCAGCATCCTAGGGCACGTTGCTATCACATCTGCTGTTAACAGGTTGTGAGCAGGACCAACAGGCAAATTGGTAATTAATGTGGGGTTTCTCCTGTCTACATGTATGTGTACTCTCTCTTCTCAATATGTTACAAAGACCTGCCACTTGTCTTCCAGACCGTAGTGTTTGTCATTTTATTTCTTGCTGTTTGTTCTTTCTTCTTTATTTGATTTTCTGTTAATAGTATTTCCCACTGTCAAAAATTTATTAAATTGTAAGGGGAGAGAGATTATATTTTCCTCATAGAAAAGACTGGTTTTGTGGTAGCTTGTGGTATCCTAGAGTTACTGTGTTGCCTGTTGGTAATTAAAGTTGCCAGTAGGCCCCCAACTATTCCACAGGAGATACTACTGTGAAGTGCTTTTCCTCCATTAATAATGATTATAGCTGCTGGTTTTGTGGCACTTAGCGCAGTTGATGTGTACTGATTTGTTCGAGTGTGCCTCTCGGGGAAGATCAGGGAGAGGATGAACTAGTTTAAGTGTACTTACCAGGCTTAGGTATGAGATAAAGTAGCAGCAGTTTGGGTATGGACAGAAAGAAAAACTGAGGTACTTTAAGCTACATTGCTGGGAAAAAGGAAGAGGGAAGGAATTAACAAATGACTGTAGGTGCTCTGGTGGTGGCAGAGATTGGGAGAAATATGTTTTCAGAACTGCATCCTAACACAACTGCATTATGCGATCACAGCACAAATACCTGTATATCTTTAAAAACGTGACTGTTGATGCTACTTCCCTTTTGTCTTAATTTGACATTGTAAGTAAGGTTATGAATCACGCCTGTATCTCAGAGAGGTGGGTTGAGGATAAACACCCTAAAAATTGTAAGGAACTTCTAAGGCTGGGCTTCTAACATAAATTGCGATTCATTGTCCTCTGTCCCCTCTTTTGTTGGAGTCTTGCTGATGGCACTGAATTTCAGATGGAAGAAGAGAAATAATGTGAAAATTCCCCCCCTCCCTCCGTAAAGGAATAAAGCCAAGTGCAGAGCTACTGATATCTCTGAGGAGCCTAACAGGAGCTAATCCTTAGGATATATTTAACTAACTTCTAATCCCTTTCATTGGGAAGTGCATTGAGAGGTAAAAGTTTCTTCAATTTGCCATAGGTTACCTAGTTCTTCACAGAGTTATCCTTTCGCTTACTCCGTTAGCCTTTTCTTTCTTCTGTCTTGGAAGTTGACAAACAATTATGCTTTATTAAGAACACCATTGTAGTACTTAGAAAGTACTTATTGCCAAGAATAAAATACAATTTCAAGGTTTATTTCCTGTGGAGGCACTAGTTAAATAGTTTTCCTCTTTACTTGCACCTCTATAGCATAGCATGAGATCTCTCGGCTGGTAATGTTAATGGAGGTATTATTTTCTCCCCTTAAGCAAAATGATGTGTTCCTAAAGTAAATCACTGCAGTGCAAATTATAATTGCTCTTTTTGTCGTGACAGGACTGTAATCATCTTGTGTCATTGGTCACCTCTCTAACAGCTTATTGGTTCTCAATTCCATCAAGTGGAAGTTAAAGAAGAAAAAGAGGAGCATTTTTTTTTCTTTAGCTGGTGCCAAGGCTTTTGATGTTTACATGCTGTATTCTCTACTGTATGTAGAAAATAAGATGGTGATTATTGGAATTATTTTTATATCACAGAATAATTTGCTATTGAGTGAAACATGAAAGCTACTTGGAACATTAAAAAGCATTCCTTGTAGGCTGATTTAGCTATTATGCAGTTTCTGTGAGATGTTTGAAAGTGTTGCTTCAAGTCTACATTATGTATCTACATAATTAATGTAGATAAAGGAGAAAATAGAAAACAAAAGTTGTTTTAAGAGAGATAGTTAAGCAGTTAAATGTTCATTGAATTTCAGTCTGAGACCTTGGGGGGGCGAGGGAAGGGTATTATGTTATAATAGATACAGGTAAAGAATTGCAATTGTTTGTATTTTTCATCAGCATCTCCCATGTGGGTCATGATTCCAGTACACAGTCTTGTAATCTCCTGCAGTGGCAATGATTCAGCTTAAAAATCAATAGGGCATGAGGTGTTTCAAGTTCTCATTATTGTAATGTGTCAACATCACTTCAGTGACCCCAGAGCCCTATGTTGGCTGATTTGTTCTCTGATTTATTGTGCAATCTTGTAGGGCAAACTATAATTTCACTTGCAACCAGAAACTCTGCTTTTATGGTTTGTGTCCCAGTCTCCCGTCATTAGGATGTTCAGACATAATCAATACCTGTGTTTGCTACTGAAGGTTGAATGAAGTTGTCAAGCAGTTAAATTACAAAGAATACAAACAAAACAACATTGTTACGGCTGAGCAGACCAGGAAATATTTTTATTTAAATTTTCATTTCCCATCAATTCAGCAAATGTTTTTATTGCTTAGCACTGTCATAATTTGTATTCCCCTATATGCCTAGAAGTTTCAGATCTTAAATTTTGTAGTTGTAATTACTTACTGTACTACTTTGTCTTTAGATTATCTGTGTTCATTTATGATTCTGCTATCTTCTCTATATCTGTCCAAATTTAATAACATCACGAACAGAAAACTATTTTGATTGCTCAAACTTAATAAACATATTGTGGCTTTAATGCATAACAGGTAAAGCAGCGTTGTTAATTTTGCAGTCCTCCTCTTCCACCCCTCCTAATTTTGATGTTTCTTTACATGATCAAAGTGCTGCAAGTGATAACAATGTAGTCTACATCAGTTTATCCTGGGCAATATCATAGCTATCAATGTATTTAGAACGTCTCAAAAAAACTGAGGTAGCTTAGCACGACCAGACGCTCTTAGGACTTTCACTGCATTGACGTGTACACCTCACATACTCAAATGCTAATCAGAGCTTAATGCAACAGTCTTGAAGCCAAATATCTAAAATTTCACAAAATGATACCCATTCAATTTTAATTCTTCGTTTTTTATTAAATAGACTTTTATCTCCAAGAGGTATTGATATGTTTTGGGGGACTATTATTGTATTCTTACCTATTTAATAAAAAACAAACTAACAAACCAAATCAAAACAAAAAAATCCCAGTACATATAATATAAACAGTAATTTTTACAGAGCAAGAATATAATGTTCTGGAAAATAGGCTTCTTCAACACTTTCTTTCCAGTCCGTATTAGTAGTTTCTTGACCATTGTAAAGCTGCATGACAAAGTACATTTGGCAATAGTTTCCTGCATTTAACTTAAAGGAATGTAAAAGCCTTTAAGATAAATGAATGCACTGCTGAATAAGAGAAGTGCAGGGTTTCTGAGGTAAATTTAGTATTATTGTGTATTTTGTAATGGAGCTCAAGATCACCACTTTTATGACTCCTTCAAGGATGTCAGTTCTATCTTAGATGCTTGAGCTACTCATTGCTGTAGGAGTCGTTTGCTGTACAGTTGCTCTGTTCTTACCCCCTTACCTACCTAGATGCTGTTGGCTCCACCTAGAGAAAAGATAAATGGGTACCTGGTCCACCCCAGAGTGTGAATTCTTGTGGTTTTGGGGGTATTATCTAATGAACCTCACCAACATTTTGTATCCATGAAATCGTAATCCTTGAAGGCCTGCAGCAGAAACACATACATTTCTGCACCTGGACATCACTTTTTGGATTCAGTCTGAATGCTAAAGCACATTAGCAGATTGTCAATTAAGTGAAAAATATCCAGCGTCTGGAAATGCACAAACTAGGAGGAAGCAGACCATCTGTATATTTTAACTTTCTTGAAAAACTGATGACTGGGCAGTATTTTTCCAGTATACATAATATATTTAATATTTTTCTCCTTCTGAAATACTTATTTCAGTAGAACTTTCAATTTAACAATTGAGAGCTTACAGCTTACCTAATGAGAAAACATCAGGCAGCATATAAATACATGTAAGCCTTAAATTAAATGAATCTGAAATTAGGCAGGTTTTAAAAGTTATATGAAACAATAACATCCATATTCACCACCAAATCTAATACAAGTAAGAGGATATTCAGAAGGAGAAACAAAATGGGAAAAACTAACGTCTCGGATTCAAGGTCAGAAATTTTCTAAGTAATTTTCATAGTTGTGTAATAGTGATTTTGACTAACAAATGTTTGTTGTTTTATTGAGGGGATTAAACAGTTAATTCTCAAGAATCTTCATTTTTTTGTCCTCTGTTTTCTCACCCGAGCCATCAGTTTTAATTATAGTCTCTGAAACTTGTTTTTTTGTTAAGCTATGTCCATGTAATCTGAGGGTGCACTACAAAACCGTTAACGCTTCTAAAAATCTCCCTTGCAAAATTATTAATTTGTAGGCATTTATTATTATTATTATTATTATTCAGTAGGCTGTTACTTTTCAGTCTCTCTAAGGAAAAATTGACGTCACTGGTAAACATAGTGCATGTGCAAATTCATGCCTGTGCTTCTCAAATACTGAAAAATAGGCATGCTTGGCTACAGTAGGAAATTGTGCACAGATTTCGGATGCTTCCTGAAAATTGGTATTAGTAGTCCTAGTTCACTGTGGAAGGAGATTTTTTAATACCAGAGTGTCTCATAATGATTTACTAAGCTGATCTATTTAAAGACTTTTCCATGAAATTAAAATAATTGTCAAGGGGTTGGTACAGCTTTAAAAAGTTAACATCTATGGCCTTATATATCACAAAAAGATATGGGTCTTTTCTGCATGAGAATTTGACCTATATAACAGAATAATCTGGCATAATGTGGAGAAGGGGGAAAGGGAGAAGGTGGGCTGTAGCAAACCTTTCAAGTGTTGCACAGGCCATGAAAATCTGTGGAGCTGCTGGAAGGTAGATAACCTGTGCAAATTAATTTGTCTTCTGTACATCCTGTGATGTATAATTCCTTTTACATTGTAAGTGTCCCACATTCTGGAGGCCAGGACTGTTTTAATGTATCTCGTCTAAGCCACTCATATACCCTTGAAATGCTTATTTAAAAATAAAATGTCATAAACACATCGAAAACTTGCAAGGAAGTTCACTTCATTGTTATTTTTTGAAAAACTTCCTCATCCTCAAAATAGTTTTTAATGTTTGAAGAAAAATCCTTTGTAGTTTGCCGTTCCCTCCCCACCTTTTTTCCCCCTGCTTTTGCTGAATACACATTGCATGGTCACTCAGAAATTTCTAGAGTATACAGAATATCGGACAGTTGGTTATTTTAGCTCCTTCTGAATACTTTTGGAAAGTAGAGACAAATGTTGCATTGCTACAGAGATCTCCCTCTGCTTTTTCCCACCTGTCAGTCAAATACCAAGGAGTATATACCAAGTATAACTAGCATGGCATAAATTCTGTACAGGGTAACCTTGTTGACTGGCTTAAGTCACGTGAGGATAAGCTTTTGGCTTTGGGGGTCACTGACAGCTGTTGCAAGACTGGTCGAGGAACAGTGCTTTTCAACTAATAATGGAGTTCACAAAACTAGTAAGGCCTAATTGAACAATGTAAAGCTTAACCCTTAATCGGGCGCTGCACTTGCCCGTAATGTGCTAGATAGGAAGTGAAACCCACAGATGACGAATGGAAATGGCAGTTGCAGTAGAAAGACAATTGTCTGACATAGTTATGTTTCCCCTGTTGCGTCTGATGCTTGGCATCTGAGAGCACAGACAGCTGATAGATTGCCAAGTGCGGTGGTAATGTAAATGCAAGTGAGATGACTGAACACAGACCTAAGCAGCCACTGCTGCTCCTTTTGTTGTTGTTGTTGTTGTTGTTGTCGTCTGGTTTATCTATTTCTGAATTATAACCAGTGCATAGCAGAAAACAGAAAAAAATTATTTTTCGTCACTATTTGCTCAGTCATTTCAGTTATATGTACACTGCTGTTATACTTGGTATCCCGTTAACTCTTTTTGATACAGGAAGCATGATTCTTTCATATTCCATCACAAAACAGACTTCATCTTAATTTGATTTTTATATTAAAAGGTGGAGCAGGATTCAGCAAAATTCTGGGCAGTTTCATTATTTTAATATATTTTCTTTCATTGGGAAATTCCACTGAGATGGAAATTTCACTGGGATAAGATTTTGAGTTGTATGTATTTCCACTGAGTTACAGAAGGTAGCTAGTCAGACCACCTTCTGCTAGGATTTTGTCATACTCTGCTGTAATTAGGTGAGGAAAATGGAGACTCATGTATTGGTCCCATGAGTATTGGTATTGTTGCTAGTGAGTTGTCCAAGCATATTGTTAAAGAGTTCTGTAGGGGAAAAAAAAAGCTTTTCACTTTTTTTTTTCTTTAAACTTTGAGACTCACTGTAATTCTAAGTGGATATATTGTTTTCACTGAGCACTATTAAATACCTGCTGGTCCTGCCACTATAGGTAGCTGCAGCAATACCCGTATCCTTCTTAGCCACCTTTTGGGGGATTGTGAAGCTCAGTGTTTTCAAAGCACTTTGAAAAGTGCTCTCTTAAAAGGATATTACGCGTGTGTAAAATACTGCTGTTCCTGCTGAAGCTTGGACAAACTATAAACCTCTGTGGCTGTAGAAAATTACTGAGTGCTGCATAAGCTGTTCAAGTGCTGCTTTACCATATCAAAGATGCTGTGCTCGAGCACTATAAAAAAGAGAGCTCCCATGGTGAGAGACAGCTTGCTACAATGGCATTCAATTCAAGGTCATACATAACGTCAGTCATGGTAGGGAAAAAAGCCAAATTAAGCATTTTTAGCAGTGAAAAATATATTGAGAAATAACATTAAGGGTGTGAAGATACTGGAAAGGAAAACAGTAAAATCCATGTAGGAGAACAGTTGTGTGAGCAATGTTATAGAAATGGGCATCAATATACTAAGTCACTTACATTTTGTGTATCACTAACTGAAAACACTTTCCTTACATGATCTTGCTTTTGCATGGCTTTGTGGCATCTCGCCTCTGTTATTACAGCTCTTATTTAGATGGATTTTTTTTATTTTTTTTATAAATTGTTGTGAACTGAATGGGAAGGTCATTGGCAGTCACAGTACTGATTTGATGATGGGAGGTGTTTGCTTTTTTCCTTGGGGCAACCAACATTTGGAATTTTTGGCAAGTTTACATGTATGAGATTTCTTAAATAAGACTCACCAACCTTTATACCAAAATATTCTCTCTATATACCAATTATATTTAACCTGTATTGATTCTTTAATGTTACAATTGATACAATTTGAAATTGTAAATGGTATCTCCTTTGCCTATTACTGAGGAAATGTTTGTGTCTGAAAAAGAAAAATGGCTTGAGGTAATTTTGTCTTTGTCATTGGATACCAAAGCCTGAAGAAAACACTGAAGGTTTTAAACTTTAATATCATATTTCTTATGGTATCATATTATTGTATCATATTCTTATATGATATTAAGTATAAAGATCATTGAGCGATTTTCAGCACAAAGTAATGTTGATCAAGGGATATGCATGATAAAATTGCTACTTTTTCTTGTATAAAATCTTGGTAAATTAGTAAGGCATGTGCCAGTAAAGAAATGCGTGCCATTTTGAGCTCCTGCAATTAAGCAGAGACTAGAAAGATATCCGATTATGATGTGCCTGTCAGTCAGCATAGGCTTGTGTAGTTTCAAGTCTGATTTCATGATGATTTTAATTTCACACTGAACAAGTACAGTTTGTTGCTACAGTAGCCTGAAGCCCACCAAGTCACTGTGCAGCATAGGAGGGTAGGAACCCTTCTCTCTCCAAGGAACTGAGCTCATGACTCCAGATCATAATGTGAGTTGGTACTTGTCAATATATATAGTCTGTGACTCCTCTCCAGGTTTGGTTCATTTGCCTGTAAGTATATGACATGGTGCTATTCTGAGCTATTTTCTCTCTGTTGGTTCATTTTGGAGAGTTTTAAGTCAAACCGTGCTGTCTTCTAGTGAAACAGATCGAGATGCACAGATAATAATACTGCAGGCTCACATAGGTACTGGTATGAAGTGTTCAGAAAGGTACTTAGAAGGGTATCTCCTGTTGAGAAGATTGATCCTTGGGTACTGCTTGTTTGGATATTTTTTCTGTCCACTCTTGAACTCTTCTGGTTTATAAGCATATTAAAGTAAATCAATGGGGTGAAATTTAGGTGGGTTTTGTTATTCTTCTGTTTCTCCAGGTTGTGATATTATCATAAATAATGAAATAGGGGGTTGTGTACAGTAATTGTGTTCAAAAAAAGTGGAATCTGGAAGCATTACAAAGTTTAGCAGAGGGGTATACATTTCAGGGTGGGAATTGAAATTTTCCTTTTTGACAGGTTTCCTTGAAACTAGATTCACACTGGCATGCCAGAATGCTGGAGTCAGGGCTTGTGCTTATTTTGAGCACTTCAGTAAATTGGCAGAGAAGGAAAGGCAGGTAGCCTGGAGGTGTGTGTATCTTGCCAGGCAGTGAACTACATGGTAGTGCTGCAGGACCAGACTGAGCATGAACGGAGCTTCTAATCTTGACAATCCCACATACTCAATGTAAGTACTAATCTAAACTTGAGGTTCACCTTTGTAATATTACAGTTGTTTTGCCATAATATGCTCTGTCCTGATCTATCTTCTTTGCTGGCTGGGTATCTACAGCAAATGCAGAGCTGTCTATGAGATGAGAAAGAAAGATTTTAATTTCTTCTTGTTACATCTTAATTTCTGGTTGCCTGTCATTAGTTACTCTCAAACTTCTTTTAGTCACATTGTATGCCATCCCACTGACTGAGCTCTGAATTAACTTTTCCTGCTCCTGCACGTCTTACTTCTCTCTTCTCTCTTAACATCAGAAGAAACACCTCCTTCTTTCTCTTCCAGCCAATGTTCCCATCACCTCCTGGAGTTCTAATATTAACATTAAATTTGCAATTTTGGAGCCTTGAAACATCACCTGCTCTGCATGAAGGAATAGGTTTTGTGGTGAGATTTGAATGTGATATATTTTCAACAGAATTCACAGGGTTTGAAATCTATTGCACTTTAAGAGGTATTTTACATCTCCAGGAGTGCTTTCATTTGAAGGTTTTCACTCTGGGATGTCCGTATGCTCTTTTTTCTGTAGCGCTTACAGTGTCAATTATACATCTCAAGATGTAAGAAACTGGGCAACAAAATTTTAGAAGAAACCCTGACTTGGAAAATGGGCACAAATACAGTAAGTTATATGGTTACGCAGTGAAGGCATTGGTAACACTGTTGAACAAACACATCAGTTACTTGTTTGAATCACTTGCAGGAAGTATCCTGGTAGAACTGAAGTGTTAGTGGGAAACAATGGCCTGATATGAGAGGATTCAGGTGTGTAATCTGGGAAAAACAAGAACCAATGCAACTACAGGGAAAGGGCCCTGTAGTTTATATCTTTTCCTCTCTAGCAGCAGGTGTGTAAGTTGTCCTTTCTCTCAAAATTTCCAGGCAATTATATTTCAAAAGAAATTTAAGCATCTGCACATTATGTTCAATATTTGACATGGCACTTCCCATTCTGCCTCAGCAGGTACTTATTGTTCTTTTGGCACTGTTCTGATGAACATGTGATGCCTTTAAAATACTCTGGTAAGCAGGATTCTTGGATATAAAATATTACTGTTGTTGAAATATTATTTCTGATTCGCTTGTTTGATACACAGAAACATATGGCTAGCTACAGGAATGGACTAAATAGATACAAATGACAATGTGTCATTTTGGCCAGAATTCACATAACAGAAAAGAGGAGGACAAAAGCTAATACATTTTTGTCGTAGTATTTGTATTGATAGAATTCACATATATAAATCACTGTTGAAAAAGCAGTTTCTTTCAGGGGATGCATATGTTAACAGCTCTGATATTAAATGTGTGAAACACGTGAATCTAACTAACCAGGTCCAGTCTAAACAGTTGTGTCTTCCTTTCCAAGACCTGCAAAGCTTCCCGTCTCAGTTTCTATATGACAGATCAATTGAGCAGATTAAAACCAGGAATAAATAGTGAGCAACATCTACCACAAGCCTACAGTATTTGGACAGCCACTAGAAATGGAATTGAGATGTCTTAGATTATTTTGTCACTTTAAGGCTTGTTTATAAGTGCTGAATATCTTTCAAAAATTGTATCTTTAATTTCTGATATAAGCTAAGGGATGGGTATACAGGTTACTGGGTAAGACTGCATTATCCAAGAGGCAGGGTTTCTAGCATTAGACTGAAAATTCTGCGTTCTTTCCCAGTGTGGATGACTTTGCCCATGTACTTTCCACTATTATGACTGATTACTTCAATATATAATCCCTTATAAATTGCTTCACGTTAGAAGATCATTTCAGGTAATTTCTAATCTAGGTGCTCCAACCTTTTAGGGTTGAACAAACACTGACACTATAAGATAACGCTTCCAAATCCTTCCCAAATAAGTCTAGAAGAGTCCTTTGCAATATATACCACCTTTAGACACAACTAAAAGGAAAACTAGGAAAATTCTTACGTAAAGAAAAAGGGCGAAGTGTCTTTGGTGGTTTGGTTTTTTTTCCTAAATAAATAGGAATTTCACTTTTCTTGAAGGTGAATTATATAGCAAAGGTGAATTATGTAGCACAGAGGTCTGTGATTAACTTTATCAATTATCTACTTTTGGCTTAGCAGGTCTTTAGGAGGAAACATTATTTCATCTACATTCATATTATCTCTTCCCCCTGCTTAAAAAAAAAACCCAAAAACTAAAGACCTATTTTCTCAGTCTTTAGAAATGCGAAGATGTTGTTGTGCTCCTCTGTTCTACCCTGTTGCTTTCAACTTCCTATTTAATAAGATACAGGACATCCCTCATAAATTCTGTATCATCAGTGTAATGTTGCTTTGATGATATATTGCATGTTAAGTTGGCATTGGCATGAAAGGACAGTGTGGGGCTCAGGAGCAGTGGTTGTTTTTTTTTTAATTTTTGTTTTGAGTGTTCTAAATTTAGTTATATTTAGCAATTGAGAAAGTTGATAATCTAAAAACTTGCCATTCATTCAGGATCTCCAGGATGCTCGATAAATTTTTATGTTGGTAAATTGACAAGATTATATATCTCAATCATCTGCAAAATCAGTAAATGACACCGAAAGTAGGAGCTTGCATTGTATAGTTATGTTTTGGGTGTGGAGGATTAAAGATATTATTCAAATGATTTAGTTGAATTTAATTCATTGCCCTGGTTCTCAACTCCTTTCCAGATAGGGTGCCACCACTGTCCCCCTAGATGGTGGCTAAGAGATTGAAGAAATAAAGTTGACTTCCCACCCAGACTGTAAGTGCCCAGCTGCGTTCTCCATCTGCTTTAGGCAAGTAGTTCTATTGCATTCACTTCAGGTTTATCAGGGTTTCTTATAGACACAGTGCCTGCACTGGTGATTTTTGTCACATCCGCACAGTGAGACACTAACAATTTGCTTGGCTAGGATGGGGTTTTTTTGCCCATTCTCCCTCTGCCACTTTTCCAGAGGGCAAAAAGTCCCTCTCTGATAGTGTTTGTCATCATCTCTGCATACCTCTGAATCAAACATGGTATTTCAGTGAGTAATTACTAATGCTTTGTGTTTTGGATGATTCAGGTATATGGTAGACATAGTGGGAGAGAATCTTCCCATGTAAATCTCAACAGAAAGCGAGTATTTGATCAGAAGACCAGCAGTGACGCAAAGGAGCCAAACATCAGCTCTTTTGTTGTTGTCCTCCTTGACCCATGTTTGTTTGGAACCAGAGCTGTCCTGGATACCATATGGCACACTTCTGCATCTCTTGATGTTAAAATCTACATAGAGCTCTTGAACTGATAGTTTGAACATGAGGTGTTCTGCCCTTTGGCCACGGACATTCTGCAGCTGGTGACCTCCCTCTCCCTCTCCCCCTTCCACCTGGGATTAGAACTCAGTGTCCTCTCTGCAGTTGAAGAACCAACTATTTTGACAGCACCCCTCTCTCTCTCCTCAGACTTGCCCTTCTGGGGGCAGGAGTGAATCTCCAAGGAAGACAAAAGATCCACTTCTGGAACAGACTATACCTAGTAATCAGTTATTGTGACCCTTTTCATGTGATGTTGAATAAAAGGGTAAACAGTAAGACTAACCATGTAAACCCACTTACATGATAGTGGGTACAATGACTTGGAAGCTCATTTCAAACCTATGAAATTTATTTTTAAGTAGCTCTCTCTTCATTTTCCTGCAGGTATTTATATTACACACTGTCATTCTGGTGGCTGTCCACCTCGAGAGTAATATAGTTACACTGTTATCGCTTTCCCTTCCATGGAATAATGAGGATCTCAACAGCAGTAATGACCCTGGGCACAAAATGTAATGTAGACACCTCCAACCTGCTTTTTGTTGCAACACCAACTTCCATGGATTTTTAATTATTTTTAAAATATATATAAAATCCTCTCTAAATAAATATATTATCCTGTTTTTTATTATTACTATTTATTATTATTTATTAATATAAAATATATATTCCTTTATTGTATGATATATTTATTACCCTCTAAAAGCTCTCTCACAATTGTGTTGTTCGTCCCTATTGCTGTCTCTTCTTGCCCATCTTGCTATTCCTATGCTTTTCATCCCTTTTCTTGGCAGTCTTTATACTCCTTCCACACAAGCAAATTCCATCTCTTTTTCTTCCTTTCTTATATGCTAGTTCTTTCTTCAGGTTGCTATATTTTTGCAGTGTAGTACAGAACAATCAAACGACCAAACTTTGTACTTTTTGAAGCAGGGGTGTTTGAACATTTGAAAACCCACAAAAGAAAGGCAGATCAGTAGTTCTGGCATTCTTCAAAATTGCTCTTTCATTTGAAAGGAATAGAGAAACTATGGGTGGGCAAACTGAAAGTTGTAGTGTCTATTTAAGAATAATGAGGCTGTGAATGGAGGCAAGAAGTGTATCGCTAATGATTAGATGTGGGGAAGGCAGATGTGTCCACTTAAAGGAAAAAAATGTGCTTTAAGTATAGTCTTATATTTGACAATCAGACTACAATTCATATGCATCTGGGGCATTCTCAGGAACCCCAGAGGTCTGAGCATCTGCTCTCTCGATGTGAAGTTCCAGTAGGAACCAACCTTGGCTGGATGAGTTGCACTAAACCTGAATATACTAGCTGAAGTTTGGAATTCAAGCTTTTGTCTTACAGTCCACTTACTGCTTCCTGTTCAGTGCCTGTGATCAGCATGTTAAGTGCTTCTGTTATTTTTCCGCTAGAAGCAAGTGATGTTAATAGAGTGCAAGTAGCCTGACAGCTTCCCCGAAAGAGTTTTCAGTAGATGGTAAACTGAAATCCATGCGTGGAGTACTGGCTATGCAGAGCCTTAAAATAGGCTTTATTGGAAGTTCACAAAAGATTTTAAGTGAATATATTCATCAGTTATGCATTGCAGTTTTTGCTTAAGTCTTGTTCTTTCTCAAGACTCTATAGTGTGTATAATGTGATAGTTTTTCCTAGAGTCTTAGGAAAGCTATCACATATACTTAATACTATAAATGTAATGGGCTGCATTCTTCATTCTAATTGGTGAAGCATGGGCATTCCTAACAGCAGATAATTGTTTTCAACACAATGCTTTCTTAACTGGGAAAGCCACTTCTGTCCAGCCACAGTGCCTTTCTTCTTCAAGAATCATTAGTAGTAGTAGTCTGGGGGATTTATAATAGCAATAGCACCTCCCAAACCAAACCTTATGGCTGTTAATAGCTATTACTTTTCCTTACAAAGTGTTTCTCTCCCCAGGCACTCTTTTGCCCCAGGGTAATTTGTTAACAAAGTAGTCGTTAACTATTGATAATGATCAATTTGTCAGGGATTATTGTGCAATGATGCCATATTCTCCTGTAATTAGATAAACCCATGTTAATTGTAGATAGTGTCAAAGGCCCTTTTTTGGAGGATCAAGCAAGCTCCCCATAAGCCAAACTGAGCAGCAGCTTTGCAAAAGCAGAGTAAATGATGAAAGGAAATAAGAAATATTTATTATAATGGTATTTTCAGAAATATTCAAGATTTGACAGGTTTATAATTTTCAGAGATAGCTGCCCATAAGGAAAATAAATTAATCCAGTTACAGTTTTTCAAGAAAGCAAGGGTCCTTACTGGTCCTTTCTGATAAACTTTCCTAGAATAACAGGAAAGAAGAAACACACACACACAGAGGGACAGACAAATATATACACCTCAAAACTGTGCCCATATTTGGGTCAAAAAGACTTCACTGTATATGCTCATAAAAAATCTCAGATTTTTTTTTTTGCCATTTATGATGCATCACAGAATAGATGCATAATCTCTTCAGAGATGTGTATAGTTGTTGATGCTTAAGAACTGAAATTGTTATATCCATATCAATTTTTACTTTCACAGACAGAAAGCTACTTCACAGTCAATTAGCTAAAATAATTTCCAGTCTCAGCAAAATGTATTACATTGGGGCAAGTACTACATTAATGTAACGATCTGGGCAGTTTGAATCTACAAAGAGGTTCAGGTCTGCTTGCACCTGCTTTTGAAACATGCTTTGTACTAAGAGCAGTTTATTCTTTTTCTGTAGAACTGTGCACTTTAAAGCAAAAGAGGTCAAGTATCTCACTGTGGCACGTGTTACATGATTCAAGGGAAACTGCAATTGAGGGCAGTGCTGGGGGAAAATGCAGAGGCTGCTGGGAATCCAGTAGAGACTTAAGTACCATTTTGTGTTTTATGTGAATGTTCTTCAAGTACAAGGATGATGGCTATTAATAAAAAAAAATATATATATATTGGGTAAACAAAAGTAGGAAAGAAGTATGACTTCCAAGAGAAGTTGTCATATAGTTGCTCAGTATTTGTTCTTACCAGCAGGTTGTTAAGGAGTTAAAATCATCACAAAACAAGTAATGACAATTATTTTCACTAATGTTCTGTGACTTAGATCTGTGTGTACAGCCAGCTATCACACTGACATTTACTTTACAGGCATACAAAATTCGTATGTATTAACATATGAAAGTCAATTGTCTGCCATAAATTATTTATTCCTTTGAATCTTCTGCATCTTCTATAGAGAGGTTACAATACCTCTCTGGCTTTTTATTTTCCCTCTGCAATTTATCACGGGTAGTTTGAAGTTTGTTTTTTTTTTTTAAATAAATCTCATGGGGACCAAAGTAAAATCATACAGGTTTCAAGTTGATTAGGTAATACAAGCAAGGAACCTCAAGTGTATGTATACCAATGCACACAGCCTGGGGAATAAGCAGGAGGAACTGGAGCTCCATGCCCAGTCAGAAAGTTATGATTTCATAGGGATAACTGAAATACGGTGGGACACCTCACATGACTGGAGGATCATAATGGATGGCTAGCGACTGTTTTGTAAAGATAGGCAGGAAAGAAGAGGAGGGAGGAGGAGGAGTTGCACTCTATGTGAAGGAGAACCTTGAATGTGTAGAAGTTGACTACAGCAACTGTGGAAGCCCTGTTGAATGCTTTGGAGTCAAGATCAGAGGGGTTGTCTCCAAGGAGGAATCTTACAGTAGGCATCTGCTGCCAACCTCCAAACCAAGACGATAAGGCCAATGAAGCAATATTTGGGTCACTGAAGCAAGCTTCAGGTCAACAGAACCTGGTTCTTATGGGTGGCTTCAACTAGCCAGACATTTGTTGGAAGAACAATACAGCAGCTCACATGTCATCCATCCATCAGGTTCCTGGAACGCCTGGAGGACTGCTTCCTCATACAAATGTTAGATAAGCCAACCAGGAGTCAGGCACTGCTGGACTGGCTACTCACAAACCAAGAAAACCTGTGTTGTAATATCTCAGCTAGTGACAGCCTTGGCTGCAGTGATCACAATATTGTGGAGTTTGGGATCCTGCTGAGCACACTGAAGGTTAGTACTAAGACAAACATTTTAGAAGAGCAAACTTCAGCTCGCTTAGAGCTCGGTTGGGAGGGATTCCATTGGAAGCTTCCATAGAGGATAAAGGAGCTAGTGCGTGCTGGGAGTTTTTCAAGAGCACTCTCCTGGAAGCACAAAACCAGTTCATCCCCTTTAAAGGTAAGGGAAATAGGCAGAGCAGGAGACCACCTTGCCTCAACTGCAAGCTTCGGAGTCTGCTCAAAACCAAGAAAGAAGCATACCAGAGATGGAAAAGCAGATGAATACCCATAGAGAACTACAAGGGTATTGCCAGGGTGTGCAGAGATGCAGTTAGAAAAGCAAAAGCTCAGCTCAAACTGAAATTGGCCCGAGATGTCAAAAACTACAAGAAAGGGTTCTTCAGGTACATAAACAAAAAGCAGAAACAGAAGGAAAATATTGGCCCGCTGTTAAACAGGAGAGGTGAGTTAGTCGCCAGCAATGCTGCAAAGGCAGAAGTTCTCAACACTTTCTTCACCTCTGTCTTTACCAGCACTGTTTGGCCCAGGCCTTGGGAACAAAAATCCAGGTTGATGCACCATCAGTGAAGGAATAGTTAGTATGTGAACTATTACAGGAGCTTGACCCCTGCAAATCGCTGGGCCCTAACAATATCCACCCAAGGGTGTTAAAAAAGCTGGCTGTTGTTGTTGCAAGGGTGCTCCCCATATTCTTTGAGAAGTTGTGGAGATTGGAGGATGTCCTAGAAGACTGGAAGAAGGCTAATGTCACCCCACCTACAAGAAGGGCTTAAAGGAGGATCCAGGAAATTACAGGCCCATCACTCTTACTTCAGTCCCTGGGACAGTTGTGGAACAAATCCTCCTGGGAGCTATCACAAGTCAAATGAAGCACGTGATTGGGAAAAGCCAGCACCGATTCACCAAGGGCAAATCATTCTTGACAAACCTGATTGCCTTCTACGACAAAGTAACCTGCTCAGTTGATGTGGGGTGAGCAGTGGACATTGTCTACCTGGATTTCTCCAAGGCTTTCGATACGGTTTCCCCCAGCCTCCTCCTAGAGAAACTGATGCATTATGGTCTAGACAGGTGGTCTGTGCGGTGGGCGGGGAACTGGCTGACAGGCTGCACCTAGAGGGTGATGGTCAATAGCTCCTTTTCAAACGGGCAACCTGTCACAAGAGGGGTCCCACAGGGATCAATATTGGGCCCAGCGCTGTTTAATGTCTTCATAAGTGATCTGGATGGTGGGATCAAGTGTACCCTGAAGAAGTTTGCTGGTGGTACAAAACTGAGTGGGGAAGTGGATGCTTTGGAAGCGAGAGCCACCCTGCAGGAAGACCTGGATAAGCTGGAAGAGTGGGCTAACAAGAACCTTATGAAGTTCAACAAGGTCAAGTGTAAGGTCTTGCACCTGGAAAAACATAATCCAGGAGTGTAGCACAGGCTGGGATCTACCTGGCTGGAGGACAGCTCTGTGGAAAGGGACCTGGGGATCCTGGCTGACAGCAAGCTCTATATGAGTGAACGGTGTGCTGCTCTGGCAAAGAAAGCCAACAGGATGCTGGGTTGCATCAACAAGAGCATCACCAGCAGAGTTAAAAGAAGTCATTATCCTACTCTACTCAGTGCTTGTCAGGCTACACCTGGAACACTGTGTTCAGTTTTGGTCCCCACTATGCCAAAAAGATGTGGACAGGCTGGGGAGGGTCCAGAGAAGGGCCACAAAGATGATGAAAGGACTGGGAAGCCTGCCATGTGAGAAAAGGCTGAGAGAACTGGGTTTGTTCAGTCTTGAGAAAAGAAGGCTTAGGGGAGACTTTATCACCGTGTTCCAGTATTTAAAGGATGGCTACAAAGAAGATGGAGACTCCCTTTTCACAAGGAATCATATGGAAAAGATGAGGGGTAATGGGTACAAGCTACTCCTGGGGAGATTCCAATTGGATACAAGAGGAAAATTTTTCACAATGAGAAAAATCAACCATTGGAATAATCTCCTCAGGGAAGTGGTGGATTCCCCAACATTAGACACTTTTAAGATCAGCTGGAAAGGGTGCTGGGCCATCTTGTCTAGACTGTGCTTTTGCCAAGAAAGGTTGAATCAGATGATCCTTGAGGTCCCTTCCAACCTGGTATTCTGTGATTCTGTGATTCTTTTCCCTACTCTTCCTTTATGTTGAGTTTTGCTGTGTTTTAAAGTTGACTCTTAGTGATGAACTGTTGTCTTAGCTAATTTTAATATGAAATATTTTCTTCCAATTAATAATTAAAAAATGTTTAATGTATAATTTTTACTTGTTTCTTCCAAAGCAGTAGCTGTTAAGATGCTACTTGTTAGTTGAATGCTTGTAAACCAATAAGCTGATCAATATGGTTGTTTTCTAGACTGCATTGAAAGGAACCAGTTTATTTACTCTGCCTAGATCATGGAATATATACTAAGCTCTAAGTATATATGGCTAGTAGGTATGATTAATTTTATGATGGAGAAAGCCTTTTTCATAATGCTATTTCTTTTTAATGGAATTGGATCTCCATTTTCTAGAAAGTTAGCTCTAGCTATGTATGCAGAATTTGGAGATGGGACTAAACATTGTTTTAAAAAGAAACAGAATACAAAGAATGTGAGCTCTGATTCTGGAAGACTTGGTTTGCTTCGATTGTAAAAGAAAACCAAACAAAAAACCCAAACATGCAGAAACAGAAAACTCTTTATAAGGCAGTACAGACTGAAGACTTAGCTTCCTTATCTTCAAATGAAAGGTAAATCAGGAATAATAGGAGTCATGATGAAGTAGGGTAAGAGTCAGCCCAGGCACTGCAGGAGCTAGATAGCCATACTCAATAATGATTTTTTAGTGTTTTGAGATGTCTGTGGTGTATCTTTAATTTTAAGGCAGTGTCTCTCCTATTCCTTATATACTATGATAAATCATGGCTTTCGAAGTTTCATACTGGCAGAAAAATTGAGTAAGAATGGAACATGTTGGTCCAATGTTTTTCATTCATTCCACCAAAGCCAATGTTGTATTTTAGTATTTACTTAGAGATAATATAAGTTTCTGAGCTTTCTAACATGTAACAAATTTTATACTACTTGTAGGTATTTAAGTGAAGTGTCTGAAGGTAATTTATTTAAACGTCTGAGCTGCACACATATAAAAACCCCACAAAATCCACAATAGATGGAAATCAAATGTATTTTCTACAAAGTCTCATAGTTCGTAATTAAGTGACATATTTCTGAGAATTAAAACATCTTATTAGGGAAATTATCACTTAAATCTCTAATTTCACTGAATTCAGAGCACTTACATTATTGCATTTAACACAGGACTAGCAATAAATGCTACCTTTAATAATTTAGAGTAATTAGTTTGTAGTACTGCACTATTTGTATCATCAGTTCTTCAGATAGTTATCACAATTTCTGTATGCATACAAAAATGAAATGATGATCTTTGTCATTCAAAGTAAAAATGTATTAAATAAGGTCTATTTGTTGTTCACGTGACAGTATCTTTTCAGAATGAGCAGATGTTGGAACTGTGTGGTCTGCCTTGTTCTATGATGATGATGGTAAGAGGTGAAAAGTGCTGAATAAAAATCACAAAGTTCTCAATCAGTTTAAATGAATGTGAGAAAATGAAAACACATCACACCAGAGCTCTAATTTGTTAGAAGAAATTCAAGAGACTGTTAAAGGAGCTTGTGATGTGAAAAGGAAATATGCCTGTTATTCACTGCAAGTTACTTTTTCAGACCGATTCATCATTTCACAGATTCTCTTTTAGATTAATACGCAGAGAGAGAGCAGGTTAATGCGCATTTAAATACTTATACTATGTAGTAGAATTTATTAAGTGATTACTGCAATTGTGTATTTTATTGAAAAAGAAAACTGTTAGAGGATTACTTTTTTTTAAATATAGAATTATAAAATTCAGTTAGTTTCTGTTTCTCATATATTGCTTGGCTCCAAGCACACAATACAGGTTTTTGTCTTCTGAAGGAGTGGTTCTGCAGTAACTCAGCATGTGCCACTCTCATCACATCCCATTGAAATACATTCATGAAAACCATGTCCTTAGAAAAATACAAAATGAATAAACAAACAGGAAAAAGACTGCATCCTGGTTAGGGGGGGAGGGCTGTGATTTAATGTGCTTACATGAAATTCTTCTTGCACTCCATACAGTTTTAATACCAATCTGTCATAAAATCTAAAGAGTTTTAGGCTGTTTTCAGCACTATTTGCCGTCAAGTAAAGTATGAGGTTGAGTGGATATTTTATTATAAATGGAAAATTATTTTAACATAACATTGCAGTTGAGTTGTTGCCACTTGATAAATTTATGCAGGCCATTTTAGAGTGGAATTCATCCTTTCAGCAGCAAACTGCTGGAAGAGATATAGGGTTACTTGCATCACCTTGTGAAACATAAAATGGGAAAAAGCCATCACGTTAACATTTTAACAAGATAAAACCCCAAGTGCCCCCCACTAATTTATTGGGATCCTTTTGTACGTTAACGCTCACGTGGGGAATCTGATCAGGATGGCGAGTCTCTATCCAGCAGGTGAGTCTCCTTTGCTAGTGGTCTGGTGACAGCATCTTCGGCTGGATTGGGAGGGACTCCCTCCTTGCTTGTTTTGCTGAGTTCTTGTAATCCAGGTGGCCGGGGGAGAGAGAGGGAGTGCGTGTGGGCACAGCTCTGACACCTGACTGCACCACAACTATAAGGCAAACCTGAATTTCATCCTCGTCTCAACACTTGAACTCTAATTCAATGGATCTTGCCATTTATTCCTGCATTAAGTGCTGCTTTTAAAGTTAAAGGTCAGAAAGTGAGAAAAAAGTGGGTTGTACAGAGCCAGGAAGAGTGTTGCTGCAGAGGAAACCTTAAGGCATGCTAACTTTTAGGTATAAAACATAAATTCTTTATAGAGGCCTGTCTTTGTGAGAATGTTTTCCATTGCAGAGTATTGTGTTTGTGTACTGTCAATGCCTGTGTTATTGATTTCTGTCAGTGTGAACTGGACTCCCAGCGAGCCCTTTTGTCCTTGTTTTCAGCACCTTTGGTAAAGTCACACTGGATTGTTCGGTTTGTTTTGTTTTGAAAGCCATGAAATATTATTTTACATGTTGACTTCCTCAGTGTAAATGTAACTACTTTTCCCCCTTCTTTCACTCTGATATTAACTTTAAAAAGTGGTAATTTTAGGAAAAAAAGAATATGTAAACACAAGTTGAACAGATATACCAGAGTATTTTAAAGATGAGTTTCCTCCGGTGCTTTGTACTGTGATGTTGGCTCATGAACTTATTTCAAGGCACAGACAGGAAAAAGGAATGTGGTGCTTACCTGCTGCAAAATTAAAAATTATTTCCCTATATGCCTGACCAGTACCAGTTTACACTTAGGAGTGGACAAGAAAACACAGTTTAAAAACCATATATTTCTATTATAGTCATTTGATTACAGGTTTGTTTTAAATAATTATTGGTTCATTACATGTGAAAAATGCAGAAGGCTTGGATGATAATTCTCCCTCGCTTGACTTGAAATACCTGTGTCATGTTTGAGGATATGTTTTAAGCAGCACTTTTGTCTTGCTTGTTAAATGATTGTGGAAACTTGCTCATGTTTGCAGATCATTATTGGTCAGTTTTAGTGTAATAAAGAGCAGATTTCAGGGGGTCATGATCTAATAGAGGTTTTTTGTGTTTATTCTTTTGTTTGTATTTCGGCATATATGTAATATACAGTAGTCTTGTCTGTGGTTTCTGGAGGCAATACGCTGTAATCTGTACTGCCATACATTGTCAGGTATGACATCTGGCTGTATGTAAATCCAGTATTATAACCTCTGGCCATGATTTCCAGCCTGGCTATCAGTGTAGTTCTGAGCATTGATTCGTCATCGCTTAACTCTGCTTTTGTAGAGACAACAGGCGCTTTGAAAGGTGTGCATGCATACGTCACTGTCTTTTGGTCTTTTGCTAGGTGATGCCCATGATCTTTACTCAGCAGTTACACGTGCCATGTAATTGGGTCACAGAACAGAAGTGGCTGGTGCAAGAAGTGGCCATATAGCAGCTGAGCTCTTCTTCCTTTACTGAGGAAAGCTTTCCTACCGCTTTTGCCCTCTGTGGTACAGAGCAGCTGATGGTAATCACTATAAACGTTAATTATGAACTGACTGGCAAGGGCCTAATCAAAAAATAGATGAATTAGAACAACGATCCACCATCCAGATTTTTAAAACAACAAAACTACCTTTAATTAATATGAGGGAAATATAATAGGAGGACTTCAGTGTCAAGGGCTCTAACTGTTAAATTCTATACACACAGTAAGTGTTAAAATGCAATAGCTGGAAGACATGCGGACAAAAAAATTTCAGCAATCACGATGAGATAAACAAAAGTGTGCACTGAATTAATGTTTCAGTAAAATGCCTAAGTAACATATGTCTCAACCTGGCTAGAGTCCTAAAGTGGAAGTAAAAGACTTTAATTACATGATCGATGGGTACTTCAGGAGAGAGCTCAGAATCCACAATGACTGCAAGGTCATAAGTGCTGTCTGGTAAAGGGGAAAGGGAACTACAGGAGGAGGGAAATAGGAACTGACCACAGGTGACAGGGAAGGCCATCTGCACTGGGGAAGCAGTCAACAGCACACAGAAGCTCTGTTCTAACTGGTGTTATTACCTTGTAAGAAAATTGAAGAGCTTTGTGCTTGGCTGTCTCACAAAAAATTATGCAAAATATCCAGCTGCTTCACACAATGTTCAGAGAGTATAAAAGTTTGGGGTTTTTTGCTAGTAAACCACACTGGGAAACCACAAGAGAACTTGTTCTAAAAAAGTAAAAACCCTACACGACTGATTGGTGACTGTTGCTGACGCTTAACTTTCCAAGGCAGTTTATAATAATTAGAAATATATATAATATTAAGCATTTTTGTTGAACCTTTCTTGCAAAAGTAGTTGCCACTTTTTATGTAAGAGTGGTACCTTATGTATACTGTCCTGGTTTCAGCTGGGACAGAGTTAACTGTCTTCCTAGTAGCTGGTAGAGTGCTATGTTTTGAGTTCAGTACGAGAAGAATGTTGATAACACTGATGTTTTCAGTTGTTGCTCAGTAGTGTTTAGACTAATGTCAAGGATTTTTCAGCTTCTCATGCCCAGCCAGTGAGAAAGCTGGAGGGGCACAAGAAGTTGGCACAGGACAGAGCCAGGGCACCTGACCCAAACTGGGCAGTGGTGTATTCCGTACCATGGGACGTCACATCCAGTATAGGAACTGGGAAGTGGGGGTGGGGAATCGCCGCTCCGGGACTGGCTGGGTGTCGGTCGGCGGGTGGTGAGCAATTGCCCTGCGCATCATTTGTACATTCCAATCCTTTCATGACTGCTGTTGTCATTTTATTAGTGTTATCATTATCATTATTAGTTTCTTCTTTTCTGTTCTATTAAACCGTTCTTGTCTCAACCCGCGGGTTTTGCTTCTTTTTCCCGATTTTCTCCCCCATCCCACTGGGTGGGGGGGGAAGTGAGTGAGCGGCTGCGTGGTGCTTAGTTGCTGGCTGGGGTTAAACCACGACAGTACGTAACTGCTCTGTTTAGGTATCCCTATCACATATTCTGAGGTTCTGATCCTACACATGAAACCGTATGAGAAAATTAATACAGCCAAATCCTGATCATGTTCACCTTAACTGCACATGAACTAGAATTTCACTTGTGATTCTCTGTAAGAATTGGGTTCAATTATTATCGTCATCATCGTCTTTTTTTTTTTTAGCTGTGGTGCTGTAACCTGTACTCTGACATACGCAGAGGATTTTTCTTCTGTAAACAACTTAGTTGATTGCAAGTTTATTTTAAATATTGCTTTCTATTTCCAGTAAGATATTTCTAGCAAGGCCTTTCTTTTTGTGCTTCTTAATTCTTAATATCTCAGTCTCTCTATGGCTGTTAACTATGTAAGCCCTCTCTAGATATTCCTGTCCCATTCAGTTTTCTTCTATGATAGCCTTTGTGGCACTACCTGACATGGAAAGAAGAAAATATTATACTTTTAAAAATGTTTTTCTTCTGTATCTTGCGGCAGCTCATTGAATATTTGCTGTTAGGAAAAAATTAAATGTCTGAGGTGAATTTACAGAATATAGGTTAAATAATGATTACTTGCCCCAGTTTAAATTGTGTCCCAGATTTGAACATTATGTTATATAGTCAAATCATATAAATTAATGGTGAATCTGTTTCATGGATGATTTTTAGTTTCCCCTGAGATGATACCCTATTAAATTATTTTGATCTTCTACAATTTCATGTATTTCTGTCTTTGTTTTTAGAATTCTCCTTTGTTTCCAATGGCTATGGGCAAAAAATGTTACTTTGCTTAGGGAAGATACAGTTCTTCTGAATAATTTTGAGTAATTTGAAATATTTTAATGTTCATGACAGTATAATATAGCTTATTAAGTAGGATTGGGAAATTGGAATGTTGCTTTCTGGGTCACCACTTCAAAAAACACCTACATGCAAAAGTAACTTGTGTTTTCCACAATTATCATCACTGTTATTCTCAAATAAAGGCTGAGATAAAAATGGGCCAAGGAGCCAAGCTGCCTTCTCACCATTCAGTATAATTCATCTAACTCAGGTATGGGAAGCATTGTCAGTGTAGTGTGTACCTATTCTACAATATCAATTTGCAGGACTCTCATAAGCTTACATAAATAATGTACTGCCAAATAAAAGCACCCCTGCTCTGGAAAACTTGACATCAATTTTAGTCATTTTCTGTATGTCTAGTATAATGCATTTTATTAGGATAACCTTAACTAGTGTTTTTATTTTAATGAGTCGGTTCAATAGAAATTTCCCAGAAAGATATTTACGGTTAAGGTCCTAAAGGTACTCAGTATCACTGTGTTGTTGAAACAGTTTGTAATGTACTGCATCACATTTAGATAAACTTCAAGCAATAACATTCTAAGTAACTGGGGATGCAGACAAAGGGAAGAAATAAGGTGGTGAAAGGGGGACGTGAAAAGAAGCAGAGGAGTCACATGAGACTATAAAGTCTTCTTGTTTGTGTTCTGAACAAGCAGCAATGGAAAGCGATCTGAAAGTTTCTCTGAACCTTAAAAGCTGCTGAAAGCGGAGGTGGCTTTAGAATAGTTGAGCCACTACCTTTGGGTGCCATGTGGTTCCCCAAACAAGTAGAATGACAATAATCTCTGGGTACCTGGGCTTGGGTTACGGTCACTTTACACTCCATGACCAGTATTCAGGTGACACATATCTTCCTGTTTTCCAGAGAGTTCTCGAACTAGGTTTTGTGTAAGCATAAAGTCTCAAGCTTTTTAGTAGAGAAATATTTCAATGTATTTGATGTACTAGTGACAGCAATAGAAGAGTTATATCATAATCAGTGGTCTGATGCCATAATTAACTTAATTGCAATTACATTTATACTTTTGCGCATTTTGAGCAACAGTCAAATACTCCTTTAAAATAAGCTTTGTTTGTAGAAGAGGTAAACCAATCAATGCAGTGTTTTCGAAAGAACTAATGCGTCTGGAATACTGTGACTAAGTGTAACAGAAAAATAGTTTGAGTGTAGTGAACAAAAAAAAGGGCTTTTCCAAAACCTTTATGTTGATCTTTATAATTATGTATTTGCTGTAGTAAATAAAATTTATATGGTCTTGTAGCTGATTATCTTGTTATTAGGAAAAATACTTCATTTAAAGATGAAATTTCATCCCAAACATAACTGACATGCAAACCTGATCTAAAGATGAATCACAAAAACCTCAGTATGTTTGCTGAGAGGGGGGTACAATTTGTAAAAGAGGGATTTCTGTTATCTCTGTTCCCACTGAAAGCAGATTCATTTTACTGCAGGCAGTCTAGTATGAGTTAATCGGCCCTGAAAGCACTGAGAATTGTTCCACTATACAGTCATTAAGTAAGAGACAAGATGGTGGAATCAAAGGAAGGCATCGAGGTGACAGCGACCTACTTTGCTAAATCAGAGGAATGGACACAGAAAAACTGCTTTAAGATCCAACATTGCAGGAGCTAACCTTGAAAGTGCTGAAAATAAGAGCTTGTAGAACTCTTTAATCTCAAGTTTGTGATATTAGTAGAGTAGAAATTAAAAAGCTATGAATCACCATTAGAACAAGCTTATACATAATTTAATCGTGATACATTTAAAAAGTGGAATGTCTTCAGCAATCTTCATGTGAAAAACAATTACCCTGTGCACTGTTAAGCTGATTTAATAAACAGCAACCACTCAACATATTTGAACACTTCTTACAAAACGCCTGGAATATACTTGAGTAGAAAGATAATATGGGGTCAAAATGTGTTGTGCTGGGACTTCTGGTTTTGTTTTTATTTTTTTTTTTTATTGGTCTTGGGGAGGACCTTTTCAGATGCATTTACTGTTAAATGATGCATTCATTATAGCGTCATTTTCCTTTTTCTTGATTCTCATTATCTAAAGAATATTCTAAATTGTTAGTTAAGACATGATTTTATATGTATCTATTTATTCAGAACAATATGGTGCCTAAACTAAGCTACAGGTTGAAAGCTTATGCAGTTTCACTGTTATGGAGGGAACATGGTCAAATAACAGAGTGGAGCTTTCATCTGGTGTCTGTAATCTGCTTCTAAAACTATTACAGATGAGGATTTTTTTTTTAAGTTTTCACATGCCTTGGTTGCTATTTTTACATTGGTTGAAGGTATGGTGGAGGAAAGAGGAAATCAGAGGAAAGGAGAAAATACTGCTTTTGGTATAATTAACTCACGGCACTGCACGTACTTCCTTTTATCTCTTCTCTTTGTGGTAAATAATGAAATTCTAAATACCAAAAGGAGCAAAAAAACCAACCCACAAAACCAAAAATAGGAACTAGTGGCAGAATTGTGCTGTCTATGGTGAAGCTGCCTTATTGCTTGTACCTTAAAGATGCACTTTCTTCAGAGAGTTTATTAGACCAATGGAGGAAGAAATGCATCGCAGTCACCTTATTGTCTTCCTCCCAGCCAAATAGCTCTGTCGTAAAGAATGAGCTGTCACACTGAAGAGCCATTTGAATTTTTGAAGCACTGATAGACACAGATGTGAGAAGTTAACAGTACCTGGTACACGTGAATGATCCTGTCTAGTGCTGCAGCTGATGGTACTGTACTGCTTAGCAATAATTAATACTAATAATGAACTTGTAGAGATTACCAGTTGTAGTGAAGGTGTCTGAAATATTGGTGTTAGATCTTACAGCTCACAATTGACTGCTGTTATTTCTCTGATTGGATTGTCTTGATTCTCCATATATAGTACTTTGTGGGTAGGATGGGAGTTGACTGAACGTGACTGAAAGTTATCTTGATTTTCTTAGTTCACAAATGGGTGAATACCTCTCCTTTTATCATATTTAGAAATACGAGATACTGTTGTTTGTAAGGAATACTTTTGGAGTTTTGTCTGGCACAGCAAAGTTTTCATAGGTGACAGTAGTAATAATTAGACCAATAGTAATTGGTATAATGGGTAGTCATTATGAGTAGGAATTAAGTTGTTCTTTGCAGTAAAATTATCCAAGGGAAAATTGCAATACCAAAGCTGTTGCTTGGAGTTATTTGCCTTTCCGCTGATTCAGTTTCATTACACTCTTCCAGTGATGCTGAACTGAAAATTTCTTTAGTCACTTGTTTTCACTAATAACAGTCTTTGCTGCTAATTATATTGTTCAGGGGACATGATCCTCAACTCTTTTGCAAGTTTCTTTATCACATTTTTCCACAAAGTTTTTTTTCTTTCTTCTAAGCCATCTTGTATCTATTTTAGCAAAATACTACATCCTATTATAACAGTTTCATTTGAGTCTTGGTTTTTAGCACTCTGCACTCTGTGTAAAGCCTGTGGAACGCTGGACAGCATTTGCATTCGATACACTTCAGTTGCCAACTGTTACAACAATTGTAATCTCTCTGCTTTCTTTTCCTCCCTGAAACTGTCTACCCTTTATTTATCTTTCATCTGTGTGTTTCTTTTTATTGTATGTTTCAATTTAAAACTCTTTGCAACAAAATTATCATTTTATCAGAAAGCTTTAGGATGCTGTTTGCAACACATTCATTGTAGAGGTTCTTTAGAATCAGTTACATTCTTCATTTTCATTTACCTTTTAGGCAGACAATAACAATCACAAATCAATCTGGTAAAGTGAGGAATAAACTCATGATATATCTGATTCTTAATGGGTACCTGCAAAGTAATCTGTGGTTCATCACAACTAGCCTATGGCCACCTTCCTGGATGCTAAAAAAAAGAAGACATGCAAATATATTAGTTGTTATGCAATTTCTTTGTGGAAGTGAATGTTCTGGCCAAGTTTGGAGACTGTACTTCTCAGAAGACAAATGTCAACACAGTTTCCTTTGAAACACTCTTCCAGGGATGTATCCAGTATAGGGGACCTGCCAGCAGTTATTTCAGATGTTCTCAGGCCAAAAGTGCTAGCTGATGGACAGTATTGGGACTGTAAAGGAGTCTGTGATAAGTATGCCAGCATGGCAGTCTTTACGTTAGGCCATATGTGTTTACCGTTTTGATATTCTCTTTGGAAATGCAAGCTGATAAGGAGAACTATTTTTCCTTAAGAGGAAACTCTAGGTATGAAGTTTCTTGGACTTTAGATGTGTCAATATCCTTGAAGCTCTCAGTGCTCCTGACCTTGTGGTGTATTTGGAAATAATACTCAGAACACAGGACTAGCAAATGAATTGTGCCCTGAAATTCAAGCAGAGATAATGTGAAAAGAAGCTTAGCATGGACACTTGATTGAAAGCTTAGTTTCCTCATTGAGATGTTTATGTTTGGTGGGATGAGTACTAATTGCTTTGAGCCCTGTAATGATTCAATAATATTTTAGACCAATAGGTGGAACAATTGCATATTGAACTATGTTAGGTTGTAGATAAAACTATGTTAGGTCATGGATTTACTTCTGTCCCCATAGAATTTATTTAAAAAGATTGTAGGCACTATTTAGGATGAGTAGTGTATTCAGCTACCAAAAGGGGAGGGGGAGGGTTGTAATCCCAGAGGTGCACAGCAAAAAAGCAGGAGTCACAAGCTGCAACCCAGGGAATCCCAGCTGGGCTGATGAGCTCAGAAATAGCTTGGAGAGGCTGCGAACTCTCCTTGGAGATCAACAGAAGTTCACTGAACAAAATGTGGAGCAACCTGCTTCAACTTGGAGGTTAACCCTACTTTGAGCAGGAAGGTGGACTAGAGACCTCAAGACGTTCCTTCCCACCTCAGTTGCTGTGTTTCAAACATTACTTCCCTGGAGCAGTTGCATAATTGAAGGTGCTGTAGCATTCCAGTATGGCTAATTGTACAGACCTGATCACGTCGGACAACAAATGCTGTCCTTCCAGTTAATCCAATCCTGAAGGGCTGTTCTTTTTTTAAAGTAACTTGTTTAACAGGTTCTCTATTCCTTCTCGGCTGTTCCAATGTATTTAAGGAAAATCAAATCTCTTCAGTCAATTTTAATTCCATAATGTATTTAGAATAAGTACTATAAAATTCAATTGTCTTTGACAACAATATTTGTTTTGTTGGATCTTCAAATAATTTGGGCGCTTTTTTTCCCTTTTTTTTTTGTTGAAGGTGGCTTTAGGAAACATTTGTTTCATTGTAATATTTAGAGAATGACCTTCAGTACTGATAGTATTTTGTTGTGGTGCACTTTTTTGTGCACTGTTTAAATGAATTGTAAATCAACATAGTTAATTGGGATACGACTGCGCAAATTTCTGTATAAATCGGGAAACTTAACCCCGTGTTCTACAAGGACAACCTTTACCAATTGTGGATATTTTTCTGTTTCAGAAAACCTTTCCAGAGGTATTCCAAATCTCTTACTTCCCAGAGCATTCAGCTAAACAAGCAAATAGTCCTTGTCCTGCAGAGTGGTTGAAGAGCAGAAGAGTGTTTTATGAGTTAATTGTTTTTCTAAGCCACTGCTTTTAAAAGATTTAAGGGAGTAAAATACATGAGAAATTCTAGGCAGAACACTTTGCATTTCAAAATACATAGAAAACAGTAAAAAAGGTGTACTTTGTTTTCTCTTTCTTTTTTGTGTTTATATCACAATAGTTTCTATGGAATTCAGCCAGTATTAATACTTTAGATATTTGTTAAGTTTGCAAAGCAGTTTATTTTTTTTTTTCCCTTCAGAAGTATCAGAACATGTTTTTTATTTAGATTTGGCTAAAATTATCTGTCATATGCAGATGATTATGCAATATCTGCCAACATCCTACCCTAAGACAGTTATAGCAGATGGCCGAATGTGTTTCATGTGGCATTTGTTTAAATGCAACTATATCTAATTTTTCCTGTAATTATTAACACTATTTTACTTCTAAGGACTCAATCTGCATTGAATTAACTACTTCTAGACTATTTCTGCCAATTTCTTCTATCTGAGAAGACAGTATTTCAACCTTTATTTTTTTGCAGGACAAATATTTTGCTTTAACAGTCTAAGAGTTATATATCAGCACATTGAAAATTTACAGTAAGAATAACAAATATTTTATCCAGTGCTGACGATACTGCTGTATAAAGAAAATAGGGCTTGTTATTTAATTCGTGTGTCTCTCTTCAAGTGTTAATTTTGAAGCAAAATGAGAACATGGCACTGAGATTTAACTAAACTGACTCTGAGTATTGAATCAGCAATTTGAGGTACATATGACAAATATAAAAAAAGTCAGTTAAAGATGCATTTGCTTGAGTAACCCCCCAAAAAGGGCATATAGGCAGGCTTACCTTCACATCAGTGATGGAAGAAACTAATAAAATGAGATCTCTACTGGGGGTTGGATAATTTCACTGTTTTATAATATGGTTATTATGATACATTACTTGTTAATTAGGCTTCACAAGTTCTCTATACAAGTATGTATAGTACATATACAAATGTACACACACGTGTATATGTATGTGTATATGTATGCATACATACACAGGTATATGTGTGTAGCTAAATGATTTAATAATTACTTTGCTGGACCTGTAAATCGTCTTGAGTTCCAGTTCATGGACATCAGTTTTCTCAAGTGTATTACTCTTACACATTTTTACAGAAGGCTATATTTTAGGGAATATAACACAGTCACAAAACCCCAAACAAACACCAAAAGGTGTTTAGCTTCTGTTTTTCAGCAAAGATCTTCCTTGATTGCTTCAGCATCACAGCTTCTATCTGTTTCTCTTTCTCCTAAACTAAACTATCATCTCTCACTCTTGAGTGAACCTCTTCCGCTTCTATTGTCTAAGTCAGCTGCTCTTTCCTCCTCCCCTGCTCTTGTGCCCGAGTGGTGATCCACCTTCTCAGCCTTCCCAGCTGGCTTGTTCTATTTTTGCCCAATTGCCTTATGCAAGACCAATCCCATTTTTGTTGTGTTTTGGCAAGGGGGTTCTACATGTACAGTGGAGTATTAAGTTATTCTTCCTAGTCTCTTGCTCTTTAAATTTTTGTTCAATATAATTTCTCTGGTATGCTTCATTAGAATATTTTTCAGTTCAAGCTGCTTTTTTTGCTATGCCCTTCTGTAGACATATTGGTAAAACGTTAGGTGATGTACGCTGTATTCAAGCCTAATTTGTAACGTTAGTGAACATGATGTGTAGATAAAGCTCAGTATCATGGATAGTAAAGTCAGTCCTGGGGTGCTTAACATGCATAGCACTTTTGGCTTTTAAAGTTTATTTCTGAGAATCATACTGTGGTTTTGCCTTAGCTATCATAGTTTGCAGTTTCTTATTTTTTATTGGGCATAAAAAGTAATAATATGGTACTGATATTAGCTACGGAATAAAGCACTGTTAGCACTCACTTTTTATTTTAAATCCAAATACTGTATTGATTTTGCAATAGGAAGACATGCAGCTCAGAAATGCAGTAAACAATGAGTGATCAACAACAAAGCATTGGTTCAAGATATGATAGCGAATTACAGAGTTCCAGTCAGAAATAATAGAAGGAAGGAAATCAAAGAAGACAGTAAAACAGAAAGCGAGAATAAATATAAGTAAAATAATATTGAAAGGACATTCAGATACTGAGAGGATTTTTACTGCATTCACTGTTTGCTATGGGGCATTGTCCTATGTATTTCAATAGAGGTTTTTTTGAGAGCAAGAACTGGAATGCTTGGCGTGTGTGATAGGTTGCTTCCAAGAAAAGTAATACATCACTATGTTTGCTTGCACCTCTTGTTAATGCCCATAAGAAGACAGCAGTTATAGTTTAATATCCATGCTCTGTACAAAATGAACTAACCCTTTAACTGCTAATACTGAACTGATAGTCTAGTCATAAGTTTCATGTAGCAGCAAAGGGAGAAAAGTGTTTAAATTGTCAGAGAGACATGAAGTGCAAACCAGCCTGCCCATGGAGCACTGGGTCATCCAGTATGAAATTAAACATCACTTGCAATGAACTGTGCCTCAGAATCTACTGTTTAGAACTACTAAAATTATATTAAAAAATAAGTGACAGAAAAATAACATTTTCAGTATTGTTCTCCTGGTCAAGAGGACTTCTGAAAGATATTTTAGCTCTAGAATTTATTCCTGGCTAATCGTAACGAAGACACTTAGGAAAAAAGCTATGAGAACATCTCTGATTCATGGGTAAGCACAGTGTTTTAATGGCCAGGTCTAAATGTAGATATTTGTATGGTTATATTTGTTACTTTAAGAAGCAAAAGTAATACTATCATGAGCTTTTAGTTATAGACTATATTGTCTCTTTCTTGTTTCATGCTAGAGTAAGACTGTTCAAGTTGTCCAAGGGAACAGGCTCCTGAGCCACACGTGAAAATAGAGTTTGCATGGCTTTCCTAAATGCTGAGGCAATTCTGTGCAGGATTTTACAAGCTCTTCAGGTAACAGGTTGCGTTGTGGTTAGATCTAAATGAGACAAGTCCTCTGTACCCCTTCACCAAGCATACAATAGCCCTCATAAAATGGCTCTTTGCAAAAGCTGTTTATGACCTAGAACAGCACTTGCTTACATTAGTACTGCAGAGGGTAATATATTGAAGTAAGTGTATTCACTCTCACAGAAATACTTTGTATGTTTTATCCCAACGGTAGGTTGTACTGGTGGTGATTCTTATGTGCGGACCTACCCCTTCATTCACACTGAACGTGCAGAGACGTCCACTGGCTCTCAGCAGAATATTTTACAATACACGTCTTTCAAAGTCTTCCCTGACTATAGAGTGCAATAAAATATATCACAAATATATTTGTTTTTTTCTCCTATGTCTTCATTTGGTAAGTTAATTTCCAGTCAGCTTGGTTTTGTATTACATCCTCTCTTGGAGACACACATTTTGTGTGAGTAAACCACTTTTTATCAAATGTATTTATTTCAGGCTAAGTGATAAGTTTTGCTTTCCACTCAGGCAATGACTTGGTTCCTGTGTACTTGCCATCTGGCTTTTCAGCTTAGAATTTTTCTTTTCAAAATATGTTGCAGTACATAATTTGTGCAGCATGTTGCACATTTATTTAAATCCCTTTATTTTAGGGGGTTTGGTCTTCCCAATATTCTCTGTAATTTTAGGGTTGTTTTTCATGACCATAACATTCTGCACTTATAAAAAATAAAACCAGAGATTACATACAGTGGGATATCGACAAATACTGATAGTACTATAATTTAATGTAACAGGATTAATACAGTAGTAATTTGCATCCACATGAAAATGAGTTAGGATGTTGTGTGGGCAGTAGTAATCTGAGGAATGGGTGCAAACTGCATCTCTCTTGGCAAGTGGTAGATGTCAGTTTGTGAAGGTTGCTCCCCAGTGCCTCACAGCTGCTCTTATTTTTTAATAAATCTGCACATTAAATTTCTTCTTTTAGATTGCAGATGTTTAGAGACTGTCTGTACCATGCTACAGATACTGGTCATAATTCAAAAGACTACTGTGAAGTGGTAATAATGATGGAATCTTCCATCAACTGATTTTTATTTTTGTTAAGATTTTAGAACTGATTTGTGATTACAGCTTTGAACCATTGTGTCTCCAGCATTAGGAGTTGGTATGGTGGTAAACCGATCGGATGCAGTGGTTGGCATGGAGATAAAGGAAAAGTAAGCTATGCTCTTCAGGATGATACAAACAAGCATTAAGGATGCTTTTTTCATGAAGTATCCTTGCTGGTGGTCATGGCTGACTGTAATAAAGGACTTGCAGTTCTTCTGACTACACCAGTCATTGAACAGGGATGTTCTATTCCTGCTGAACAGGAGAGGGTCACCACTGCGCTTTTGAACCATGTTGTTCCTGGCCTATAGAAGTGACTTCAACTCTCCCAGGGGCTATCCTGAAGCGTGCAGAGTCAAAAGTTCAAAAATGGGTAAGGCATTAGAAGAGCCTGAAGAAAAGGCTAACTATAATGTTTGAGTAGATTGCCAGACATCTCTCTTCCTGTGTAGTAGAGAAGTTTGCTAATGTCAGGTAACCATTACTGTGATCATATATTCCAAGAGAAAATCGTGAGCTGTTTTTCAATGATGCACTCAGATATATCTCTTTCCTAACCATTGCTCTTCTTCCACCTTTTCTGTACACAGTTTTTCCCTCTTCTCTAGCCCATCTGATCTTTTTATTTGGAAGAACTGTAATAAATGTAGGTGTTAGCCCTTTCTGCTAACAGATAATCACAAAATGCAGTGTGTAACTTGAAGCTCTGCATTGATTTTAAGGAATTGGTACCATTTGTTGTGGGCACACTCTTTTTAGAATATTGTGAATCAATCAAAACTGGCACAAGCCAGTTCTACCTCTGGGCACCTCTACGCACTTGTTTGGGAAATTGTTCTCTCTCTTGATTTTTGTAGTATCAGTTAGTAATTTTTTTTTTTTCTTTTTTTTAATTTAAGTCTGCAACATTCATGGTAATGTTGCAGACTCCACGAGTCTTGGGAAAACATGAGCTCTATTTTAATTTATTCAAGAACTCACACAAGTTTCATACAGCTCGATATTTTTATAATTCTATGTGTTTGGAGATTTCCAATATCTTGCATTCAGAAACACTTAGGGGAGCTCTCCTCAGAGTAAATCCTTAGTAGGGAGCCAGCAGTTCTCTAGTGAGTGGCTTTGCATAGTATGATTCTTCTGTCCCCCTAGATGAGAGAGAAAATACTGTGTTGCATTCTGCTTCTCTAAGTTGTCCGTCTTGTGTGTGTGCTTAAGGGTAGGGCACAGTTCGGAGTCTTGCTTAATTCATAGACTCTCTGTGGTCTACCTGTGGTGATGCTGTTACCGCTTGTTGTAATGGTTGCTGCTTTGACTTCTTGTCCTCCTGGGTGCTCTGACTGTGCGTCAAGGCTTATTACTGACTGAAGTAAGCCTTCCTCAGTCCATGGAAGGCTTTTTTGTCTTCCCCCTTTTTTTTTGGCCTTCCCTTTTATTTTTGGCTTTTTTTCCCCCTTTTTTTGTTTTCTAGCTTCAGGTATGTTAGAACATGGTGTTATGGATACCCTTTATACTCATGTCAGTGTTTTAACCCTCATCAAAGATCCTGTGTGCCAAAACCAGATTCCGTACTCACACAAAAAACCACCCAACTTCTGTGATATTGTTATGAAGAGCACAGACACATGTTTTCCTTCCGCGAGGAGAGGCAGAAGTGGGAAAGGAATGGGGGGGTGCTGTTAGAAGTAAGAGAGAGTCTCTTTCTTATTTTCCTCCAGCTTAAAACTGAGCTTTTTGTCTATACTGCCACTGCCACCTAGCTTCTGGGCCTTTTTTAGCTAGTTGCGCTTGTTTTCTCTCAACCCTTTTCTGTCTACCTGCACAGTTTTTCCTAGTCTGACAGGAAACACAGTTAAATGGTTTATTCCTTAAAGAAACAGGGACTACACTGTAATTTTCTTTTTTTTTTTTTCCCCTTGCATTTTGCTTCTATTGCACCTTTCATACCATTGCTTCATCCTTAAGTGGTGTTTTGTGTCAGATGAGGGACAGTCATTTTTCTGAAAAATGAAGGCTCCCCTTAGTCATCAAAAAGTCTTAGTCTCATTACTGTGTGGAAGGAAAGACTAACAAAAGCTTGGATGAGAAAGAGCTGTTCAGTGACAGAGGCAAAACATAACTTCCAGTGTATTTGTCTTGGAGTAAAAGTAATGTATGCCCTCTATTGAACAAGTAACCTATTGATTACAGTATAACCAATGTACTCTCAAATCCCTGCCATGGCTTTTTCATTTAATGGATATAAATGTCTACAGCTTTTATCATGTTGGTTTTGAGAAATATTAAGGGTTATAGGCTAGCCAGTGTAACAAAGAACTGCTTAGCAGTTTTGATATCTTCTGACTCTAAGAGCCACTTTGTCAACTTTACAGTTGTCTAAGGATACTGATTAATTTGCATTTATGTTATGTAATTTCAAGATAAAATGATTCATGTTTCATCTGTTTAAAAAAAACTTCTGCAGTGGCTTTCTTCTACTGTCTGAAGAGGGATTACATAAGGAAATGTGCTACTGAATACATTTATCAACTAGAAAAAGGCCTCTCTTTTATTTTAGTAGCTTTTGTAAGTGTTTCTGTTTCCTTTTCCCACTCTGTTTTGTACAAATTTGTGAACATCAGGAATATCAATTCTGACATATCACCAGGGAGAGTTCTTGAGAGATTAACACTGTTACCCTTGCACATTAGTGAAAGGGCTGGGGATGCTGAATCTTTAACAAGGCAGCTGTTCCCCAAATGTTCAATCATTCCTATTAAATAAGCTAACAAAAAAAAAAAATTGCTCAAAACAGTCCGATCAGGTATCTCATCTAGTCTCTGCATTGTTCAGTTTGACTTCTCTTTTCTCTTGTTTGTGTACTTTCCTGTTAGTTTTTCAGTTACTACAGAATCATACTTACTGATTAACATGCATATTTCCGACATATATGCGTATGTATTTATATATACATATAAAAGAAGGAATCATTCATATATATATATATGTAAAAGAAGGTTGTTGCAGTACATTTCAGGTCCTTATATTACCAAAGAGAAGTGAAAAATTTTAAACCTCCTTTGCAAGTGATCCTCTGTTGTTACAAATAAAAAGGATTTAATTACTAAGGCTTTTATATTAATGTTGAATAGACATGTTGAACCTTTCATCTAAAATACTGATTCTGCACACAGAACAGAACTGTGTCACAGTTTGCATTGCTTCTGCTGGTAGATTTAGTGGATTAAGAACATTCAGCTAATCTTTTTTGAATGAAACCCTCTGTTTTCCTCCCCAGTAGTGCTTTTTCCTGGTCCAATCTTTTTTTGTCCCCTGAATTTCGGCAGTCTTCTGTGTCATCTCTTACCTATTTTCTGCCTGCTTGCATTCCCCAAGAAAACTTCTCTTTGCCAGATCTTAGCATACTAGTGTATCTGTTGAAGGTCATGGGCAGTTTTGTTTTCCAGCTTCTGGACAATGATCAAAACCGTCACATAAGTCAGTTTTATTTCATCCATGTGTATTCCTTGCTTTCAGGATTCTTTTCTCTTTGTTTCAATTACCAGCAGGTCCAAAAGTTGGATTCACTTTATGAAGACACATAAAATTTGTGTTTTGCTGTTATGTTCCAAAGGACCATTCTCCATCCGTGTTTAAAGTCCTGTAGAAGTTTAGAAGTCAGTGAGAGTTTATAGTTGTTCTGTCCACTGGCTTATCCTCACAGAGGCTGAAGGGTCCAGCATCTCTCTTCATTAAAGTGATGTTTGTGGCTGCCTGAAGAGTACTTTACCTTCTGCCATTCTTGAAACTGACTGCCAGTCAGCAATTTCCTCCACTCTTTCAATTAATGCCTCCACGTAACCACGGAGTAAAGGTATTCTTCAAGTTTGTTGTTTCTCTGTTTCCTCATTATCTCTGCCTAGGTTGTAAAGTTCTGCCTTTTAATCTTGTTTAGTTCTCTGGATATTTTAAAACCATGTTAATGTCATTCTCACCACCACAGAAAAATAAGTCCAATTTTGGTATAGTTCAATTAGATTATTTTTGTCTGCTTTCTGAACTCTAGTGAAATGGAGGTTTAATTGGGTTGATATAGTGCCAAAATTAATGTTCTCTTTCTGCAACTTTTTATTTACAAAATAAGAAGCTGGAACTTCCAGCAATTTGATTTTATAATGTTGAAAGCTAATCAGCTCAGTTTTGTGCTTGAGCGTATGTGGAAAGAAGAGTTGCATTATTAGATGTTTTGTTTATATCTATAGAGCCAGAGGCCAAATATTCAGAAGAAATGCTTTATAAAAACAGGTTAATTTATTAACTCACAGTTAATATACAGGGATTTGAGATGGGTTAAATAATTTGGAAGTTCTGATTAGTTGGATTTGTGACAGAGCCATGCATGTGTACATGAGACACCATGCATGACAGAAAAAGCAAATTGGGGATTGGTACGTATATAAACAGAAGAGGAGCATGTGAAGAGCTAGAGCCCTTGACCGCAATGCCTTGATTTAGGATGAATGTACACTATATTCAGAAACCAGCTATGTACAATACATATCTATAGAAAATTCATGTACCGTTCACATTAATGACATTGTCCATTGGCAGTACAGGGTGCCTAGAGCCTTCTCAGACAGTAAGTTGAGTTTTCGGTGAGTGACACTGCTTTGTTTCAGTGTATTGCTTCAATCCTCTTTCTTGCTGAATGAAATCCGGAAGACTCGAGTGTCAGTCTAGTGAAGAAACATGCCCGAGCAGCAACATTTGTCTCCTTGACATATAAAAAAGGCAGCTGTGATAGTGGCTGTAGGTTCAGTTCTCACTTTTATCCTGCACTTAAACTTCTGATTAAGGTCATGCAGGACACCTTGTTATCTTTGCACCACTTAGTGCAACTTCTGTCTGATGCTGAAGAATTTGCTAGGTTGTCTTTTAAGAATAATGTTCTCAGCAAAATAGATCTAAATGGATATATTGGGTAAAATAAATTCACCTGCAGTCCTGTGAAAAAGAACTGTAAATCTTCCCATGACCCTGTTCACTAAGGAGGTTTGTTTATAGCATTATATTAAAACATGAACAGCAGAGAAAGCTATAGAGATATTCAATAGTAATTTAAGAGGGAGAATTGCACGGCTTGTGGGATTACAGAATATGGAATTTTGTACTTCCAGGTCATTACTTTGAATTCAAATACACTCCTGGTAGTAATATAAATTTGTTACCAGATGACAGCTCTTCAGTTGCATGTATGAAATGAGTTGAGGTTTTCTATCCAGCTGGTAATGGGCAGATGCCTGCTACACAAAAACAGTGTCACAGCTGACACTATTAGGTACTTCTATTGACAGTCTCAATGGGGTGGTCAGCAGTTAAATGCATAATAGCAGAGTCACCTTTTTGACCTTAGATTAGATTATTCTAAGGTGTTCAGCAGTAGGCTTTGTGCAGAGAAAAGTTTAGCAGATAATATATTTTCCTCCTTTATTTAGTATTGTTGAACATGGCTTCAATGAACTGTAAGTAAAAATTAAGGGCAATTTCCAAATTATTGCTCAGTGGCATAAATACCTTGTTAGAGACTATGTGTTATTCCTTATTTTGTATGGCACCAAACAGCCTTTCAACAAGGGAAGCATCTGTAAGAAGGTGTATTTAATAAGTATTTTGGCAGAGGCTAGCATTAATTCTTCTCACTATTTCTCTGGGGCTTACCATTGTTGACACCACTGAATATGAAAGCTAATTTATTCTGGATGTGTAGGTGTTACAGAACATAAGTGCTTTTGAAGAGAAGTTGTAGTGCATTTAACATGTCTGATTTAAAGACAGTTGTCCTTTGGTGTCTGTGGAAGTAAATTCTATGACAAGTCCCTGTGACTACTGTGTGACTCATTAAGTGGGACGTTCTACAGGAGCTCCCACAAAGTAGCTTTTCACTCATGAAACTAAATCATCTCTCTGGTGCTTTCTCAGAGGTTTGTTTTGCTTGCAGTGTGAGGGGGTTTTATGTGAAGCTCTTGCTATCACCCTAATAAATGCAACAGGAAAATCAATTGCCTCATGATTCCTGAGATACAGAGGCTACTATGAAAACTGTAATAAATCTGTCTCCAAATAACTAGGTATTACTGAGATAACACAACTATCATGGAAAAGAAAGATGTGGATTTACAAAAGGACATATAGACATCTGTATATATGTATATATGCACACCCAATGCCATAAGCAAAGGATATGGAAGAGGAGCAGTTCATAGTGATGACAGGAGGACTCTGTATACATACATCTCTGTGCTGACCTGCGAAACAACGTCCTGTCCTGCAGTTGTTGAGCAAACACTTGACTTTCTTGAAGGATACCAGCCATTTTCCTGTGGCTTACCATCAAACAAGGAGATGGCAGAAGTGAATTTCAAGCCAAACAGTTTGATCTTGGTGATTGGAAAAAAATCAGATTACTGTTTATAGAATAGTGTGACTGATTGTACTGGATATAACTGCTCCCTTTGGCTGGAGGCATTCTCAGTACAGGATGTTTGAAGATGCAGAGAAAAGAAGACTATATAAAAAAACCTGCAATTATTTAGGAATTTAAAAGAGAAACCAGATTTTATTGTTATTGTTATCATGATCTTGGTGTTCATCTTAAATTGAAGTGTATTATACTTTTTTCTGTCTCAGATCTTAAATACACTTCAGAGAAGCCACTATGTACTTCTCCCACTCTTACAGTATAACCTATGTTATATGTAGCATTTTTAACAAATGTAATAATTTGTAAATAGGTATGAAAATCAATTTACAGACGCAACATAGGATATTAATTGCCCTGAAGGCAATAAGGTTAGCCACAAATTCCAGCACTATGTGTTTTTGTTATTTATATTTGGAGTTTTTAGTATTGTTATGAGAAGTTTTAAATAGAACTGCTGATAGATTTTTAGCATTGGAACTAATGGAAGCTAATAAAATAAGACTTGGCATGGAGTAGCAATCTTAATGCTGATGAACATGGCAAACGTACTCCTTCCACTTGGGGACAGTTGACACAGATGGCAGAACTGATTTTACCATGTGCTATATGTCTTATTAATTGCCATGTCAATTAATGTAAACTCTGAAGACTGCTGCTTTGTTCCACTATTGCAGACAGTTTGTCTTGTGTATGTTTACTGCAAAGTATCAGACTTCTGTGTTTATTTTGTGGGAATTGTGGCTTCTCTCTTTCTCTTCCTCTTTCTTTCTTTATCTCCCTGCCTCTCCCTTTCTTTCTCCCTCCCTCCCTCCCTCTCTCCCCCCCCCTGCCAATCTTTCACTCTCCCCCTCTGCCACCCCACCTCCCTATTGATACTATCATAGGTATTTTTAAACTGGGATGAAGAGCAAGTGTTCGTGAACCAAGAGGTTATTTAAACTTATTCAAGAAAAATCCATTCTTTTTGTGGAGCAGGCTTCTCCCCAACAAAACTAAAATTTTAAAAATGGGCTTGTGCATGTGTCGTCTTATTTTGGAAAAGAAGATCAAATCCTCTCCATTTCAGGGGTGGCTTAGCATCCAAGCAGAGAATAATTGAAGTGACATTCTAGAAACAAGTAAAGCGTATGTGCGCATTCCATAATGACATTTGTATCAATGTAATAGGGGTGATTATATCTTTGAGTCTACTGTATCAGGTTTGTAAAGGTTTGGATGGACCAGAGATTGTATTCTGGTTCCTCTAGGTGAGCTCCTGCAAAAACAGTAAAATCATTCTGTGGAAAAGAAGATGGACCTAACTAATTGAAATCCCAAACCGATAAACTCTTGAGGCACTCTACCCCTGATGCTACCTGCTGTGAACCAGATAAAGAAAGCCTTGAAATTAAGAATGAAGCATTCCATAAAATAGTCTGGTAAAAGTAAGGATATTACACATAAGAAATAACATTAAATGAAAACACACTGGTGGGAACAAAGAGTGTGTTATTTATGATTTTTTCTAGGCATGACAGAATTATAAGCAGCTAATGGGTAGTAGTAGGTAAATGTTGGAGAACATGTAGATTGACTAACATGTTTTCTCTGTCCTGGGCTTGTCCTAAATAGCTGGTGCTCTATTCTGGGAAAGTCGATTGAGTTGTTATTACCAGTCAACAGCGTTGCCTCTTACACGGTCAAGAATCGCAAATGCTGAACTAGTGTCAGGCTTCCTGCAGTAGTAAAGTGAATTGTAATCCAAATCCTCTGTCTGGTGGGAGAGAGTTTAAGAAAGGTTATGGTTGGAGGCTTGAAGTTTGAGTAGGCTGCCTCTCGGGGCTACTAAGGAGTCAGAAAAGCCCCAGAACTGTGACAATTAAATTCATTTTTTTGTAAAAGATTTCATGTCCTAAAACCTTTGCAAGCCACATATATGATGAAAAACCCACTGGGAGTATGGGAGACTGTTATAGCCCCTAGCATCAGTTCAGATTAGGGAATACGTATAGTAGATTTCACCTTCTAGCTTACACATTTCTTCTGTGTAAATGTGGAGTTTCAGCTTTCTGTGTTTCAGTGGTAAATTCAGTATTAGTAAAAGTTATGTTTTTAACAATTACAAGCATATCTATTAAATCTGTGATGCAGCTGGAATTGCAGCGTGAAAATGTACCCTCTCACAAGGAAATTATTGTAAAATGTTATTCCTCCCCTGCAAGCACAATATAAACACGCTAATTACTAAAAGTGCGTTTGTCATTTGTGTTAAATAGCTGTTCTTCAAGTATTTAAGGGTTTTAGCAAAACATATTAGAAAAAAACCCATCAACCTTTACCAAAATAGTCTCATCTCACGCCTGTGTTACCACCAATTTCACTTTTCATGCCAGCTTTCACAACATCAGACTGTGGTACAATTATGAATTATAAAAAATGCATAGTGATTCTTTGACACACTTTTTCTTCATTATTTTCTATTACAGGATTTGACAGGTGTAACTCTCAATATCTTTGAGTTACAAATTTTGTACAAGCTAATCAATAACCCATTCTTTTTTATCTGCTTTTGATATTTTTATGAACGTATCATTTATTACAGGCTTCAGCTGTCAAGCACTTGCATTAGGTATACTTTTGCTTTCTAGGTGTATGTGTAGGCATAATATGTGCAAGTGACTACCACTTTGTGATGGTCTGTCCACACAGTAGTACAACCGAAGTTTATGTAGAATTTTGAATAACACACCGGTATGATCATATGTAATTAAAGGTAAAAGGACAAACCATTATTGATTACTGGGGCAGTGGCATTTTGACCCCTGATGTTTGTGAGAGAAACTGAAAACCTCAACCTGACCATCTTTCTGACATCCCTTGTTGTTGCCTACATATACCATCAGGCAGCGTATTGCCACTGGGCGTAGTGTTCGGTCTACAGAACACTGAAATGTGGGAGAATCTTTAGCATAAGGCAAAGCAGAGGATTGCCATAAAAATAATTTTGCAGTGTTTTATGATAAGCAGAGAAAAGGTCTTTGAGGGACGACTGAAAACCATAGCTTGGGCAAAAAGGTGTTTTTTCTTTCACAGACATAAATTTATCACCGTATTTTGCAATATGTTGGTTTGTTCCTATGCAAATAAAAGGTTGGTTGGGTTTTTTTGGTTTGTTTTATGGGTTTTTTTTGTTGTTTGGTTTTTTTTTTAAGAATCCTTGAGGTTGAAATAGTTGTAAATGAGAGGTAGAAGTATTCTTTTACTCACATAATAAATGGCTAGAAGGTATGCAGCAGCTAGCTAATTTTTTCTCTTGAGTTGGTTTATTCCACTTTAAAAAGGCTTTTATTGCAACAGCAATAAGAGTACTACACATTTAGCTGTTTAATCCCAGGACAATTGTATGTGTTGTTCCAGGTAATCGAGTTTAAATCCTGTTTCACAGGATTTAAAGCAATATGATGAATTATTAAGGCAATAAATTATGGAAAACTAGGATATTCATAAAGGGGCGGGGGGGTAATTTAGAAATCATGGTGGGTTTTGCAAAAACAAGCTTTTTATTAATGAAGTAGACTTCATGAGTGTCTGCTGTAGAGACTAGTCTAGCTGTGGTTAAATTAGGTTTTGAGGATGCTCCTCATGAGGTTAGAAGGAAAAAATTGGTATCTGCTTTGTTACTGCATATTATTTTCTTTTTGAGACATTTCAGAGAAAACATTAATTTATTAGAAAACACTGTTCCAAAGTTACAGAAAGACTAAATTGCTCCCTCAACCACAGAGAGCAGATTTGAATTCCTGACCTTATCGGGTGCTTCAGAAGATTCCCGTATTTCAAATATATTTTGCAATGTATTTTGTACGTATATCTGCCATCACTCTCTGTAGAGAAGAATCCCCTTCATGTGCTGATGAGAACCTGGTCTGTTTCCAGTGAAAGTGAAATACAATAGAATTATATTTCTAATAGAGAATACTACTATAGCAAAAGTCTAGCCTAAATATGTGGGATGTATTACAAGATGTCTTCAACCTACCCATGCTTATTTAAGGATAATTTGATGAAACAAGGCAAACCCTTACATTACTTGTTTTCATCTTTTTTGATAATTTATTGATCCTTAAAGCTTTTAAAAATGTATATTTGCATTTATTTCAGTTTTGAAAATAAAATAGTAACATTAGATAAGTTCGGGTTGTATCAGGTTTAAAAACATAAAATGGCTTCATTTTAACACCTGAACACACCTGGCCTTTATGTGCACACCCAGGCACTAGAAAATCAAACGCAACATGTATAAGAGAAGAAGAATTGTAACTCCAGTTCAGCCTCCTTCCCATCATCACTACTGTGAACAACCTGCAATTTCTTTTATCTGGAGAGCTCTGGAAAGTCACTGACTGGACTGCAACTGTGTCTGCAGGAAGGGGGGCTCATTTGTCCTTTAACTTATGTAAAGCAACAGCAATATGATTGTTTTTCTGAGGAAGAGGGGATGACAGGATCAGCATCAGTCAGCAGAACTTCCTACCTTGGCCTGCTTGACAGAACAAGACACCTAACAAGATCTAGTAAAAGATTTTGGGAAAGAACCCACAGGTGACCACAGCACTGTGATATGTGGCTTTTCATGACTTTCTTTAGCTTCCTGCAAGTACTGGGGATGAGGGCTCCACACCCAAACGCTCCATCTCTGTTCAGCTCTAGCCTGCGTGTTGTGATGTATCACATAGCTTTTAAGGCTGTATCAGCAAGAGTGTTGAAGGCATCGGTCTAAACAAGTTTTAAAAGTAATCCCATCCTGATAAGGAGTTTCTTTTTTTCCCAGATGTAGCAGCTGATATTTTTTATTCTTTCTGTTCTTTATAGTGCTTTGTGAGGGTTTTAGAATTTTTGATTTGTCTCTCAAAGACTACTTATTTTACTTGGCCTTCAGTGTAATGCATTCATATTTTCTGGAAGAAGTAGATAGCATTCTCTCAAAACCCTTCATTGTCTTAATTTGATAGATGCTAGATTTGACAGATAAATTGCTATCATTTGATAGTTTATAGGTATGATAGATGTTAAGAGATCAGTAGCAACTACACAGTGTAATTTAATGTGAAGGACAGTTGATGTTGCTTACAAATACGTCATCAATTCTTGGTAAATCAGTACCAGTGGGACTAATAGGACAAATCCGAATATCTGAACTGGACCTTCTTCTACCATCCAATACAATCACAAGGTTTAAATTCACCATTTTGACAATGGGTCATACAGTGAAAGAACGTGGATGATTACACATTGTATAAAAGAAAGCCAAACTAATGAAATAGCAGTGTCTATCAGAGGAAATTTATTTTTTGTTCATGGAGAGATATGATTTGTTTGATTAATAATAATTCAGGAACACAACTGAGGTGCTGCATACACAGAAGACCTCACAATGCAGTAATAAGAAAAATGTATTTTAGAAAAGAGCTATTCTGGATACAGATAAGTTTGTGACAATAATTGCCAGCTTATGAATACTGAATAAATACTAGAAAAACTTCTGAGCCATGATTGACTACGATTTGCATACTTCAATTTACATGCTTCATGTGTCCTAGTAGGCTCTGATTGCTAGTATTTTTATTGCTTGCCAAAAATGTAAATGCTGTTTTTTTAAAAGGTGAAACCCTAAATCAATTTTGTGAGGTTTTTTGTTTGTTTGTTGTAAAGATATACTTTATATGGCTGAAGAAAGAGTACAAAGAAAGATACAAACTAACAGATTTGATTTAATGAAGTTGCACATAGACAAGCCAGTCACAGATTAGGGCCCCTTTTTAACTTAACCAAGGAGAGAACTTAAATATGTAACTAGACACATTACGTAGGCTTGCAGTTAAAGAACATTCTTAAACGTATTGGTAACCGCAAGTCTTACTTATTTAAAGTCAGTATGCCCATTGTCCTAGTGTGATTACAATATATTTGTTCATCTGTCTTTCAGAACTTAACCTCTTTTCCATAACAATCTGCAGGAATATTATACAGAGTGGAAGAGTTTGATTTAGGCAGGCTTTGTTTTTCTTTCAAGATGAGAGAAGACAGAGAACCTCACTGGCATTTTGAGATTAACTGGTAACATGCCTAGAACAAAATATTATAAACAATATTGCTTTGGTCAGCAAGTGCAACGCTGAGTACTTAACAAACACGTAGTAGTATCTTGAACATTCAGGCTTGTTGAATAACTCCTAGAGGATCCTTGGGTTTCAGCATGGTCTTCAGTAGTTTCATGACAGAGAGTTGTGCTGGTTACCACTGCTGACAGATTTTTATTTTTCTTTTGGTAGTTGGTATGCCAGTTCTCCATCTTCATTTTCTATGGGGGCACATGCTATTATCTGTCCAAAGGATTTAAAAAAAAATATATACTGGGGATCTAGAATAGTTCCTAAGGTATAGCAGTGCTGGTTGATGAACGGCTATTCCTTCTGGGAACATGCTTTTTTGAAATTGGTTACTGTGTTCTCATTCTTAACCCAAGACACATCAATGCAAATAAACTTAAGTCTTCACAACAGTTGTAAGTATTTATAGTAGGCATAGCAGAAGAAATAAAAAGGGAGCCATTCCTAGTTTGCTCATTCTGAGGCTGGAATGTTATGAAATTGCTGAGCCAATTTAACTGCAGTTAGTATAAAGCACCTCTTCCCTGAATTTTCCCTCAGTACTTGGAGGTAATAGGTTTGAGATTAGGGGCCCAAACACGCTTCTAATATGAAGTGATATACCGTTTCTTCCTTTTGTGATTGAATAAAACAAATAAAAAAAAAAAGAATATATGCTTCATACGACTGAAGTTTTGAAACAGCACAGCAGTTTGTTGCCCTCAGTGGCTTGAAGGAGTGTTTGCTATCCTTAGCAAAAAGCATAAACCGATTTTGAAAATCAGTTGAGAAATACAACGATAGTAAGTTAATATTTTCCTAAATTCACTTTTGAGCTTAGCAGTTAGGATTTAATATGACAACAATGTATTTGCATGCATGCCTTCACATAAACTGATTGGAGTTACAGTAACTCCCATGTTAACTTGACAGAACAGAGGGGTAAGAGATATTTAAAAAACAATTATCTAAAAACCAGAGCTGTTTAAACTGCTATTTTATTTAGAATAGGTCTTGATATTTACATAAACCGAATTTTTGTCATTGTATGTTGAAGAAATGATGGCAAAAAATTATTTACAGTGTTGCTTTCATAAGCCTAGCCTTTTATGAGCATGATACCATCCTATGATAATTACTGAGCATGAATAATCTTACTGCTGCAGTTCCTTATTAAAACTCCCAATTATGTATGGTTTATGATATGTAAGCACTAGATTTATCGTAGGATGTATTCAGAAGTTTTCCACACCAGCTTCTTCACATCTCTCCTGAGGTGTCTTTTTTCTGTGTATTATGTGCTTGGCTGTCAGGTTTGTGAAAAGATTTGTAGTACTGAAAAAAATTTGTAATGAGGTTGTGTTTTGTGAAAGTTGAAAATAAACTTCATGTGGGAGGCCTGGCACATGGTGGATAAACTGTACTGGATAGTCTAAGCAATCAAACAACCCAAACACTCTAATGATGTTCCTCTTTGACAGATTATGTTAAAATAAGGACGTTATTTATTCTTTCAAATTTTACTGGTTTAAAAAAGAAACCCAACTTCAAAATTTGTGTTCTGGGAACTCTGGCTAATTACATTTAAATACACTGAAAGATCCTTCGCAGGTTCTGGGGTTTTGTTGGTTTTATGGTTTTGGTTTTTGGACATGTATGACTGTATATTAAAGGCAATGGAGGCTTCTGTTATTTCCTAACACATTTTACGAGTCCAGCTTGAGGCAAATTCTTGGGTTTTGTCAACTGCATTGAGTGTCCGTGCCCAGGCGCTGGCAGCGGGGCTGCAGGGCCCTCTGTGAGGAGAGGCCGGGGCTGCCCCGTGCTGGACACAGCCGGTTCCAGCCGGTTCCGGCCGGTTCCAGCGCAGGGCACAGCCGATCCCCTCAGCCGGGCGGGGGGCTCCTCTGGGCGAGCGTGTTTGAGAAAGGGCAAAACCCTGCCCAGGCGGTGAGGAGCGAGGAAAAAACGGTGAGAGCCAGCCCTGCGAGCACCCGGGGGAGAGCAGGACGGGGGCAGGAGGGGCTGCGGGCGCCGGGGCAGGGATTCCTCTGCAGCCCCTCGGGAGACCGTGGTGGAAAATATATGAACATGGGAGCCCATGCAGGACTCCACACTGGAGCAGTCCCCTCAAGGAGCTGTGGCTTGTGGAGAGCACACACTGGAGCAGTTCTTGAAGGACTGTCCCCCCCGGAAGGACCCATGCTAGAGCAGTGTTGCTCCACTGTCAGCGTGCAGCTACATTGACTTCCCTGAATCTGCATGGGGTTTTGAGCTGAAGTTCTTTTCCATAGTTTTGACAGTATTCACACCAAAAGGTGCTTATCGTTTCAAGAAATAGACAAGGAAAGTCTATCCGTAATTCATGAGGTGTAAGTTTTAATTATTGCAGTGAGCACTTAACTGACCTTTTCAGCTGTCCTTGTCTTTCTGCTTATCCGTTGAGTTGTACGTTAGACTCCCTGACTTGAAAGTAAAATGGTTCCCTGACTTTTAAAAGACCAGAGATCCGAAAGCAGGTTATAGCAGTTGGCACTCTAGTCCATTCCTGAGGGCAATACTGAATATATTCTCTCAATCTGAACAAAACCCAAAAGGTGAAGATTACCTCAAAAGAGAGCACTTCGGATTTTAGTTTCCTATGAAAGGCTTTTTGAGTTTATCCTTTCAATTCCCAAAGAATTCTTCACATTGATTCAATTGAGTGTAGAATCTTGGTTGCATTAATGTGTTTGTCGTTTTAAATGCTTCTTCCCCCTCCTATTTGCTTGCGTATATGGGTAACTATGGAAGAGTAGAAGAACAGGTCACGTGTAGTGAAATTTCCCCAGAATTCTGTCCCAACTGCCAGAGATTCATGGTTCAGGGATTCTCTGAAAAAGAGGTGGTACTTTTGTATTTAAAAGCTCTTGACAGATTGCTTTTTGAATACACTTGTCATATATGCCTATGCTTTTTATAAAGCAACCTAGTTTCCACTTTCTGTATGCTTCCCTGTTGCAATACATCCAGGCTGGTTTCTTATCATTTCTCACTCTTCTCTGAATTAGTAATGTGAATTTGTTGTCAATATAATTTTGTGAAGTACCAGCTGTCTTAGGATCCTTTTTCTATCCATTATGTTCTCAGCTACTGCATTCATCCCTTTCTCTGTACTTTTTTTTTCATATTCTATGGTCATTACCTTGTGATCTGGATATCTGTATCTTTACCTGTGCACATGCACACGTATACAAATATGCATGTACACACAGTTATGAACTCAAAAAAAAAAAAAAAAGGTGATGTATACTGAGTTACACAGTTCATAAAAACCAGGCAGCAAAACAAGCTTTTTGTCCTGGCCCTTCAAAACACCTGCCACTTTGCTCATTTTTTTAATTATACTGAGATACCAATAAGTTCTGCAAGAAAATCAGTATAGAAAAGAAAAAAAACCCAACTAAAGTCTCACTGGTTTATGTATCTGAATTTTTAGGTTTGTTCCAAAAGTTGTATTTTTGTTTGCCTTCTTGTCTTCTCTTTATAGAGTGGTGGTTTCAGTTTATTGTTTGCTTTTTTATTTTAATCAGACTCTTTGTGTCATTACAGATGGAGTGAAATCCCTATTCCTATTTCCAGATATATATTGTCTCAAGTCATCTATAAAATTCTGTCTGAAGGTGATTTTTTGGGCTATAATATTTGGACCTATGTACTGCAAGCGTTTGTTCACTACATGTTCATCTCTGTCATAGTTTTAACTCTTGGTTGTAAGTCGGTTTGGTGAAAGAATGTGGATGTGTCAAAAGAATACTTTCATTAGTGACATTATTTTTATTTTGTAGCTTCATAAATTCAGTAGATCTGTATAAATTCAGTAGATTGAAAAATTGAAAGTCAGAGGAATAATTAGACATCCAGTATTACTTTCTGATTTTGAAAATAATTAAATGTTGCCTGAATAGCCACATATCAAGTTGAATAATTTGTATTTTGACAAATATTATCCAAGACGTTTGTTAAGGGGTTAAAGCTCTCATCATATACATTTCAGTATAATATATAATATATTCCATATAATTCCAGTAGTTAGCTATCTCACTACTTGTTTAAAAATCATGCTTTACATACATGCATGTATATGTGCGTACATATTTATTGCAGATACGAGCTGGTCAGTAGCAGTTTTTCAAGCGGACTACAAGCTATGTTTTCTTCAGGAAGACACAACATTCCTGCAGTCCATGTTTCTATTTATATGCATATTTCAGGAATAAGCATATTGGTGTCTCCAAGATGTAATTAAAAAAAAAAAAAGAATGTGTGGAGCATGATTTTACTGGGCTGCAAGTTAAGTAATTGACATTATTTTAAACTATTTTGGTGTAACTTGCAATGCTCTTATTGTCATCCCTTCTCCATTTGTTTCGATCTATTTGGGGATCAGCTGCAGGCTTGCTCCCAACTCATGTTGAGATTGTCCTGTCCTCCTGCATAGAAAAAAGAGCTTTGGTAGAGAAGGTATTTTCTCACTTAATGTGTTAGCTGACACAGGCAGGATGCAGGAACAACCACAAAACCACAGATGAAATGCAAAGAGTAAATTTATTATCATTACCTTGCGGACCAGGGGATCCCTGAAGCAGCACCTGGGCAGAGGCGCACAAGTGGGAACGCAGGCACCACAGAGCTTGATTCTTGCTAGAGGATCGCTGAACCTGCTGTTTTCACCTGTATTTCAGGGATTCACGCAGGCGTAGTTTACTACTGTGCTTTGATCTTTCCCACAGCAGGGCAGGAATCTCAAGCATGTTTGATAGCGTGCCTCTGAGTCTATCACAGGCCTATGTTATCAAAACACAGATGTTCTAATTGTCAAGCACACAAGACTAAACAATGATTAGTGTATGTGTTTCTCTACACCCCAGCTGCCAGTCACTTGAGCGTGTTTACAATCCCCCTTGCCATTCTTCCATTATTTTCCCACACTTACTAAAAGTGAATATGCAAAACTCACTTTTTTCTGCTACTTTAGTAAATTCCTGTCTGGCATTTTCAGCTCTGGTTTATCAAAAACATGTAATGTGCAAAATGTCCCCTTATTGGATGTCTGAGAAAAAGAGCTGCCAGTGATTGGATTGGCTGTTCATCCTCTCTCTGTTGGTCCAGCATAACCAACATTTGCTTCCTGAACGTTAGCCAAAAATTATCTTCTCTCCAGCTGGATAGGGGTATTTTATCATCTTTAAAAACTGAGGTGACCACTATGTTGTTATTGTTAAGCAATTATTTCCTGTTCTCCTATAAATTTACCCTCTGACCAGCTCTGGCCATGATCTATCTGGCAGAGAAGCCAGTGAAGACTAATCAAAGCTTGTGAGAGCCTCTGTTGCTGTAATGCAATTTATTGCCTTCTATCCCTGCTGCCTTTGCCACTGCTCAGCTGTTCCTGAAATGCATCTGTCATCTTTCTTAAAGCTTCCTACTTGTTATTGATTACCTTTCCTGCAAAAAGAAAAAATACTCAAATTCCAGAATCGGACCCAGCGGCTGTCCCGTAGTGGAAGAGGGGCATCACCTGGTTTTACATTCTCCTTGCACAATGCTTGAACTTCCCAGGGAGTTGGCTGGGGGCTTAATACTGTATCTCTTTGTGCACTTGCTCGTGACCAAGAATGACTCCAGGTGTAAAATCCCTTGCTGGTGTTTACTCCCCTTCTCTTTTTCCTGGAGTCCCACAGAGGTATACATTCATTGACCCCATTCAAATTCCTGCTTTCTTGTACTGATCTTTAAATTCCAGCTGTAGCCTCATTCCCTAAAAGTGGCAGATTATGTTGTAAAAGAAGGCTCCGTCTGGCAAAATGCAGCAGTTGCAGCTGCTGTTATCATACGGGAAGGCAGTAGTTCCAGCTGAGGAGATAACCCTTTCCTAAGCGTGGAACCTTAAACAACCTAAATTTTGGCCAACACTGATCTGTTTCCTTTTATGGTGGGTTGACCTTGGCTGGCTGCCACATGCCTATCAAGCAGCTTTCTCACTCCCCTTCCTCAGCAGGATGGGGAGAAAATAAGATGAAAAACTCATGGGTTGAGAAAAAGGCAGTTGAATGGAAAAAAACCAAAGTCTCTGCGTGGAAGCAAAGCCAAAAAAAAGGATGATTTATTCTCTACCTCCCATTAGCAGGTGATGTCCAGACACTTCCTGGGAAGCAGGGCCTCAGTACGGGTAGGGGTTGCTTCGGAAGACAAACGCCTTAATAACAAATGCTCCTCTTCTCCTTTCTCTTAGCTTTTATTGCCGAGCACAACAGCCTATGGCCTGGAATATCCCTGTGGTCAGTTTAGGTCAGCCATCCCAGCTGTGTCCCCTCCCAACCTCTTGCCACCCCCAGCCTACTGGCCTTTGGAGAGGCAGTTGGAAAGACAACCTTGCTGCTGTGCAAGCACTGCTTCGTAATATCCAAACCATGGGTGTGTTGTAACACTGTTCTAGCTACAAATGCAGTGCACAGTGTACTATGAGGGCTGCTCTGAGGAAGGTTAACTCCATCCCAGCCAGGCACAGTATATCTTTCTCAACCCTGTTTTTGCACTCTCTGATTTAAAAAAGCAGTATCTTCTATTGTTTCAGAGAATAATAATCACTATTTCACATATGATGGAGTTGCTAAATATGAAGACCTTTTTTAGAATGGGTCACTATGATCTGGTGAGAACTAAACAGAGCTACCACATCTGTTCATGAACTTTTCTGTGCACTAAGAACAATCCGTGTAGAAACATTGGAGTTTCTCAAAGGAATTTTTGTAAGAGTTGGGCAAACCATTGCATTAGTCTCACATGATTTCACCTTCCTTTTTGGGAGAATTTCTAAATAAAAATGTATGGGAGGACATATGCTTGTTCTATAAAATATCAGATTATATTTAAATTAAATTTCATAGAAGAGCGATATGATGTGCTGAAGAAGGTGAGTGGAGGACCAACAAGGTGATTAGTAGATTGGAGCACATGATGGATGGAGAGAGGCAGGTAGAACTGAGTTTGTTTATTTAGAAGACTAAGATGGTATTTCATTAGCCAGCTAATAGTATACAAAAGATGGAGCCAGATTCCATGGATGTGCACAGTGAAAGGGTGATAGGTAATGGACACAGGCTGTGACACAGGAAATTCTTCTCAGATACTAGGAAAAAAATGTTGACAAAGAGGTTACACAAACACTGAAGCAAGGGCCTAGAGAGGCTGTGGAATCACTGTTTGTGGATACATTGGTATAGTTGGGAATGTTATAAACAAATGACATACTTTGCTTCTGCTTAGGAATATATTATGATTGACTTTTTCCTGTAAACATTTGTATAGATATTTAAGTACATGTAAATAAATATGTTATCTCAGTAGTAGGTTGTTTGTAACTGATTGGGAGAAACAAAATAGGTGTGGGAAACAGAGGCTATTTGTTTCTGTCTTTCTTTGAAGTATCTGGTATGAGCACAAGCAGAGAGGAGATACTGAACTGGATGGGTCACTAATCTGAGCCAACACTTTAAAGCATATCCTTTGTTCATACAACTGACTAGCTGAACATAAAACTATTCTGTGCTTAGTAGTTCAGTTCGGTGCTCTGTATTAGGCTTACTTTTTTTTTTTCACAAGTTTTACAAGTTTCCAAATTTTATTTTCATCTTGAGTAAGATTAGAAAGCATTTTTTTTTTTTTCTTTTTTGGGATTCACTATCCTATGCTGTAAATGGTACAATTAATATATGAGAGTGTGTGGGGAAATCACCCTTTGAGAATTCAGTTTTGTCTGCCCTCTTACGTGACATTTAAAATTTATTTTTAATCCTAAACCTGTAATATTCATCTCACACAGTTATGAGTTTTGAAATGCCTAATTGTGCTGATAAGCTTAGAGGGGAAGAAAAGGAAGCAGCTGCTTTTTCTTTTTCAAAATTTCAGCTGTATTCTTTTTTTTTTTTTTTACTTTTTCCCCTACCCTACTGTTTCCCTCCTCTTCTATTTTCTAATACTATTATGAGATAAAGATTTATAACTTGTAAGCTTAATAGCACTAAACACTTGTTGTTTAATTGGTAGAGATCTGGGAGAAGGCCCAGACTAATTAACACCAATTCCTATTCTGTTGCCAGTTTTTAATGGATCTTAGGACCAGATCTTTTTGGAACTAAAGTTATATTGAAGGTATGTTGAAAACAGAAAATAAAGTTGTATATGGCCACCCTGAGAAACCATCTGTTACCAATATAATGCTTGCTTCTTATAAGTAACAAGACATATATACAGTATAAACAGCAAGTTTCCGTTTTGAAGCATTATTCATAACTACATAAACTCTCCTGGAATTCTGTCCAATTATATCCATACACTTTTCATGTCGCAATTACCTTTCTCTTCCTTAAGGATAGAATATTTAGTGAACAAGGACCAATTTTACTACAGGAAGTCTCAAGAGTGATATTTGTTAAAGTTCCTAACTAATTTGTTGTTTATAAAAATAGAGCAGCTAGAAGAATGTGATAGACCTCTATACAAATACTTAATGAAATATCTAAAAGACACAAAAAAGAAAGGGATAATTACAGTACAAACACGATGAGATTTAAGTTCAAACAAATTAAGCATGTGGTCTTCAGTAGCTGTTCAAGCTCCTTTCTTCATAGTGTCAACAGAGAAGGACACTTCTCAGTAAAGACCTGTCTGTTAACAATAGAAGATGGCTAGCTTAGATGGCATAGCTAAGTTGTAGACAGTTAAAGCCAGGTGAGATGAATCCAGCCTGTAAGAAAAATGAGTCAACATTGTTTGGATAATCTTCTATAAAGGCCTTTGAAAGAACAAGAACATGGAAGAAGTTTAGCATCATCAGAGTTTTCTGTCTTTTGAACCTCTTCATTGTTTGGCTTCTATTTCATCGACTAAGCTGATATTAGTGGAATTCTCACATTCTTCAAAGTGTCTGCTTGAACTTTTGTTGGTTGAGGACCAGAATGCCCTGAATGTTAAAGGATTGTGCCCTGTGATTTAATACCCTGTTTTTCTACATTTCTCTCCCTTCTTTACTCTGTAGCTTAGAGACTGTCTTAGCTAGCTATGATTTTGTATTACTCTTGTCATTGCAGCATATTGCTGGTCAGAAATCACAAGTTAAAAGTTATTGTCTGCTTTTCAGCATTAAAACAAGAAACCCTTGTTAAAGCCCTCTGTTTGCCCTTTGGAATACAATGCTGTCAGAAGTGTCACGGGAATGTAAGCTTAAGTGGGCTGTCATTGTATGTTAATACAAATCCTTTGTAGTTAATCTCAATAAAAAGAAATATAAAATTGGAATTACTTGATATGATTCTACAAAAATACTTGACATTGGATGTCTTGTAGTTCCCACTAGTGTGTGAAATTTTAGTCTACTGGCACATACTAGACAATGTTTCCATTCAAATAAACTATCTAAAATGTCTAATGTATTTTTGTCTAATGATTTTCCTGTTTCTTAAATTAAAGCACCAAATACAGTTAAGTATTTGGACAGGGTACCTAGAGAGATGGTGGAATTCTTGCCACTTCAGGTTTTTTAAGAAAAAAAATTAAATAAAAATCCTTCAAGATGGTTGATGTATATCTGATCTTGCTTCAGAGATGTTGCATGGTCTAGAAGACTGCCAGGCAGGCTGTTTGCAGAAATTTAAATTCTGGTTTCTTAGGGGAAAAAAACACAGTTTTTCAGCCAAGAGGCTGCGAGCTATAAATGCATTTAGTATGTCTTAATCTTAGATTTTATAATGTGAATTTGCATGGAGATGATTGGGATAGAAATCATTTTGGTTGTTGGCCAGATTTTAATTTTTTACTGCCCAAGCATTTTTCACATGTTTATTTACCTCAAGACAAGAGAACACTAACCAATTAGCATATGGTTATATGAAACACAGTGGATATTCCAGTTGGTAAAAAAAATAATTTAAAATGTGTTATTTGTCATCAAGGTGCATGATATGTGACTAGCCTTTTAATGGCTTTTAGAAATGTGCTTCACATAATTTGAAACAAGCTTTCTTATCAGTGTGTCTTGCAATTAATTTAATCTTGTTTCTGTTATTTCCACAGTATTTTTCAATTCAGTGAACCTCATTACATTTGCAAGTGCATTAAATTAGAGTCTGGATAGAAGAAGAGAGATGATTATCAGTTAATTTAATTATGTTTCTACGTTTGCCCATTGAATGATACGTCTGCCATTGTTGTTGCAAGCCTTTACTGCAGTAGCACTATGCAGAAATTAGTTCCGATTCCATGTAAATTTTATGTTATCTGATAACTCCTGACAACTAGAGAAGGCACATGTTCAGTAACTTATGAGTCTAATCAGAAGTAATTTACTTTAAGTCAAATGGCTACAGTATGGAATACTTTTACTATATTCACTAAATCATTATTATATTTTTTGACTTTGCATATGTGGTAATGTTTTTACACAGCTTTACATCATTAATTTAATTAAGAAACAAAACTTTATGTTCTTATTGTAACTGAAGACGCAAGGAAGCATGCCATTGCACAATTCTCTTCTAGACAGTTAAACAGTGTAGCTGAGGAATGTTCTTGTTTTTAAAAAGCAGGAAAAGACCAAGGTAAGCAAGCCCCAAAATTCACCATTAGGCAGTCCTTCATATAAAATGGTCTTTACTTTTATTAATAAAATTATATGATCATTGAGGGAGATGATAAAAACTGAATTCTAGTACCCATCTTCTAATATGGTGCCTGTGAATGTTACTGCTTTTGGCAGCAACTACTATTTTTATAGTTTTTTGCAACTCTACAGTTTTTTCCTTAAGGCTTTTGCCATATGTTTGAAATTTCAAGATGTGTGGCATTTGCCCTGGCATCTGGAAATCCTAAGGATATAGCTACTGAGACTCTCCAATTCTACATTACACGTGCAGCTACTACATACTGAAGCATATATCAATTGCATAGCTCATTAAAGGGAGATCTGTTAAGGCACCACTTTTGATTTTTAGACATTTCTAGATATCCAGTATTAAGGTGAGAGAAAAAGAGTGTTGTGGTTTAACCCCAGCCAGCAACTAAGCACCACGCAGCCGCTCACTCACTTCCCCCCCCACCCAGTGGGATGGGGGAGAAAATCGGGAAAAAGAAGCAAAACCCGCGGGTTGAGATAAGAATGGTTTAATAGAACAGAAAAGAAGAAACTAATAATGATAATGATAACACAAATAAAATGACAACAGCAATAATAAAAGGATTGTACAAATGTATTGGAATGTACAAATGATGCGCAGGGCAATTGCTCACCACCCGCCGACCGACACCCAGCCAGTCCCGGAGCGGCGATTCCCCACCCCCACTTCCCAGTTCCTATACTGGATGTGACGTCCCATGGTATGGAATACACCGTTGGCCAGTTTGGGTCAGGTGTCCTGGCTCTGTCCTGTGCCAACTTCTCGTGCCCCTCCAGCTTTCTCGCTGGCTGGACATGAGAAGCTGAAAAATCCTTGACTTTAGTCTAAACACTACTGAGCAACAACTGAAAACATCAGTGTTATCAACATTCTTCACATACTGAACTCAAAACATAGAACTGTACCAGCTACTAGGAAGACAGTTAACTCTATCCCAGCTGAAACCAGGACAAAGAGATTCAGCTGTGAAGCGCAAAACGTTTGAAGTTTTAAGATGGTCATTTCCTGGATATTTATTGTTTTAAGATCTGGAAGTAAATGGAAGAAGTACTAAAAAATGATAGCAGAAATAGCCTGTAAATGAGAAAGCAAAATGAAAATGAATCCCAAATTTTACTAAACTCTGAGAACTGTTCTTCTATTCCTATTTTGGAAGTTAAAAAAATTAAGATTTACATTTATATTTAATATTTATATATGGTGAATCATTCTGTGAATTTCACCGGCTGCAAGGTAAATAATACACATATATTGTGTACATTAATTTGTTTCTTTTTCTGAAAGTATTTGCCACTAGAAAGAGACTCCCATGGTATACTGAAGACAAACAGTATACTTTAAAACACTGGATCAGTTCTGGTCCCGTAGCCTACTTCTGTTAGTCTTGCAATATGGACAGATGATGGACTGTTTTGTAATGGAATAGATAAACTAAGCTTTTTCAAGATAAATACCAAGCTAAGTCCAAGTATTAATAATTTAAAAAAATCACAAATAAGATATTGGTGAATTATGAGGGACATTTGAGTCAGCTGGGTTTTGTTTTCACTTGCAGACATGAATACTAGTCATTTACTTAATGTTCATTTTTTGCATGTGTCTTCATATTTTGTTCTTCCATGTCAGCTACGTACTGTGATTTGAGGTTAAGCCCAAAGCACGGTGAAGTGCTTAGAGCCTAGGGTAGCCGTGGGAGCTGCTGTGGTGCCAAGAGGTCTTACAAGATACAAAGCCGCCACAGGTTGTGTTTTGTGCCCCAACTGGCCACTCCACACAGCAGTAAGTGTAGATTTTCTCAAAGATTAGCTGTTGTTGTATTTAATATAGAAAACTACTGTAATATGGAACTGCCTAGTATTGGTATCTTAAGAATACATAACATGGCAGGAAAATAACCTAACCTCTATCTGCATACATCTGCAAGAGATTAAATGAAGACCGTAAAATAATTGCTACATTTCTGACATAAAAATTGGACATTTTGTTTGTAAGTTAGTATGTTAATACTTCTCATACACTTAATGGGAGCAGGTCCTTAAAAAAAAAAAAACATGGCAAATTTAGTGTGTGTTTGAAATTGAGACCTCTGTGGGGTTGCAGAGTGGGAGAATCAGACTTAACAAACTCCAGAAAGATCGGATTTATTAAGTTGTCATTGCAGAAAACAATCATATTCTCACAGCTGGTTTTAGTGATGATGGGTGACCTGATACCCCAGGGGATTATTACTTACTATTACTTAGTAGTATTACTGTAGAGCTTCCCATTTGTAGAATACTAGTTTGAACATTGTTCAGATTAGCAAGAGAGATATACTACTATTGTTTTTTTAATAACTGTTTAATGACTTCTAACTTGCATTAATTTGATGAATCCCATATGCTATGACACATGCTCACTTCTGTTTACACCCATTGTATGGTTTTTTTCCATTTTGCTTACTTTTACTGTAAAGTTATTTTTGGCAAGAATGACTGATATGCAGGCACTGTTATTTATACAGCGTAGTGCAGGGATATGCCAATATCAGTTGGATCCACTGGAGTTTGTGAAAATTAAAAATATTATAGTTATTTCATAGCTTGGGGTTTTTTGTGAGGAGGAGGTAAAGGCAGAAGACAAATCACCTTCTCTGTCTATCTGACGGGTATCCATTTGGGGTTTGAGGACTAACCATGTGTTTGTTTTGAGTTGTGACTCATGATTTGGTAACATTTGACAGTTTTTAACCATTATTATTTTTCTACATAAATACAACCTTTACTGTTCAGCTCCATTGGAAGTAAGTGTTTTGAGTATCTGCCATTACTCAGGGTCTTGAGCAGAGTCCCTGGAAAAACTCCTGTGGGCCAAAATGTAACATCATTCAGAGACTGCAGGGCAGGGATAAAACAAGCTGTTTGTCCAAACACAGAAATAAAGCAAGGGTTCATTAACTAGTTCTGACTGTAATAAATAGCGTCTGATTACAAGAGTCCGCAACTAATGCTAAGGGCAGAAAAACAGATATGCTATGACTATGGGTAGCACCCTGGAGAATTAGACAGACTTCATTAATAGATCAGTGAAAATTTTGGTTAGACATTTGATATATTGGAGAACAAAATCTCTCCTTAAATGAGGAAAAATCTACTTGGTTAATCATCATCCTACATTACAATAGTTTTTCATTCTCTATTTAACTTTTCTGGAAGATGTTTTGTTTGTTTTTTTTTTGTTTTGCTTAGTTTTAAACCAGTGGTAACTTGGTAATTGACTGACTTATTTAATGATGCTTGCTGTACAGTGAATGATTCCTACTCTCCTTGTTCTTGTCAGTTCACTTTTGCTATTTTTCCCCCCAAATGATTTTTTTGGAGGGGCTGAAATGGAAAGATTAAATCCCTTAATATTCTGTGTTTGAGAAATACTGTGTTTTTCTTTCTGTCAGAAAGAATGCTTTCAAATCCCTCCTTGGTCTAAGCTGCTGTGCTTGACATCTCATTATTTGACTCAGCTGTTTCAGTTTCACCTTCACCCAGCTAATTAAGTAACTCATTGAATGTATTATTCAGTATTTGATTCCCCTGTCTGAGTTGGTGAGAGATGGAATTTAAAAAAAAAAATCCCCTTGATGGGATTAGTGAAAGGATTGTTGCTCTGACATGGTGGACTAAAATGAGAATGAGATAATGAAGTTGACAATATATGAATCACATTCTGTCATTTTAGCGAGTGTTTGGCTGCTGGTGAAAGTATGGGGATTAGGGTTGCTTTAAAGTGATCATTCCTTAACTAACCGGATAGTGACCTGTTAATTGTTTCAGGACATCTGTAGTGTGAAAGAGGTTCTTTAGCTTTATTTACAGTTTTGTTTCCCTCTTCAGCTGTTGTCCTGCAGGGTATTGTATCATTATGTGTCAAGTCTAGATACAGGATTTAGCTATTTATGGAACTTGGCTTTGTTCATTATTTTGGCTCCATTATCAACATGTATTACTTTTCAGTGCTTTTGGCATTTTTTTAATAATTAATTTCTTTTTCTTGGATTATAAATGTAAACAGGAGTGCTCTGCAAATGAGCAAAATCCGTTGTTCAGCTACAGGTTAACCAATTGCATTCGTGTTCCTCTGGCTTTGACTGCATTTGTGACTAGTCTTTTGTATTAAAAGGGAAATGTTATTACAATTAAATTGATTTCCTTTTTGCTTTAGATTATTTTTTCTTTAATATTTATATTAAGCTTCCTGAATTAAACATGACAGTAAACAATATTCTCATCAACTTAAAATCTGCATATTTTTATCATATTGGTTAAAGCAAACCTTTTAAAATAATATTTTTCTAAATGCAAATTAACACAAAAATATAATGTCACCAAAGAAATCTAGCCTAAGAGTATGATATTGATTTTTGATGGAGAAGACTGATGTTCTCCAGTGTATGAATCAAGTATGGTAAGGATTTGAGTCTCTTTCCCTTAAATCCAAGAAAAGTTTTCTAGTCAATTTGCTGTTTATTTTTCTGATGCAAGCATCTTCCTCTCCTCCTCCCAGGGTTGGGTTGTCCTTTCAGGTTTGATCAGAAATACCTGCCTGCCTCTGAGAAGCCAACCTTAGCAATAGGCCAGTGAAAATTTATACCTTCCAGTGAGGTGTTTTGATAATGAAACTGGTATTGTCCACCAAAAAGCCATTGGAAAAGTCCTAATCAAGTCTTACACAGAACATCTGATACTTTGTCTCTAGAATAGTTCTTACAATATATGTCTTCAAATGAAATAGTTTGAGTGAATCACAATGCAAAAACAATCACTACAAAATTCTCCTCTCGGATTTTAAATGATCAATATTTTTTCTACAGAAAAATAAAACTGATGCAGTTTTGTAATGATTAAGAAGTGTAAACTACATACTGAACAGTTTCATGGCAAAACAAAAAGCAAACTGTAGCACCTTCTGGTTTTGTCTAATGAATGTTGCTTGTGCATTTCATTTTAAAAAACAGGATAGTTCCTAAAGCAAAATTCCAGAGCTTTTAGAATATACATATACTCTAAATTTAGGGTTAAAAAAAAAAAAAAAAGAAATCCAATCACTTTTCTTGGTTAAGCATATATCTGATATTTTTATTCTGAATTAAGAGTACATTTTGTCTGTTTAACTTTATTTATTTTTGCTCTGAGCAGATACACTCTTTTGGATCTTGATATGCCAAGGGAAAAGGCTAACTTTTGGTAGGACGTGATAGCTTTGGAATAGACTTTGACCTCTTTGCCTTGCTTTTACAAATAGAGTTTTGTTTGTCCAGAAGGTTATAGTTCTCTGCAAGGAAAAATAAGTAATTGGAATGGGATGCCTTTAGATTAGTATTCTGACAGGTACCTTTTCATACATATCTTCTTGCTAATGAGAAGATATGTAAATATTTTATTAAGCTACTAAAACACTGAGAACATTGTCCTTAATGAGACATGAAGTAGAAAAAATTAGACTCAGTCTTTCAATAATTTGAAACAGTGAAAAATATTAACTGTCTTACCATGCTAATAAGGGTTCATAATATTTATAATTGTATCAGCAAACTAAATTTGTATTCAGTTATTTTCTTCCTTTAAACTTTTTTTGAATCTATGCTTTTTGCTTGCTTTCCTATAGAAATGCTCAATCTTACTGGCTAGCAATATTTTTTACGGCTTCATTCTAATGAGAAAAATAAGTTAATACATATATAAACAGCTAAGTTGGGGGGGTAGTTTAATGTACAAAAACTTAGCTAGGTTTGTAAATAATAAGTAGTTAATCAGATTCTTTTTTTTACATATGATTGTCTTAGAGCCTATGACTTTTTTTTTATATTTGCACATTTGTATTATGTAATAAAATGCTGAATTGCACTGTACTTTTATGCAATGATTTTATTCATCATTTGAATCAAAAAATAATTCATGGGATGTCACTTTTCTTCCAACTTCTTCACTATTTAAATAAGCCAATATATTAATTATGCTGTATAGGGATATAAACAAGCTTATCAAATTGTTTTTAGCTGTGAAATTTGAGCAATGACTTGAAAATTTTGTCATAATATGTAATTTATTAACATATGTGGGTTTAATTCATTTTCAATGGTGCCATGGCTTATTTTAGAACTTTAAATATTTTTCACCTAAAGATAAATATGAAGTGAATTATTTGTATTAAATGCTCTAAAAATTCTCAATTATATTTCAAAAACTGTGTGTTCCCCAGGTGGTAAGAGCAAGGCTAGTCTCTTTCATATAATGTGCCCTACCCAGCCTCTTTGCTAAGGATAACTGCTTTTCATATCTTTTAATATTCTTTTTATATCCAAATACCTTTCAAGACAGGTTTTTTCCACACAACTGTGTCTATAGCTAGAAAATATGTCTGAGATAAACCTGCTAATCTAAATCTTCAAGACTACAAGTAGCAAGATGCACTCATGCCAGTATCACATTAAATCATTTATGGCTATACAGAAGGAGAGATCAGTGAGGTACAATGAACACAAATTTTTACTGCGTGTTTGGGGATGTGATGATTCGCAGTAATTATAAAAAGAAGAGTAGGTAAATATCCAGTTTTTGCTAGTGCTTCCTCTTTATTTTCATTGTTCTTACAAATCTAACATTATTTTTTAGAGTGTGTGATGCTTCAATTTCTAGTTCGATTTTGTGTTCTTACTTTGGAATTCTGTGCTCACACTTTAAATATCAATGAATTTAAGCACAAGTTATATTAATGAAGCACTTATGTCTTCTGGGTTTTAAGTATCATTAATTTTAGGAAACTACTTCTCATGTGAGTAATCAGAATCATAGAATCATAGAATGGTTTGGGTTGGAAGGGACCTTAAAGATCACCTAGTTCCAACCCCCCTGCCATGGGCAGGGACACCTTCCACTAGACCAGGTTGCTCAAAGCCCCATCCAGCTGGGCCTTGAACACTGCCAGGGATGGGGCATCCACAACTTCTCTGGGCGACCTGTTCCAGTGCCTCACCACCCTCACAGTAAGAACTTCTTCCTTACATCTAATCTAAATCTTCCCCCTTTCAGTTTAAAGCCATTACCCCTTGTCCTATCACTGCATGTCCTTATAAAAAGTCCCTCTCCAGCTTTCCTGTAGGCCCCCTTTAGGTACTGGCAGGCTGCTGTAAGGTCTCCCTGGAGCCTCCTCTTCTCCGAGCTGAACAGCCCCAACTCTCCCAGCCTGTCTTCATAGGAGAGGTGCTCCAGCCCTCTGATCATCTTCGTGGCCCTCCTCTGGACCCGCTCCAACAGGTCCGGGTCCTTCTTGTGCTGGGAGGCCCAGAGCTGAATGCAGTACTGCAGGTGGGGTCTCACCAGAGCGGAGTAGAGGGGGAGAATCACCTCCCTCGACCTGCTGGTCACGCTTCTTTTGATGCAGCCCAGGATACAGTTGGCTTTCTGGGCTGCAAGCACACATTGCTGGGTCATGTTGAGCTTCTCATCAACCAACACCTCCAAGTCCTTCTCCTCAGGGCTGCTCTCAATCCACTCATCACCCAGCCTGTATTTGTACTTGGGATTGCCCCGACCCATGTGCAGGACCTTGTACTTGGCCTTGTTGAACTTCATGAGGTTTGCACGGCCCCACCTGTCAAGCCTGTCAAGGTCCCTCTGGATGGCATCCCTTCCCTCCAGCGTGTCGGCTGCACCACACAGCTTGGTGTCGTCAGCAAACTTGCTGAGGGGGCACTCAGCCCCACTGTCCATGTCGCCAAAGATGTTAAACAGTGCCAGTCCCAATACCAACCTCTGAGGAACGCCGTTCATCACTGGTCTCCACTTGGACGTCGAGCCATTGACTGCAACTCTGAGTGCGACCATCCAGCCAGTTCCTTATCCACCGAGTGGTCCATCCATGTCTCTCCAATTTAGAGACAACAATGTTGTGCAAGACAGTGTCAAAGGCTTTGCACAAGTCCAGGTAGATGGTGTCAGTTGTTCTTCCCTTATCCACCAAAGCTGTAACCCCATTGCAGAAGGCCACCAAATTTGTTAGGCATGATTTGTCCTTAGTGAAGCCATGGTGGCTGTCACCAGTCACCTCCTTATCTTCCATGTGCCCTACCATAGTTTCCAGGAGGATCTGCTTCATGATCTCACCGGGCACAGAGGTGACGCTGGCTGGCCTGTAGTTCCCTGGGTCTTCCTTTTTTCCCCTTCTTAAAAACGGGGGTCATGTTTTCCCTTTTCCAGTCACGGGGAACTTCCCCAGACTGCCACAACTTCTCAAACACGATAGATAGTGGCTTAGCCACTTCATCCGCCAGTTCCCCTCAGGACCTGTGGGATGCATCTCATCAGGTCCCATGGACCTGTGCACCTTCACGTTCCTTAGATGGTCTCGAACCTGATCTTCTCCTACGATGGGCGGTTCTTCATTCTCCCAGTCCCTGCCTTTGCCTTCTGTGACTTGGGCAGTGTGGCTGGAGCACTTGCCAGTGAAGACTAAGGCAAAAAAAGTCACTGAGTACCTCAGCCTTCTCCATGTCCCCGGTAACCAGGTCTCCTGTTTCCTTCTGGAGAGGGCCCACCTTTTCCCTAGTCTTCCTTTCATCACTGACGTACCTACAGAAGCTTTTCTTGTTGCCCTTGACATCCCTGGCCAGATCTAATTCCATCAGGGCTTTGGCTTTCCTAACCTGATCCCTGGCTGCTCGGACAATTTCTCTGTGTTCCTCCCAGGCTACCTGTCCTTGCTTCCACCCTCTGCAGGCTTCCTTTTTGTGTCTGAGTTTGTCCAGGAGCTCCTTGTTCATCCACGCAGGCCTCCTGGCGTTTTTGCCTGACTTCCTCTTTGCTGGGATGCATCGCTCCTGAGCTTGGAGGAGGTGACCCTTGAATATCAAGCAGCTTTCTTGGGCTCCTCTTCCCTCCAGGGCTGTATCCCACGGTACTCTACCAAGCAGATCCCTGAAGAGGCCAAAGTCTGCTCTCCTGAAGTCCAGGGTAGCGAGCTTGCGGTGCACCCTCCTCGCTGCCCTAAGGATCTTGAACTCCACCATTTCATGGTCACTGCAGTCAAGGCTGCCCTTGAGCTTCCCATTCCCCACCAGCCCCTCCTTGTTGGTGAGAACAAGGTCCAGCCTAGCACCTCTCCTCGTTGGCTCCGCTTTTCGCTTGGAGAAGGAAGTTGTCATCAATGCATTCCAGGAACCTCCCGGATTGCTTATGCCCCTCTGTGTTGCCCCTCCAACAGATACCAAGGTGGTTGAAGTCCCCCATGAGGACCAGGGCTTGTGAGGCTGCTCCTATCTGTCTATAGAGGCCTCATCTGCTTGGTCTTCCTGGTTGGGTGGTCTGTAGCAGACCCCCACTATAATGTCACCTGTCCCTGCCCTCCCTTTAATCCTGACCCATAAGCTCTCAGTTGGCTCCTCATCCATCCCCAGGCGGAGATTCATGTAGCTCAACAGCTGTTGGTTTTGCTGCATAAATGAATAATAATGCATAAATGAAAAGAAATAGTGAATACTTGCATCAGTAACTTTAAAAAACAGAGAAAGTTTGCTGTAAGCATACCTTTGCTATGCCTTGCTGAGGCCATATATTCCCAGATTCAAACACTGTGGTATGTGTTCTGAATGTACTGATTTTGTAGCTTTCACTGTGCCTTTTTAATACAGCATATTGAGGTTTGTTGAAATTGTGCATACTAATATTTTCTGAAATGTTTCTTCTTGAAATAAAAGACCTTAAAGGTATTATTCTAATAATATTTCAAGTTACAACTAATTTAGTTTTCTACTCTTTGGCTGTTTTCAATATGTAAAGGGTAATTTTAGTCACAAAGCTGCTGTAAGTTATTTTCTCACTGACTTGTTTGTCCTCTAGAAGATTTACAATGTATGCCTCTGGCTTAAAGTAAGCCCAGTTGCAGCAAGGGACCATATGCTGAATTATATTAGATACTAGATTATATACACCTTTTCCTGACTGGGGGAGAGTTTCTTGCCTGGGCAATGTATTTTAGCAAAGGAGGAAATTAGTGCCTTCAGTTCTGATGAATAGCCCACAAAGAAGCTGTTTAAGGGAGAACGTTGTCCCTTCCAGACAGACCAGCCCAGCCAATCGCACTGAGACCAATGGAGATATAAGTTTTTGCTGATGTGCTTCCCTACAGCATTCAGAAGCAACCCTGTATTTCTGAGAGATCTCAGAAGTAGCTGGAGAGTTTCCTGTTCCACTAAGTTCCTTAGAAAGTTATGCTATACTTGTTCTATAGTACTATAACAGTGATCTGTATGCTGTTGTAGAGCTGTAGTGTGTATCACCCTTAATGTTACACTAACAGATCCTTGAACGTCTTTGTCACCTTTTTTAAGCTTCTTTGAACCAGAGTCTATCTCATAAGTTTTCTTTTCCAGTGGTTATGCTAAAATATTTGCAATATTTCTGAATTTCTGTAGAATTTCAGAAGAGGTTTGATCAAATCTGTTTCCCTACTCTACTATCAATTGACTAAAGTAGCTGCCTTCCAGCATTATCTAACAACAGACCTCTGGCATGTACTTTGTTTATCTGAGGGATTTCTAGAATTGATGATGCCCCATAACTGTTCAGATGTTTAAGCATCTGAGATTTTTTGATTGCAGGTTCTCAACATACTTTCTGAATATTTGGGATATGCCATACTGTATGTAATTGAAAGGATTCTGTCTGGCTTGTGTTTGCATAAAGATAGCTGCGGCCCTGATCCAGCTTGGAGTTGCACAGCTGGGAATGTGTGCTGCAGAAGTGTGTGCTAATTTTATTCTCCCCCAGAAAAAGCATGTGTTTTTTGTCTCCCCTGTTGTAAGCTTTGCCCCTCACTAAGCTACCAGAGAGGGTTAAAAAAGAACTCATAGGCTAAGCAAGGACTGTGGAGAAGCTTCATCTAACCCAAGAAGCTCCCAAGAAAAGGACCTTTTTTTTTTCATGATGATGAATTTGATGAGTTCATTTTCTTTCCTTTTGTTTGTCTTTTTAGTTTTTCAGGGTGATATTTGAAATGTAAGCCTTTGGTGCCTGGACTTGGAGTGACTCTTATTCTATGTTTATGGTGGTTAGTGCAACCATGACAACAGGTAAAGCTGAAAGTAATAGCATTACTGTAATTTCTTTCTTATTAACAAGCGTGTTATATTACTTCTTTTGAAGAATACGGAAACATTTCAGCTGTATTTTTAGGTTATTACTCTCAAGTCAGAAGGACTGTTCTCCCATCTCTCCTATGCTATCTTCAGCATTTAGGGATCCCAATTTATACAATTTCTCTACAGGCCATTCTGTTATCTCCTTTTCTTACTGACAATTTTCCTATCCAGATATAAACCACACTGTCTTGCTTTTCTCTCCTTCTACTCCATTGCATTAAAACATAGCTTTGAAATTAAACTGTTATTACTATAATGTACAACTCTTACAGATGAACATGCCCTTTTCTCCTGCATCTCAGCTTATGTTTGTGGTGTCATTATCAATAGCTTGTAATGTCCTTCATTACCAGGTACTGATTTTCTCAATCAGCCAAAATACCATTTTCTGAATACCTTTTATTCAAATCTACTTGATCTCTCTAGGGTTGAACCTATCTGGTATTGCTGGATGCAGAGTTGGACATACTTTTCCTAGTTTCAAATAAAAAAATAATTTCTCTCTCAAAGTGTATAGTTGTAAAAATATAACAGCAGTTAACTAAGGTATCATCACAGTCTCCATGGTTGCTAACATTTCAGTGGAGGCTATAAACATGTGGCATATTCTAAAGTAGACACAAAAAATACTGCTTTTTACTGTTGTAGACTGTCGTTTTCCCAATTTCTTCTTTCTTGAAACATTTACATTTAAATCATATTTACAGCTTTTTATTCAGTATATTTTCTGTGGTCATTAATAAGCTTAAAACTGACTTGCAAGTAAAATAAAACAACCTACTTAGTAGCAAAATTGAACTCAAACAGTAAGTTATGAACATACAGAGTAAATCATTGTTCATCATTGTAGCGTGCAATGTCTACAAACAGGGATTGCAAACTCTTTTTAGGTATCCAAAGCAGAAATGAGAATAAAGGAAAGATAAAGATACTTAAGCTTCTTTATTTTGCTAAAGGTTTTAAACATCCATAGTGAGATAGCATTAGCAAAGACATAAAACTGCTCTAGTAAAGAAAGATGAATTAAGGCTTCTAGACATTGTGATTTTTATTTCTGGAATGAAGAGTTGTTACTTTGTCTTGCAGAAGAAAATCTAATAGGCATTGTTTTTGTCATAAAGTAATGTGAAAAAAGGTGGTTAGAACAAGAATACTGCTTTGTAGAGAACAGCATAGTTGAGAGCATGGATAAAATGGTGGTGGATAGCTGAAATACATACTGGGGAGGTGGGTATGGAAACCTCAACAAAAAAGCCTACAGCACTTTCAGAGATTAGTAAGATTGCTTAGTGTCTCTGAGCTTTGACACTGGTGCTTTTTTTATTATTATTTGGGTCTATCAAAAGCGCACATGCAGTTCTTGAGGCTTTTTTCCAGCTGTCAGAAATCCTGTGTATGACTCAAACTTTGAGGGTCTTCTCTGCAAATTCAGTTGCATGGAACATTCTTTATGAACTTGGAGCAATAAGAAATTAGACTGGGAAAGGTGTTTCTAGGTGTTGGGCTACAGAAACATCAGCTTTCCGTTCTCCTCAATTCTGTCCTGGTGGCTATCTCAGTCTGTGCTTTTGGCTCATAGTCACATGCCCTGTTTGCTCCATATTCGGGTTATTAGAGCTTCTGCATCTGTTGAAATACATGTAGCTTTTATCACTCTTACTGTTATTTAAATATTTGGGTTAGATATATGTATTAGAGTAAGTTTTTATATAGTTACAGAATTGTGCATGAATTATCCGTGATAATTTTCTAGTCAAATTTAGACTCTGAAAAATGTTTCATGATCTTTACTAGTCTCACATGTGAACAAATCAACCTGCTTATCAAAAGCTCCCTCTGTACTTTTCTTTTTTCATGGAGTTCCCTTTGCACTTCTGAATTCTTTAAAAGTAGCAGACACTTGCTGATAAAGTAGTTGCTATGAGTGACAGCTGAGAACACTGTTATTTTTGCTTTTGAGGATACCAGATGGGAATTATGTAAAGTATAGTTAGCTGAAGCCTTCAAAAGACATGCACATTTGGGTAACTGATTTTGCAAGTGCTTTTTTGTTGTCGTTTTCGTTTTTTTCAGCATTGCAGGAGGTCTGAGGACAAAAGATCACGTATGCTTCATCTGTTGTTTGATTATAGTCCTCTAGAGTCTTTGATAATTTTGATATGGGCTGACTTGGTCTTTTGAACCCTTATTCATTAATTAAATTTTAAATGTTAGCATTCTGAATTGGCCAGTACAGACAATATTTTGTGGAGTAGCTCTAATGCAGAATCTCAGCATTCATCTGGTATTTGGTAGAAAACCTTGTACTGGATCTGCCTTTTTGAAGCTTATTTCAATCTCTTGCAACTTGATGTTGGCTTTACTGTATCATTCATTATACCGTGTTAAGAAATGGATTTCTCTGGCCTGATGTGGTGAACAAAATGGTAGTAGTTGGAAAATATCTGGTATAATTTACTAAATATTATAATTTGATTATCATCACATAATTTTATAGAATGTATTTCTCCGGCTGCATCATTAATAATTATTAGGCTCAGTAAGAGCAATTACAGTGTAAATGGTGATGATGCTTTTCAGTATTTGTATTGTAAAATTAGCCAGTTTCAGATGTTATTTCGAACATATTAAAAACAATGATGAAACTGCATATTTAATCAGTTTAAGCAGTCAAAAATTCACAAGCAGCAAAAAGAAGTACTATATAGTTGGTGGCAATTTAAAGCTACAGAAACAAGGAAACAAAACTAGTATCAGATCTTAGATTATTTTACTTGAAAATTCTTCATTATTGATAAGTTCTACTAAATGTCTTTTAAAACATATACCAGTTATGACTGCAATTCCACAGCATTCCAGGAATTCCAAAGGGAAATAACTGTCTTTATCAGGATTCCTTCAGTTAACATTGGTCATGGTAACAACTTTCTGTTTTGCTTTAATAATTACGTTATTTTTACTTTGGGATTTATAACACTTCTTTCATGAGACAATAGATCATGCAAGAGAGAGTTTGTGTGACTCATGCTTTTAAGGATAACCTTTATATACAAAACTGTCATATGTTTACACAAAAAACTGAAAGAAAGACTATGTAGAAGCAGTGGCCAAAAAAAGTCTCTTTTCCTAACTTTATACTAATGCACCTGTAATTCTTCTAAAAAAATCAGAATTTCCAACAAATTAAGTTATCTTATAAAAGCATTTAATATTTTCTATTTTGATAAAAATATATTTTGTTCTAACTACTTAAAGCCAGTTTAGGATCCTTTCAGTGTTCAGCAGGTGTTGAAAAGCAGTTAATTATGTTTGTGTTTAAGTATACCTGTTTTAAGGAGCACCACATCTATTTTAGTGGAGGATAATACTATAATTCTTTTGTTTGTGTTCAGCTATGACAAGACATAATAGTATTTTTTTTTTCTGTTTTGGAAGGGTATATATAATGATTTTCTTCCAGAGGATATATTAGTGGTCTTGTAGTCCTGTTTTTACTCGGTAAAAGCATAGCTATAGCAAATGACACCTAGGGGACTTAGTGCTGATGTTACTGAATTTATTGTTCAAATATCACTCTGTTTTGTAATACTGGGTTAAAATATATATTAAAAATACTGTTCTTTGCATTTGATGAGGGAATTTAAGCATTTGGTCTTACTGTAACAAAGAATTTGAACCTTAATCTGCTAAGTGTATGAAATGCATTCATGTTAATTCCTTGAGTTTTGGATCAGCACATTAAAGTACATCAGTACATTACAGTGATCACTTTGATAAAGTTAAACCAATTCAGCAGTACCATGGGATCTCTCATTTCTTGTTTGAATGTAGTGATGATACAATTTGATTTGCAACTTTGATTATCATTTAAGTTATAGTTAAGATTTCAGCCCTGAAATTTGCCTTAAAAGCAAAGAGAAATGCAAGTTTTATGAGAGTGCAGCTGTTATGAGAGTGTGTTTATAATTTGATACCCTTGTATAAATACAATCAGAAGCTGGTTAATTGGCAGGAAACCAACTAAAGAAACACTTTCTCTGATTCGGGTTGTAAATATTTTTTTTTTTCACTTATTTAGAGAGCACAATTTGTTAGTGTTTCAGCCTATTTATATTAAAACAGTGATTCTTTTCAGTCAGGTTAATACATAATTATAATTAGAGCTAACCCTAGTAAGATCCTTGCATTGATAAAGAAAAAAGAAACACCTTATAGGCACAGTATTTGCCAAGTTGACGTACTATATATAGTAATATTAGTTGAGGCACAAATTTTTTAATAGATTCCCCCACTCCTCACCCTCCTGCCTTGGTAAAGAGTATTGGATTTTACAGTTCAATGAGTATCTGGTCTTTATCATTCAGGTGCTCTGTTGTAGTTATTGTTAATGGTTATATGAGCAGAAAAATAGGAAGCATATATCACCTGTCGTCCTATGTTCTGTATACCCATCTTGGGTTAAATTGTAGTAGGAATCATTAGCAGAAGCTGCTAAAACTAAGGTTCCATAGAGAAGTTGTGGATCTTTTTCTCTAAGGTTCAGAATTTGTGTTCAGTCTTTAAAGAAAAGTTTCAGTATATTAGGATCATAAATTCTAAATTGGTCTTGCGAAAAGGTAATTTAAAAAATTTACCAGATCAAACAAAGTGTATTAACCTGGTTTATACGGAAAGAGGGAGAAATATATTTTTCTGCTAGAATGTGATTCTAACAACTTTTTAGTTTAAGGGAAATGCCTGCAGTTATACTTACCATGGGTTGAAAATAATTCATCAAGGAAGTGTTCTGAATTCAGGAACAGTGCCATTTGTGCTCCATCAAAAGTTTGGTTTGATGTAATCAATATTTTTAGCTCTTGAAACTGATCTACTGGCTCTATTTTACTTTGTTTTAAATTATGCAGCTTAGATACTATTCAGTATTCATGCTTTGGTAACTTGATTAAACTGGAAGTAAAACTTTATAAAAAGCACAGAGTTGTGTATTTAGCCTATAATGTAGAAAGAACATACAGAAAGTGTCATGTGGAGTTAGGAGGTGGGTGGTCAAAGCTGTGATGTACTTTTTGTCCCTCAGATTCTGTTGGCCATGGTGAGTTGGCATTTCAGAAGATGCGATCCTTTATTTCCTGCAGATTTTTTTTTTTAACAATAATGCCATCAGATTTAGTAAGATAATCTTTTAAATGGAAGTTTGAAATAAATATGGCACTCTTTTTTTTTTTTTTTTTTTTTTTCCTGGATCAACACATCACCTACTTTATAAATTAAACTGGAACATTCAAATTTTATCTAGTGTCAAGGAGTTGAAGGTTACTACCAAAAAGGTGGAGCATTCTCCTTAGGATTGAGAGATACATGTTGGTATGAATTCTAACATTTGAGAGAGACACCTCTCTGAAGCATTCTAAACACTGGTGTAATTATTCACTTTTTCACTGATGAAAAGAAGAACTGTTTACATCGAATCAAATTTTGATTAGCAAATTAAAATCAAACCAAAGGGTGTGTTTTTCCATATAATAAGTAATTAAACTGTAGAATTGCAGTGGGATATTTCAGAGGCCGAAAGTATGAGGAGTTCAAAAACAGACTGGATGAGTTCCTAAGATAAAAATCTCATAGTCATTAAATGGCCTGAAAACAGTTTCTAGCTCAGAGTGTACCTCAGCTGCTGGTTTTTAGAATCTAGTTACCATAGATCAGGCTTTTGATACACAGGGTTCTGAGGCAGAACAGTATTGATGTGTATACGCGTGTTGTGTACACAAAGCATAGGTTGCGCACAAGACGTTATACACCTTGCCTAACCTTTTGCAACAGACTACTTTCTGACTGTCTCACTTCTTTATTACTCCATTCCTAGGTCCCTGATTCAGTCCTCCAGAAGACAAAGAAGGGTCTTAGCAATCAGTGCCCCAGAGACAGTATAGGCGCTTCGGTGCGAGACAAGGTTTTAAGGTAGATGAACTTCTTATCTTAGCCAGTATGGTAGCGAGCCTGCAGCCTAAACCTGAAGGCTCAGCTCATGGTTGGTGTATTTAAGTAGAAAAGCTTTGTGCTTAGACATGAGGGAAAATGAGAGCTGTAGAGGTTCATTTGAGGTTTTATTCCTGTACAGCTCCTAAAATTCATAGATTGATGCTTGATGCTTCATTCCTACTGGATTTTCTCCATTGAATAGATGACTTAACCTGTCTAGTGAGTGAGAAATTGTAGATTATGAGACTAATAAAGATAATAACCTTAGAAAAATTGCATTTAGATGGCTAGGTTGTTCCTTTCACTTCTCTACTAGTTTAAGAAAAGGAAGAAGAAACTGATTTTTTTTTTTCTAATGGATCCAAATCCATTTGTAAATTAATTTCTTGTTACATTGACCTTTTGCATTAAGATTATTTTGGCACCTCTCTCTTCCAAATGCCGTAGCTCATTTTATGCATTCATCTTTCATTGGCATCTGGGGGGGGGGGTGGAATTTGCCAGTCTGTATGTACAGTGAAATCAGTTTTAAAACAAATACAGTAGCTATTATATTTCAGTTGTATACTGAAATATCTTCAAGTACTATACAGTGTTACGTGGAGAGCTTACCTGCACTCCAATTTAAAAGGAAACACATTGAATTATTAGACATTAAAAAGTATTTATTACAACTAAGTAATCAATATTCCTTGTTTAAAAAGAAGGTTGATTCCCCAGTGCACCTTAATTCATGCACAAAACCACAAAATCTATGGTCATAATTGACGAGAGGGGGTTTTGGGGGGGGTGAAGGGGCCTTTTGGATTTTTTTGATTTGGGGTTTTTTTTCTTTTCTTTTGCTACTGTGTTATGTGTCTCTTGACCAGTACTGAAACAGAGTCATCCTTCTCCAAAAAGATGCCAGCGTCATTTGTTCTCAGTGAACCTGTTCTTAGCACTTTAGTGCTCATATAGGCCAAAGCATCTGTCTGGGGGAAAACCAGCCAAGAAGAAGTAAGAGGAACAATACATCATCTGTATACTTACTTCGAAAGTACATGTACGTTAGTACTGAGACACTTAAATTAAAAGTAAACATTTTGAATTCCAGCACACTCATTCAGGAGAAGAGCATGTGCTGGGGATACTGGGTGCTGATCATTTTTGGGCAGTAACACATCCATGCCACTGACATTTGTCTGCTTGTTTTCCTTGGCAGGCTTCGCTCCCGGGCTGTCTTACCTTCTCTGTATGCGTGCAGTGTGAATGAGTGTTAGTCAGCAGCCTTTCAGGGTTCCTATGTGACCAGCATCTTTTTAACTATGAGGTTCCTAAAAACATTTGGAAGAGAAATGGTTTCTGATGTCTTCATCACAGTATAGCTTGGCAGATATTTCAAAGGAAACCTGTCTTGTGCACCCTACACTGGGCATAGAAGAAGAAATTGCATCTCAGTCACTTTCTTCTTGCCAATGATAACAAAAAAGTCTGACTGTTGGTTGATAAGAAAACAACTCAAAGCTGTGGCCGTTCTAAATTATACAAGCTTGCTGCCTGAGGCTCTAGTTAAATTCTTCATTTCACTTGGATGTAAAAAAGCAGTAGCTGTCATCATCAGACTTAATTTGCTCATGATAAGAATAGTCCTTTGGATACAGTCTTCACTCATGCCTTTGTTACCACATCCTTATTAGTGTAACGATGCAGAGGTATGCCAGGAAGTTGAAATTTGGTTCCGTATATGAAGCACCAAGTGATTTGTGACCTGACTACTCGTCACACTTGTGAATAGGTAGAAGCTGAAAAATAATAAATTTCTGATTGTTGTGGGTTAACCCCAGTAGGCAGCTAAGCACCACCCAGCTGCTCGCTTACTCCCCCTCAGCAGGATCAGGGCAAGAATCGGAAGGGTAGAAGTGGGAATATTTGGGGGGGGTTTATGCAGTGAAGCCTTGATTCCAATATGAAGTTCTGTTTTGTTTTTTTTTTGTAAAAAAAGCATAGTGAATACATAACCAGTTTATTATGAAGGTAACTGCTTTTACTGCTTGGAAATAGGCATATTTTGTGAATATATATTAAAAGCATAAAACTCAACCTTCTGTGACTGAATCAAAAGTTTAGTGTAATATCAAAGAAAAAAAAACAGTTTCACAGAGCCTTAATTTTCATGGGCACCTAATTTCGTAGTACTGCAGTCATCATACACCTTCTTTCATTATCAAATTTCTTTTTTGTCACTCTGTAAGCTTGAAAATTTGCACTCTTTGTTAAAATTTATGTTTACTTTTTATCAGTACGTAGCCCAAAAATGACTGGGCTCTGTTCAAAACTTCAACAAAAATCCTCTTCAGTCTTGAAGTAAGTTATTTTTGTGAACAGTGGACTTAACTGAAATAGGTTTTATTACAGATTTGTACCCTGTGTCCTTACACAGTCCCCACTCAAAAAACATGGGCTCCTTCCCAGCAACCACTTCAGTATCTGGACTTCACATAATGAGTCCTCCCCATCTCAGCATCCTCAGCTCTCTCTGAGGTCTTTTAACAGCTGGTGTAGTGGCTGGTTTTGCAAGTAATATTTGGTCTTGTCCTTTTACTTGGCCACTAATTTATGAAAAATACAGGAACACAATAACTCCTGGGGCTTCTATTTCCCTGTCAAACGTGGCTGAACTTAATAAATACATTCTAAAGGTGTTGAGGTACAAAGTAATTTTATATACTTGCTAAAAAAGATAAATTTCTCCAGGAACCATAGAATCATCATAGAATCATTTAGGTTGGAAAAGACCTTCAAGATCCTTGAGTCCAACCATCAACTGTGCCCACTAAACCATGTCCTGAAGTGCCTTGTCTACGCGCTTTTTGAATCCCTCCAGGGATGGTGACTCCACCACTTCCTTGGGCAGCCTGTTCCAATGCCTGAGAACCCTTTCAGTAAAGAAATTTTTCCTAATATCTAACCTAAACTTACCTTGCTGCAACAAATTGTTGCCAGTTGACCCCTTATGCTGTTGTTAATTTGAAAACATAAACTGTCAAATTAGATTGCATCTGCACTTTGGGTATATATTGCCAGTTATCATCTTACCCAGCTTACCTAGTGTGTAGTCTGTGTTGAAACCACATGGCAGCTTTATCAAGAACTCTTATTTTGGATTTGTCAGGATTATATATTGTTCACCTGGATTTCAGTGACTTAAAATACACTAATATTTATGTGGCTGTTGATCTATTTGACACCTAAGGGTATATTATTAGATAAGCAATGTTTACAGTTTAAAAATTCAGTTTTAACTGTTTAAAACTGTTAAAATTTACAGTTTTGAAAATTCTTGTGGTAATGGTTAACCTGACTTTGCTCCTGAAGTGACCTTTTTTTTTCCAAATTAGTTAAAAAATGAAGCATAATGAGATTTTCCAAGGATTCTTTAGAAAATTGCACACAAACTAGAAAATGGAAATTGCATGTATTTTCCCACTTTGCATCTGAAACTGAAGATGGATTCAGATGCAACTGTGTTGCTCTTTGAATTGGGCATGGCAACTTTCAGCCTTGAAAATAGAGGGCCCTATAGAAAAGAAGTTTCAGATTTGACCTGTAGATCAAAATGATGTTATATATAGGACACCTAAATGTTTTCATGCTGTTCAAACTGATAACTTTACCTAATGTAAATTTGTATTGCCATCTTTGAAAATTAAATATTTACTAGCCCTCAAATTAAGTCTTAACCTGAAATTTTTCTAGGTTTCAACAGCAAATTCCTATAGATAATAGCTAGATACTTCTACATGATAGATTCATGTCTTAACATTATATGCATCTTTTCTGAAAATGCTACATATATTTTATGTTGTTGTGTGCAGTTGTGATGATCTAAGAATATAGGCAGATTTTCACTCAGGTAATTTTGCATCATTGAACTAATGAAAACATGTTTGGAGAAATTAGGAGAGTTGTGAGGCACACAAAGGCTTGCTTTCTGTGCTGTGGAGAGATGTGTCTTTGCATCTCTAAGTATTTGGAGTGTATTTACAAAAAGGACGAGTAACTCATAAAGGTGAGAGAATGAAGAGGAAAAGTGGTGGGAAAGTTTCATATACTCCAGACCATAAAGCTTTATCAGTTAGTAGTACCTGTTCCCTCAAACCAGTCTTTATTAATGAAAAAAGTCAAGCTTTTTTGGAAAAAAAGTTTTCAGCTCTTGATAGCCTTGAAAATGGTAAATGAACATAAACAAAACAGTAGAATCAGAAGAAAGAAGAGATTAGGTATCCACTTACACAGCCGGATGGTGGGTGGATGTGTGGGAGGCCACACACAAGAGTCCCTTCAAATCTACATTAAAAATACAGCAGTATTTTTACAAGCAGTAATTTTTTATTATACAACTTGTCAGTTCAGTTTCCAAGAGTCTTGTAAACCTTCCTCATAAAGTCTGTCTGCTTTTAGCTAGAAACAAGACAAGTAAGCTCCCTGAAGTCTTGAGAAGCTTGATTTTAAATCCCTGATCAGATGGATTTCCTTTTTGACTCCAGACGAACAGCCCTGAGGCTGCCCTGAGGCAAGAGATAAAGATGCAGATGACCCAGTCTTCTCCTGGTTTGTGCTTGTAGCTTGTAGACACAAGCCTCTGTTGGTCCAGAAATGTTAGTAAATAGAGAAGAATTTATTGCTTTCGTAAATAAAGCTCTTTTCTTACATCTTTGACATTGCAACTGTTGAAGCCATTAAAATCCTGGAATTTGTTTCTTAACTTAATTTGTTGAGGCTTCTGCGTGAGTCCTTCAGTTGCTGGGGACAAACTTAGTAAAGACTTGAATGTCACATTCTAAGGTTTCATTTTTCATTTATTTTCTTCTTCAGTAAGTATTACTGTGTGGTTAATTTGTTCTCTGGGATGGATAAAATAGAACTAATATGAAATTCAAATGAATTCTTCTGCTGGCAGCCTGTTTTTTAGCAGCAATAATGAAATATAATGGCTAATGGATAGTGAAAAAGATCAGTATTTTCCTCAATAATTCAAGGCTTTGATATATTTAAGCACTTAGTAAAAATGTCCAGAAAAATCAATAACTCAAAATTTTATTGTGTACTTTTGGATTGTATAATGTATATATATTCTTGTTTTGTTTAACATCAAGTTACCTTTATATATGCTTTAGTCATTAAAAGGAATCACTTTAAAAGGTTTCACTTTCAAAAATTTTAAACCTGAAAAAAACCCCACCCTTTTCTTTCTAAATCTACAGGCTTTTTATGAAATTGGAAACCAGTGCTGTGAAGAAAAGACATAATTTGTGTTAGCACTTGTGGGGATGCCAAGGATACATGTAAAATACCTGACCAAGCTGGTCAGTGCAATAGGTTTATCTTTCATAGGGAAGTTGAATAAGATTTTACAAGGTTATTTGCTTCCACCTACTGACCATTCTTGATATTACAGACAAAAACAATTGAGGAATACTTCAATAACTTCCAGGGTCTCATCTTTCCTCCTGATACAGGGCATGGTATGATATGAATTCTGTTTGCCTTTTATATTTCATTACTTTCACATGAAAAAAAAAGATGTTAGAAATTAAAATAGCTTTTCTAAAGTTTCTTAGCCTGCAGAGTTTGCTTATTTCTTGGGGGTTGGTTGGTTGGTTGGTTTCTGGTATTCTGTGTTATGATGACAGGGGAGTAAAGGAAATAGGTTTTGGATAGCAGGGAGATAACAAACTGAAAAATGTATAATAAAGTATAAAGTCATGTACAGGTGTTAGTAATGTTAGCATGACTAAAGGCTACTTGAGGATATTGATTTCACTGTTTCTATTTGCAATTCAAGAAGTAAAATTAAATTAGAATTATAGAAACTATGTAAAATAAAGTGTATGAAGGTTTCTACTGCATCCTAAAGCCAAAATGTCATGCAGCGTCATGCTACCACCAGTGATTACTTTTACTTTCTGGAGTTTTTTTTTGTTCAGTAACATTTGTATAATGCTAATATTGGATGAAGGTGGTAGATATGTTTCCCAAGGGCCTAGTGTATTAAACTTCAGAAACAAATGAATGATCAAACAGAGCAAAATTGGGATGAGGAAAGGGAGCCTTCTCAGGAATAAAATGGGTGTCATACCTGATGTATTCTATACTGTGCGCTTGCAGTAGATCTTGCTGTCAAGTTATCTAAATCATTAGTTGTCTCCAAACTAGCACTGAAAGAATTTTACCTCTTGGTCTCACTTTTCTATCTGCTAGGCCATAGTACTCAACACAACCATAAATTAATACCAGTTGGTCACTAAATTGGCTAAATTTCAGTAGGAACATTTAAAGGCTACCTTTCACAACTGTATGCCTGCAAACACAGAGGTGAGCATAGTTTCACCATCTCAGTTAATGCAATTCTAGTGTTAAATATATGTGGCAGTGTCCTTTATGGTACTTTGTTCAACTTTTAAAAGTTGCGTTTGTCCTGTGTTGCTCCTGATGTTCTGCATAAAACCTTGCTTTGTTCCATTCTTGCTGCTACCCAGTGTAACAGACAAAAAAAGGCAGTTTTCTTCTGTACTGCCATGAAAAAAAACCAGAGCTCTTAACATTATAATAATATAATGTAATTGGCTGTTATGCAGTGACAACTGGAGAACAAAAGGAATTGTGTTGGTTTTAAACTGAAATGGATGAGAGGGTTTTCCACCTTAGTGGCAGGGTATGTCTATAATTCATTCTTTCCATCTCTTCCCATGAAATATCCTATGAAGTATTCTGTCATTATATAATTTGCCTAAGATAATAATTCTCCAGGAGGAACAGATTTTGCTAGTTTTTAACAATGTTAAAGAAAGTCCCTGATATATTGTTCATATCTATAGGATTTTACACTTGGTTTACTGCAATGGTACTTCTTAATCTCAAATAATTCATACAGTTGGGAAATTTGCAATACACATACTAAAGTGACAGCGCTTTGTCATTTTGCACTTACAAAAAGTAGCACAGATGTCTCCCAGAGAAGAACATGCTGATTTCCTCCCTTCTTGCTCTGAGATTGACAGATGGTTGATTTTGATGATTTTTTTTACAGCTTAGTTTCTGTGTACATTTTTTCTGTAAAAGAGGTATAGCTAGGATGTAGATGATGTATACTCTAATATTTATATTTTAACATGTATTTGATTAAGCTAGTAACTTCACTGATTTAAAGAATTATAATGCTAACTGTTTCAGAAAAATTGGTTTGTTTTACTTGGGCAATTAAAGGTTAAGATATGCATGCATGTCCCTAACATGAAATACTCTTGTCACTCAAAGAAATTCTCTCTGAGTTCAGTTACAGTTGGTAACAAAGTAGTTGACTGCTTTTCTTCCAAAAAGACTTCATCATAGACTTTCTAGAGACATCAGATGCACAACAAGCAACTCTTGTAATTGTTTCTGCAGAACTGACAGAACTATTGCTATTGTTTTTAAACATAAAGCTGTTGCAAATTATTATTCAGCTAATAAATTTGCAGATTATTGATTTTAGAGGAGACTCATTGATTGTCTTCTGTTATTTCTTCTTCGCCTCCTGCACAAATTTTTACTGTTCACATTTTTAACTCTTTCCAACTGGTTTAACCCTTTTGGGCTGAGGATTCTTGAATTCTACTTTAGTCCTTCTTTAGGTAACCTGTCAGTATCCTTAGTTATACTTTATTAGAGTATATGCATTTGTGAGGATTTCACCCATTAGTAAAGAAAAGTCCTGTTCAGGAAGTCAGGCTTTGTATGGTATTACATATTAAATGGTTGTTAACAGTCCAGGTTAATAGCTGATAATGTACCTAAAGCAAGTTTGTCAACAAATATTTAGGCAATATTTGCAATACCAGAAACAATAAAATAACAATGGACCCTGATATTTTTTTTTTCTTGTCCTTGTGCAGAAGTCCGAATTCAGGTCTCTAATCTTGAAGACAGATAGCTATTTCTTTACCCAAATCTGACTTAGCATAATTTCAAAGATAACCCAATACCATTCCTTCTTGCTGGCTTCAATATCCAGTAATATTGAAACCATACATATGTAGTTTTCATTGCTAATGGTGCAGTTGTTAATTTGTAAGATTCACTTTCCATATCTTTAGACAGGAAACCAAACACTGTGAGGTGAAATGATTGTCTAATGTTCAGGGATAAAACACAGAGTAGAAGTTATGTCATTTGATTTTCAGCCTGTATCTTTTCCTTATGGCTGGTATCAGGTAACTTCCAGGCACATTGTCTCTTTAATTCCTGATTGCAGCATTGAGAGTCTCAGCTGAGTTGGCCTCAACTGTTTTCAGCTGGGCTGCATGCTTCATTTGTACCTTTTGCCTTACTGGTGGTAGACAACCATGTAAGATGAACAGTGTGTTGTGGTTTAACCCCAGCCGGCAACTAAGCACCATGCAGCTGGTCGCTCACTCCTCCCCACCCCACCCTACCCTGCCGTGGGATGGGGAGGCAACTCAGAAAAAAAGAGTAAAACTCAAGGGTTGAGATGAGCAGTTTAATAATTGAAATAAAATATATTAACAACAATAATAATTTTAATGAAAAGGGAGATAACAAAAAGAGAGAGAAATAAAACCGCAGACAAACAAGTGATGCACAATGCAATTGCTCACCACTCACTGACTGATGCCCAGCCAGTCCCTGAGCAGCCCTAAACCCCTCCCAGCCAAGTGCCCCCAGTTTATATACTGGGCGTGACGGCTCATGGAATGGAATATTCCTTTGGCCAGTTGAGGTCAGCTGTCCTGGCCGTGCTCCCTCCCAACTTCTTGTGCACCTGCTTGCTGGCAGAGCACGGGAAACTGAAAAATCCTTAATTTAGGATAAGCACTACTTAGCGACAACTAAAACATCAGTGTGTTATAAACATTCTTCTCATCCTAAATCCAAAACATAGTACTGTACCAGCTACTAGGATGAAAATTAACTGTATCCCAGCTGAAACCAGGACACTGTGCTGGGAGGAAGATGGTTTTTCTTTTATCCAGGTAAAACTGCATTTTTAATTCACGTTGAGTAGTGAGTGCTTATGAACTTAGGTTTCTTAGACATTGCCTTTAATGGGAAATGGCAAAATAGCAAACTAAAATCTTCTATGGGCAGCAGAAGAGATCAGAGTACTCTTAGGTTTTGAACAAGGTGTATTCATCATACTGAGAGTTTGTAACAGCTATGACTAGAATCCAGTAGGAGCTACTTTATTCTGCATTCAGTTAACTTAGGTCAGTATGTGAGATGATAGAGCCACCCTTGTCCTTGGTAATATGAAAAGATATGATTCATTTTTGATTAACCAATAAATATGTTAAAGAACATTCCATTATTTCCAAAAGGTGACTTAGGGCATAGCTAGCAGGTGAAGAGCCCTGGTGTTAATGAAGTTTGAATTCATTCCTCTGAGGCAGAAAGATTTTAAAAGCTGAGCTTTTTTCCTCAATCAGCAAAAAAAACCCCTGAATGTAAACATACAAACAAGCTTAGGAAGTCAGCCTGTAGGCAGAGATAATATTTCCTTATCCACCAAATGGGAGGAGAGACATGGTGAAAGACTGTCTGGCTGCCAGTAAGTCACACTTGAAAGAAAATGTCTGAGTGTTACATTCCACAAAGTACAGTCTGGTTCCCCATGAAAAGTATTTTCAGTATGAAGAGTATTAGAGGTGCTGATTCAGATATGAAACTAACTAGAACGACAAAGATTTTTGTTGTTGGAAATACACTGCTTAAGAAGTGACGGAGAACTTGATATGCCTAATGAAAATATCTTTAATATCTCTTGCTGTGAATGAAAGTATTTTTTCCAGGAAACTTCAGTTCATCTTACTTGATTGAATGACTTCATTTTTTTTAATCTTTTATGGGTATATGGCTTAGGTAAGAAGTCTTTGGTATTGAAATACTAGTCCATTTCAGATGAATAGGCATGGTGTTGAAGAAACATAACTTTTTTATTTTATATTTGTTTAAATTTTTAATAGGAGCTGCTGTTAGCCCTAAATTTGTAGTTTGGGATTTATGCAGCAAGTAACTCTAGCCAATAATCTAAAATCTGATGAGAGTAGTTTTAGCTTCAGTGAGAGGCTGGGGAGGACTTACTTTTAACAAAAAATTGTCCCTCATCTCTATGTCATTTTTTCCAATAGAAATTTCTAAAGTTGCAGTATGTAAGTAAAATTAGCTCCCAAGAATACCCTCACTAGAAAGGTATAGTTGAAAACAAAAGAAAAATCATAATAGGTCACTTGTCTGCAGTTTAATGACTTCAATTATATTTGGCTTACTCGGTTTCCAATACTAACCTGTTGTACAATGGGATAATATGAAGAAAAAAGTGCCTTTCAGACTATAACTTTTGTAATAATTATTATCTCTGCGTGTCTTCAGGTCTGCTGGCAAAAATCCAAAGGTTCAATGAGAGTCAAAATACCTTAGGAATAAAAGGAACATGTCTTGGGTGTCATTAGGTTTGAGATTATTTTTTTGACTCCAGAAGAAAACATAAGTCTAAAATATATGTGTGTACATATATAGATACACACACATATACACAGATTTGTACTAAATAGATGCTTGATTATTCTTGAATGTTGCAATGAGATTCAGACAGAAGTAGCTTCAAGATATCAAGAGCTAGTTAGCACTCTTGACAACAGGCAAAAGTTTGAGCAGTTTTTTCCTCTTAAGCTTACCTTTATATTTTTTAAGCTACCATCACTATTTAAAAAAAAACCAAACAAAACAGAAAAGAGAAAAAAAGGAGTGAAGAAGCAATTATATTTTCCTCAAGATGCAAGTAGAAAAAGCAAACATATATTATAAAGCAGAGATCATCTTTTTGTCTTATGAGCTGGCTACACTATATTGAAATCGGTTGGGTTTTTTGCCAAGTTTCAATCCTGTCTTTATGCTTGTAATAAAGTTTAATAAACCTTACTTAAAGACACAATACTAAACATTGTACATATAAATATACTCTATATACAAAAATAACAGTTCAGTAAAATGTAATAGGTCGAGAAAGCCACTCTTCAGACTTTGAGGCCCTTTCTGCATCCCGAGTTACTTCCACAACCCTGGTCAATATGCTTTGTGACGTAGTCTTCTCTGTTTGTCTTTTCAGGATACTAAAGCAGAGTGCAGTTCCTGTGTAGAAACTGAGGACAGAAAAGTAAGTGGCTTGTTTTAATGTAATTTGTCAGGCAACTCTAGTAAGTGGGTTTTTATGGTTTGGTTGATTTTTATTTTTTTAATTAAACCATATCAAATTATTTTATGGTGGTTTATGTGTGTATGTTTTATAAAGTTTACTAACAATAACTTTTCTAATGTATTGTAACTTCAATGGGGATGAAATAGTCTTACGCTATTGAACATATTTCTGTTAGAAATTTGAATAACTCCTTGTTTGGAAGGGAATTGTAATCTTAATTTCATTAAACTATGAACAATTTAAAAGGCAATTGCACTTCCTGTTCTTAATTTCCATTATTAACAAAATTACCATGTTACGTCTTTCATGGTAATTTTGGCATACCATGTTAAATATTTGTAAAATAGCAAGATAAGGACTGCTTTTTCTTGCTTTTATAAAGTATCTTTGATACTGTTTTTTTTTCCTTCTAAATAGTTGATGTTTAAAAAGACTTTATCTTATTTTATTTCCAGTTTTATTTTCTGTGAACAAGTATAAAATCTGTTTTCAGTTGTATTCTTCACCTTGTTAGCTTTTTTATTTTTAAACAGTACGTTATGGCATGTATGTTTGAATATATGTGAATAAACTTACATTTTTAGAAGGAATTCTTAAATTGAAGTACTATCAATTTCCACTCTAAAATGAGCAATGCAGAAAGCTGCCTTTTAGCAGTAACAACATCATATTCTCAATTTGTTTTGAAACAGTAGGTCTTTATGCTTAATTAAGCATTAGTTTAACTGTGCTATAATGTGTGATACCAATGCTCTATTATTCAACTTCCCAAAAGTTTTTTTGTTGTTTTTTTTTTTTAACTTCTTTTGGCTACTGCATCTTCCTCTGAGGATTCAGTAGCTCCTCCTTTTTTAAAAAATAGCTGTCAAGTTCTTTTGCTATAAAATGAGGTTTTATTAAACAGCATTGTACCAAAAGCACTTTAGTTGTTCAGGATAGCTCAAATGTCCTACAAGTCCAATAATAAGTGCTGTTGAAGTTAGTGCAGGAAAGCACAATTCATTTGCTTTGTTGAGATATGTGATAAAGAATCTTCAGAATTTCAGTGATTTTTCAACATTTTCAGGAAAGAAGTGAAGGAATTATTTTGAGCTATACAGAAACATATTAAGAATTCAATTAAGATACTAAACTGTGAATATAACTAGCAGAGAAAGTATGCTGTATCTTAGATACCAAGCAGCTGTTATTACTCTTCGATTGTGAAGTCCTCAGTACTAAGACAGGTTGATTTTCTTGCATTTAAATTAAGTCAACACTGAACGTTTTACTCCGATGTGTATAATAGAACTAGCTTATTGTAGGACAATTACGAGGACAGCAAGCAAATACAGCAGAATTTTTTTGAAGTTTAGAAACTGTATCAGCTTTATCACAAGGCTCAAAAATACTGTAATGGTATGTTTAACAATGCTTTATGTTAGTAAAGGACTACAAAATTTACGTCAATAGGAACAGTAACTTTGCTGTATTTTTTGAGAGTTGAAACACAACTATTTTCCTATGCATTAAATTTAAGGAATTATCTTTGATATTTACACTCCTAATGCTTTTGCAGTTCTCTGGGAGGTTTAGGGGGGTGGTGGTTGTTGTTTTTAAAAGCATTTTAACAAACCAAAGCATTCTTGCTTTGCTGCTTTTTTTCTGTTACTGACTTTAACCCTGTTCTCCTATGTTAATATCTTCTACTTTAGTGTTTTGTAAAATTTCCAAATTCTCCTGCTTTCTATTTTAGCTTCCTTTTTTAGGCTGCATTAAGTTGGAACTAGTGACAAGTTATGCCTCCTCGTTTCTTGTGCAGTTCCTTCTATTTTTTTCTCAAGCATTTTGCAGACGCATAGTGAGCTGAATCAGAATTAACCTGGTTAATGTGTTCGTGGTAAAAACTAACCAAGAAACAAAGGCTTCACATAGAAGTATTTTCAATTTAAAAATTTTAAATTGTCAGAAATAAATATCAATCCTGTTTTAAAGTATTTTCTCACTGAAGAGAGTGAGCTGGGTTTTTTTAAATATGTTTCACTGAAATTTTAAAATTTGGAGCTAGAATCCAGTTCTGGATTACTAAATCAGTGTGGTGTATCTCTATGTGTCAGGTAGTAACTGAGTTTATGAAAGTGTTGAGCACATGACATGTAATTCTCTAAAATCATCTGGTACTTATTATGTGAAACTCAGGCCATTTAGGCTTCAGGTTCTGAGCAGTAGCTTTTATAAAACTGTTGTTTTATAGTATGCTAAAATTCGGTTTGGGACCTTATTTCTAAACACCAAGATCTGACTTTTTTCATGTGGGTAGCAGCTACTAAAACTGCACAACCAAAAGGTTCCTTTTATTGCTTGAATAATGGAAAAGTTGTCAAGAGCCTGATAAGCTTTGGACTGCAGTCCTATTAATGTATGTGTTGTATTTCTTTTTCCTTTTATTGCAACTTTCCTTCTATCTCACAGATGTACCAGACTGTTGCCAGTAAACTGTTTTTTTGAGGGTTTTTTTTTCATTGTTTTATGGTGAGATGATTTCTACCTCAGTATAAATTATGGGAGCTGTATATCTGATACTTTTTCTTGGCCTCAGTGATTGCTCTGAGTTTGAGTAGTTTCCCAAGGAGCTATCTTTCTTCAGTGACTGAGGCTATCAAGACTCACCCAGCTGTCTGATTCCAGAAAGGGGCACCTCATCCAATGCAGAACATGTCATCTGACTTTTTCTGAGACAAGCCAGGCCCTAGGACTGAGCAAGTGAAGTGAAGTGAAATGAAAGAGCATGAGATTCCCATGTTACCCTATGCTTTATTACTTCACTGGCCTGTAGTGCTCACTTCTCTCTCCCTTGTTGATCTTAGAAGCAGTGGCATGAAGGTGAGGTGACAGTCACAGGGTCTCCAAACTTACTGTGAGACCTGGGGAGTCTCTCTCTCTGTCTCTTTCTTTATGTATCATTAAGGTTGAAGAGCTGGAGATCTGGAGGTTATCAACATTGCGGTGCCGAGTGCTATGAATATCTCATCCTTTTGACTGTAACTACTCATGCATACAGACATGTCTTCAGGTTTACAGACTCTTCTGTGATCTTGCCTCGCTAATCGCTGAAGTAATAACAACAGATGTAAAGCTTGTTGAGTTTTGGGCTATGATTTGGTTTTTGACTTACTAAAAGCACAATTTTTGCCCAACAACAATGACAATATGTTCAGTGCTTTAGCTTTCAAATGCAGAAACTGGAATTAATATAAAGAATTGTCTAGCAACTCCCTACGTTTATCTTCTTCATTTTGTTAATCTGTTGAAGCATTTTGAAAGAACAGAAATGTAATAAATACCTATTGTTGTTACATGGTATGTTTCATCTTTTCTCTGTGTTTGGTCCCAAAACTGAAGCTTCGGCCAAGCTTAAGTGGCAGATTTACTTTACAGTCCAGGGACATAGATTACCAATGGCCTATGAAGTGATCATCAAATAAAGATACATCAATCTTGGTTAATAATAATGCATTGTCTGATGTTTATTGAAAGCATAAATTAGGAACTTAATGTAATTCATAGAACCTGAAACTCTGTAAATAAATATTTTTATTTTGTCTAGGTTGAAATCAAGACAAACTGCTGCAATTAGGACATGCATCATTAGTATCTAATAATTTGCACTTCCATAATGAAATATACTGCTAATGAGCTATATCATTAGCAATTAATGGAAAATTTTCCCAGTTAAAAAAATATAAAACTGCAAGGTGCCTTTTCTTGCAGTCTTTTTTCCTGAATTTCTTAATCTCTAGCTTCTGAAGTAGAAATTTATGTAACCATGGCTAAAGCATTGCCTGAAGGCAAACTCAAATTTAATATCTGTAATTATTTTGAAAACTATTATTCTATAAGTGACAAAATAGCATTTAATTATCTTAACCACTTTATCACTATGATCTATCTCTCCATTGTTACTTCAACTGACCTTTTTATGTAAGATTCTATTTATATTTTCTGCAACGATAAAAGCCTTCAGGTTTGAGAGTAACAGGTGACAAGTAATCAACAGTCAGCTGTAACTGGCCTGTATTATTATGCATTACTAAATTGCGTTTACCATTGCCAGCAGTGGACCCATAAGTGTATGCACCATTCATTTCCTACCTGATCGATATTCATTTCTGTGTTTCTCACATCCAACCCTTTTTTGTTTTGATCTCATACCTTCATTCTGAACATCACAATATTTGATGCTTAATGAATCATGTGATCATGAAAATGTCTCAGCTTTGCTTTTCAAAGAAACATATGTAGAAACATGAGCCCTAAATTTTCACAGAAATAACCTGTTAAAAACATACAAAACGTGATTTTTGTAAAAATACATTGATTTCTGAAGCTAGTTGCATGATGTTTGGGGATTTGAGTCATAATTTCAAAGCCTGTGATGTTTTTCTGTGAGGTTTTGCTTTTGCAAGGGTGTTGACAGTTGTGGTTTTTTTTCTTCTACCCATGTTTTCCAACATAACTGTGTGTGTTGGGGGCAAACTAAATGGTTGTGGTTGAAGGGAATTAGTAAGGGTATTGGCCATTCTGCCGAGAGGGAGACGATGTGGATTCCTTTACTTACAATCTTTGCTTCTATTTGGTATATCCAAACTCTAGTCTTGGTCTTGGTCTCCACTCTAAAAAGACTGCTAATGTGTAAAGCCTTTTTGTTGTTGTTGTTGATGATCTCTCATCTCCCATTACCCAAAAAACTTGCCCCTAATACATCTTCCTCATCTTTTCTTTAATCTCAGTTCACATGTTTATATGGTCTGAACAATTATCTCTTCCCGCCCCCCTCCCCCCCATGTTTATATGGTGCTTGCATAGAACAGGAAACTTCAAAAATACCAAAAAAAAGGAACTGGAAGTAAGATTTCTCCCTGTCCTGCTCTGTCACTGAGGTCTGAACAGAGCACAAAGGGAATACTTTGTTTTACTCTGCAGTTGCATTTGTTGTATCATCAAATTAATTCATGGCAACACTGTGAAACCAAAACACTGATATGAAGTTATGTTTCCCCTTATTCCCCCACCTCCATTTTGTTATATTTCCATCTGAAATGGAAAATGGAGACACTGAAAACTGAATGGAAAGTTAACTTACAATGGCCTTTCTGTGCTGGATAACTTTGTTTCAGTTGGTTTTTACTACTAGGAATGTTGTATTCTTCAGCTTTGGCTTCATTTTTGTTTTATTTCAGCTCACTCTTTTTAGTAATAGACTCACTTTTGCTGTAATGTGCAATGACATTCTCTTCAGTATTCCTTGCAGGCAACATAATGCTGACCGTTAACTAGCAGCTAAGTGTTATTAGCTTGGTGGCTCAAGGTCACTCAGGACATCTTGCTTCATTTTCTGTTCTTGAGAAGGAAAGTAGCTCATGGAAAGAACATTTTTGAGATGCATCTTGACTTTAAAATTTACCTCTTTTGAGCTCAGAGTGCAGAGGCTTTATGAGAGCAGTAGACTTTATGGGTATGCATTAGACCAATAACATGATAGGTCAGTAAGTTAGAAAATTTCCCTGTAGTGACATAATGTTTCATAACTCCCTATTACCTTCCATGGGATATGGTATAGGCAGTAATGCCTTTCCTTTTCTATGCCTGCTGTAGAAAATATTTTACTTTTTTTTTTTTAATACCTTCTGTCAGAGGATCTCAAAGTACTTTACAAACAAATTAAAAATACCTGTGAGGAAATTACTTACATTTATATTGCTCAAGTTACATATGTGGAAATAGAAGCATGAAGGGGAGACATAATCAAGGTTACAAAGTGAGTCTGAGACAAAATGAGGAGGAAAAGAAACAGCAGTACAAATATATTTTACTTTGCTTATTCTATGGTTTCTTGCAATTTTTCTTTTTTTTTTTTAATTTATAATGATCATGTGAAAATGTTTTCCATGGAAGTTTAAGGGAAAAAATTGTCTTATTAGTAGGCAGAAAATTTATCCAATTTCTTTAACATTCTTCTTCAGGTTACTATGGGAGAGAATTAATAAGGGTATCAAATAGTGAACAGCTGATAAGAAGCATCATGGAGGGACTGACTCAACTACTGGCATCTAAGATGTGGATATATTTATATATAGTTTCCTTTCATTGTAATCCCTTTTTCTGCTGTTTAGGAGCTTTCTATCAGTGAATATGAGTATGTGTCATTTTTATTCCCTTGTGAAGGCATCATATAATCTGAATTGTTTTGTAGAGTTTTGAGATGCATTTTTCCTCACATTAAAAGAAATTAATTTTTTGATGAGGGAAGATCACTGACTCCAATGGATTGGTAAGGAAGTCTCTAAATTGTGTTTGGATAGATTCAGAGGAATCTAAGGAAGTTTTGAACATTAATGAGCCTTCTGGTGTCTACTAGAGTGAACAAATTATTCCTATTTCATCTGCCTCTTTAACTGTTGTACGAATAGTAAGGAGTATTATTGCACCATCGTATGACAGGACCACACAGAGTATAAAGGATTGGCCATAGAATTCAGAAACAAGGGGGAGTAGCCCAGAAGTGAGAATAATGAGCTGTTCCAAGAATAGTATCTACCTGTCACAATACGCCAGAGTTTTCCACTGACATCTCAGCTCATGTAAGTCAGATTTACATGATGCTTCTTGATTCTTCCTCAGTACAGAGCTGGAAGTTTTCAAAACTTCCACAAAAGGGTAAAATTATCTAGGGGGGGGGGGGGTTGGTTGGTTGGTTGTTACCAGAAAAGTTACTTGAAATCCATGGCTGACTCCTCCACAATGATTTTAATTCAAGATCTGTTGCACTCCAGGTATCCTAAAACTCAGGAAGTTGAATCAAACCCACAGTCTAAGTTGTTTAGGTATCATTTATTGTTATTTATATTACTTTTAGTGATATTTTTTCAATCAAAGGATTTTTCTTTTCCTTTGTCTTAGTTTACGTTCTTTTCAAGTAAAAGCACTACTTACCGAAAAATAGATAGCTGAAATTTGGCCTAGAACTTAACACACAGCATTAGTCAGCCTAATAAATATTGGCGATTCTAATGTGAGGAAATACTCAGAAATCCAGTCCATTCCCTGGCATGTAGCTTGACACAGTGCAAAGTCTGGCTGGAAAGTTTCATAGTATTTGAATGATCATAATGTCAGTCCTATTACTGCTCTCTTGTTCTTTCTGTCACTGACATGCAATTATGGAATTTCACAACTGAAGTGATGACAATTGCTTGTCTGTGTGTGTATGTGTGTCTATCTTTCCCCTTAATCCAACTCTGTCTAAGATTCCGTAATTTGATAAAGTGGAATTGAAATGACAGGCATGACAGAAGTGCCAAAACAATAATTTGACCTCCCACTGAAGTGTCAACGTGTTCGGCTGCATGACTTTTACACATGCTGAATACACATAAGGGACACAGATAGTATATTTGTTATGCTAGAATACCTGTTAAGGCAGATTGCCAGAGAAAGGTATTACTACTTTGTGTCTTTTTACCAATGTGTTCCATCTTTAATTGCTACATTTTATATCCCTGTACTCTATGTATAAACGCGATTCCTATTGCACATAAATTATCTGTATTTTATTAGGAGAAGATTTTTTTCAAATCTGCATTTTGAAGATATTTGGGTAGATCTTGAAATTATAATTCTGTGGCGATGTAGCAAATTAGTTCTTGAAGAGACTATTTATTCTTTACTTTTAAGGACAACTTTTTCATATTAAACCTCTTGGGGGAAGGTGTCAAAGAATGAAGAAAGAACCATATAAAAGGTACACCATTTCTTTTTCCAAAGTCCTTTAATACTGATGAAATACCTAGTTCCCATTCATACAGAATATGAATGTAATAATCTCTGTTACAGATTAGCCAGTGTTGTAAACAAATTTTATTGAGGACATCAGTCAGGAAACTGGCAAATTCTAGTTACAGCCTATGCAAAATACAGAATATAAAAATGTATTTTCTGTGGTAGCTATATACTGATAATTCCAGTTTCATTTGAGAAAAACCTTCTGGAATAAGTGACGAGCCAATGAGCAGTTTGAGTAGTTGGTACCTTTGAAATGTCAGCTTTTCACTGAGGTAGATTGGAGTTGTAAGAAATCCTCAAAATGTTTTTGTTTGAAATCTGAATCCAGTCTAAATGCAATTTGGAAGTTTCTAAAAAAGATCCATGGGCACTATGAGCTATATTATTCTCTATATACAGTATCACAGTTCTCTGTTACTATTACATGTTACAAAGGAAAAAAAACAACAACCCTCTTTTTTGAAAATTACTGCTAATTTTTATCCTTTCCTGTGACTAGTAGTCATGCCTTTCAGCTGATACTTTTTCTAGTCTTTTTATTTAACACTTTGGCATTAAAACGTACCTTTATCTACTATCACATTCAGCACTGATGTTTGCATTATGTGAATTTAAAAACTGGAAAGCAATCACAATTCTTTTTGAACTTCCTCTGCTTTGAAATAAATTGCATTTGGTATATGACAACTTCCTGCTAGTAACTCCTAAAAAGCTCGCTGAGCTAGAAATAGCATTCTGAAATATCTAATACTTTTATACAAATTAATAAAAAAAATTATTTTCACTGAAGTAAATGTATGCACAAGTTACTTTGGAATATATTCATGTGTACTGTACCTGCATTGCATATGATGAATTATATTCACCTGGGGACAAGGAAGGGGACAGAAGAAAGAAACTTTTTGGCTTTAATATTCAGCTAAATGTAAAATTAAAATATTCAGATTCAGGGAATAAAAAATATCAAGTGGAGAGGGAGAACTTAAGTCTGATTTGATGCTAATTATCTGTCAAAATCAACAGAAAAATAATTCATGAGAGACTAAAGCCTTGTTGAACTTTTGACTACATCTGGCCATTAAGTTTTCAACAGGTATAAAAACACAGAGGGGGATTGGCTTTTGAAGTTATACAAAAAAGGGGAAAAACCTACAGATCTAATAATATTAGCATGCTGTGAATGGGAATATGTCTTGGAGCTTCTCTGTATTTATGAATGAATAAAACTTTGCAGCAATGGGGCAGTGCAACTTTTTCTACTATGTAGTGGAATGTTTCCTTTTAAAAGGCATCTGTTTTCTGGTAGTGTAAGCTTTTTGTAACCCGTACTCTACTGCATCAGTAAGGTATAGTTGACCTTAGCAGTTATGTTACCTCCATAATTTTCAATTATTAATCTGACCTACCAGATTCTTTGCAACATGCCAGATACCGAGGTCAAATTATGCAAGGCCAAATGACATGGATTTAAATATATTAACTATATCTCTCTGTGTAGTTTTATATTGTATACATATACCAAAGTGTTTAATGGTCATTGCTCCCTTAGAGAAAAGTCACTGTCAGGTTGACATTTCCTTCCCTATCTTTTTGCTCACTTTTTAATAAGGATGTGGGAGACTTCATAAAGAAGGATGGAGTTAACAATATGTGCAGGCGAATCACCTTATTGCCAGGTACTTCTGTGTTTACTGTCGGTTATGCTTGCTAACCCCAACAGCTGGAGGGCCTGAGTAACCAGAAAAAGCCCTGGGTTTCTGTTCAGCGCCTGCTTCACTTTGTCTCCTGCAGTTCCTCGGAGTGCCCGTAATAAAACCACCAGGGCTTTGGCAGCACTTTGAGACTGTGACCCTTCATTATGTTTCCTGCTGTAAGCCTGGGGAAGCCTCTTTGGTTTTTGAGGGTTTTTTTTGGACCTGGTCTAAAGAACACCGAAGGGGAAGGGAAGTCGTACGTTGACGTGAACAATATTATCCCTCTGTGTTAGGCAAAGCAGTCTCAAGTCAGGGACTTTTCTTTCATTTAACTCACCGCCAACCAATGCAAACCTTCAATCACTGAGGAAAAGAACAATACACAAACTGGGAGTCGGGTCCATCCCGATTCCTCCGGCGAGGCGAGGGGCGACACGGGTGGCTGGGGTGGCCTGCCTGAGGGTGCCGTGCGCCTGGATGCCGTGACGAGGCTGCGGAGCAGGGCAGGCCCGGCTGAGCCCGCAGTGGGGTTTTGCAGCTGCCGGCTGCAGGGCGTACGGAGCCGGCCGGAACCGGTTCTGACCGGCCGCAGCAGGTGCTGACCGCCGCCCGCACAGGCCCTCGCTGTGCCCCCTCAGCAAACCAGGCTTCTCCTGCCCCGCGCGCTCCCTGCCAGGGGAGAGGGCTGTGGTGTGTGAAGGTCCCAGGAAAGCAAACAAAAATAATTCGATAAACAGCACGTCAAATTTTAGAGGGCACGCACCGAAGTCATCGCAGTTACAGAAAGCCTGCAGGTTGTAGTCGGAGGCTACAGGTAGGTCATTTGTTTTTACAGATGAGGTTGAATTGCACACCCAGACTGGTAATGACAGAAGAAGCTGGGGTCCCTACTAATGAAGGGTGGCAAAGCCACTATGCTTTTAATGGTTTGGCTTTTTACTTTTTTTCTTTTTTTTTTATGCCTTTTTATGCTTTTGCCACTTGGTAAGAAGTCAAAGGCATGTTAACCGAAGACATAGCTGGACCTGTACTGAAAATAAGAATTACATATATTTCGTACAAATTAACTAGAAATTATGTGCTAAACAACAGTTTTAAAAGTCTGTATTTCAGCAGCAGCTAGCAGAGGCTAAAGACAACTTAGACTGTTTCTTTCTAGCTTGTACATATGCTTGTATGACTGCGCATTTAGAGGTACACCATCTCATGCTGTCATCTTGTCACAGAAGAAGTGAGAGGTTTTGCCTTGCAACATGATATAGTTGCTATAACGTGAACTTATATTCAGCTTTTTGCTAGGAGCTAGGGCTATTTTTATAGAAAAATGCTTCCCAGCATAGAAGTTGAGCAGAGCTGTGCCTGCAACCCATAGCCAGTTTGATTTCTTTTTAACTCTCGTGTTGAATTTTCCTTATGGAAGAAAGTTTGGAATTTCAAGAGTGGGGAAATTAAAATTATAGACTTTAGTGAATGATTAAAAAACCTTTTCACTTCATCTGGTTGAGCAGAGCCAAATGTTCCTAGTCACTACTTATTTTAGTAACCTGGAACTTCGCTTTTTTTTTTTTTTCCCCCACATATGAAAATATAATCTCTCTGTCTCACAGGATTTTAGTAGTCTTTGATATAATTGTTTAACATTTTAACTGGATAAACTTTAAAAAAAATTTAAAGCTAAGGTCAGTTTTGGGAGAAGGGAAAAAGGTGTGTAGAATCCCTCTTACCTCTGATTTTACATGCTTAAATAATTAACCTGAGTTTGAAAGTGCTGGGCATTCAACTTAAATCTTTGTTACAAGCTGTCATTATTGCCTTCACTTATTCTTGCTCAAAATCTGCTTTCTGTGTTTGGAGAAAAGTATAATCAGTTCATTAAGGTGGGTGAAATCTAGCCATGATGACAATAAATGGAGTAGGTCAATGTTTGCTGGGATATGGAGCAGAAATACACAGAAGAGTACCTTCTAAGAGAACTTTATATAATGAGGCCACTGCGGGAAGCCACTTAGAGTGTTCCACGCTCATAGAGAATCAGAGAATTTATCCAGCCGATAAGAGTATTTATTCTTGCATAAAGCTCCCAGATGGTAGTATTTAGAAAATAGATACTTTTCTTACTTCTGTTATGCATCAGGCTTGTTGATGGGCTTTTTATTAGACAAGTAATCTTCCAGATGTTGTTTCATTAAACTGAGGTACAGAGATATTTTCCATTAATTTTCTATTTCCAAGTTCTAGGCAATGCATTCTGATTTTCTTTCTTTAAAATTGCAGGACAGCATTTCATATATTAAGTGATACGCAGATTGCACATTAGCTGATTAATCTTACCAGAACAGCAGTAATAGAACACTTGCTAACTTGTCTTTTTCAGTTCTTCAAAAGGTAAAACAAACAAATACACAAGTTGTAATTTATAAATATATACAACTTCTGTGGTTAATTCAAAGTTTTAGAAAATGAGAAACCTTCCTAAAAGAGAAAATACAGGGATTGAGGAGCCATAAAATAAATAAAGTATTTTTCCTTAACTCTGTGTGTCTAGATAGTAAATCTAGGATGTATTGTGTGAACAACATTGAACTCGGAAAGTTTATTTTTCATACAGAAACCTCAATTCTTGGAAGTACACGCACTTTAGAAGGAAGTGTATGTCTAAAAGCATTAAAACCTTTTTTTTTCTGGCTGAAAACATGTCCATCTGTGCTTAGCCATATAAATGTTCTGTTCCTACATTTTACTTTTCTTTGCAGTAAGAAAAAAACCTACTATTGACTTCAAAGGTGTTTGAAATAGGTGTTCCATTTTCATTAATTATCCTTAAGGAGCCTTATTGGTGAGGTGGAAGTCTAGAGGTTATGTATTTCTCCAGGAAAAAAATTAGAAGTGTAAGTTCTTTTATATTTTCTTCTGAGTCCTTGTAGTAGAACTCGTGTTAAAATAAACACACAAACATGTTGCTATATAGGAGGTGGCAGTTGCTTTCTATTTATTTAATCAGTATACCTGACAAACTGATTTCAGGCTGCTCTTCTATGGTGTTACGGTTGCATAGTCCAGTATACTCTTCACTGAACCTAATGTGTATGAAACTTGGAAATGATATTTGAAATTTTGTGTGAAGAACTTGATGCAGGCCAGTGCTTTACTGTTCTAAATCATAAAATGGAGAGAGATAACTAATATTGCTTCTGTATCAAAGACTGTATCTCTATGGAAGGATAAATTTTAATATTGAAAATTGAAATCCTTTTAGGAATTGAACTGCTTACTATATTTTTGCATTTATTTTCCTTATACCCAGTAGCAAAAAGTTTCTTATGGAAATATTTAGGAATGTTAGCTATTAATCATTCACTCTAATATTTAAGTACCTTTTTCTTGTTATTCCATGTCATCAACATGAATATGGACAAGAAAAGAGGTGGTATATTGATTCTACGTGCATATGGGCTAATAGATACTATGCCTACAGCAATATCTGAATCTTTCAGATAGTCTGTCTTGAATTTTACACAATGAATGTTCTGCTCCAGAGAATGGAGCTCTGTGAGTCTTCTGTTCTATTAACCTCCACAGTTGGTATCCAGGTATGGTAGAGTATTTGGCTTGCTGTGGGGCTTCTTTTCAGGAATTGAGACTGTCTGAAAACAGTGATCCAAAACAAGTATTGCTTATGCTTAACAATGTAACCACAGCAAAGGAGAAGGGAAAGAATGTAAAACCAAAGGACATACTATGTTGTGGTGGCTTGACTGAGGCCAGCAGCTAGGTACCCCCACAGCCACTTGCTCACTCCCACCAGCCCAATGGGAGATTGGAGAGAGAATAGGAAAAGCAAAAGCAAAAACTCATGGGTCAAGATAAAGACAGTTTATTAAGTGAAGAGGAAAAAAACCCAAACCAAACCCATAAGCGATGCAGAGGAAGTCACTCACCACCTGCTACAAGCAGACTGATGCCCAGCAAGTCTCAGAAATGGCCACCTTGGAAGACACAACCCCCTCATGGACACCACCCCCTGCCACCTTCCGCTACCCTAGTTTTATTGCTGAGCATGATGTTACATGGTATGGAATGTTCCTCTGGCCAATTTGGATCAGCTGTGCCAGCTGTGTCCTCTCCCCATCTCTCATCTGCAACTAACCTGCTCCCTGGGGGTTGTCAGCATGAGAAAAAGAGTAGGCTTTGATGCTGTGCAAGCACTGTTTGTTTAGCAGAACCAAAATATCGTTGTGTTATCGAGACTGTTTTAAGGAAAATCTATTAGGAAGGCTCAGGTTGCTGAAACTGTTTACAAAAACAAATCGCAACAGCAGAACAGGATGCCCATGGCCGATGAGAAAGCTATGCTTTCACCTACTTCTAAGCCAGCAATCTTTGGTTCATACATATATCATTTATTTATTTATTCATAGTTGAAAGGAGTCCATAACTTTTTGAGTTATCTCCCTTCACTGCCATTGTTTCAGCACTTCCTTGGGAAGCAGAGGACGAGTTTACAGGCTATTAATGAATAGGGAAAGCCTTATATAATTTGTATTTGAGTTTAGACTTCTACTATCATCTAGGCATAAATTGATCAGATGGCTTTCTAGGAGTACATGCATGGCAAGACTATCAGTGGCAGATTGTTTTCAGCATACTTGAAGGGGACAGACTGAATCAAACCATTGTTTTGTTTGCCAAATTAATATCTGGGATGTAATCCAACCTGATTAACAGGATGGCTATGATTGGATCATGAAAGGGTAAGCAGACATTTGGAAGGCCTTTTTTATACCTGCTGGCTCTATTACTTTCCCAGTAGCTTGAACACATGCAAGAATATGCTTCTGTCCAGTAATCCAATTCATTTCTCATTGATTCCAGTTTGCCTTTTTATGTTGTATTGGATCTCTTGCCAGGTAAATCTTTTCTCTGTAGCAATAGATTGCTTTTTACAGCTGCCTGGATGACTGGTACTGGGTAGTTTGATCAAACTTCCTAATTCAGTTATTTCAGAACTGATTTCCTCAACAGTGATGCAGAATGTCTTTTCCTCTAATGAAGACTGTTATTATAAGAACACTTATGCTTAAATATATATCCATATTTGGAAATTTGAATATGTATGCATGTTTGTTGTCTTTGAAACATTGTTGATGATCCTTATGTAAGGAGTAAAGTAAGGGTTAATGGATTTTTTTTTCCATTTTTCTTAGTTATGTTTTATTTTCTTTCAGTTTGATGGGTAATACAGAGACTTGATGTTTTATATATAAACCATGTGCTTTCCAGATTTGATTTATGTAATCATAGCAGTTTTGCACAGTTCAGCTGAAAAATTTCTTCTTGTTGATCAAGGTCAGAAAAATTGAGGGATTTTGCCATTTATCTCAGCTGCTTGATTAGCAAAATAGGACACCAGGGCAGTGTTAAAAGAACTAGTGTACAGGGATGTCTCGCTATGGCATACTTGCTGTATAACAACTTAAAAAAAAAATCAGGGGTTATTTCTGAAAAAGACAGTATAAGTATTGAAGGATGTATGCTGATGTTCAAAGTCTAAAAGTAAAATATTATTAATTTTTTTCATTTTCCCCTCCATGTCAGCAGACTAATATACAAAAGAAAGTTAGTTTACCTTTAATTCTGGATAATGGTAATATGCATGCTATGCAAGCGGCAAACTTTTTGTTTTGAATTAAAAGCAATGCCATTAAAAAAATAAATAAAAATCTGATCTCTGTTACTGTCTTTCACTTTCAAGACTTGATAAAGGTTGAAGACAAGGAACAGAGCAGGTTTTTTTACATGTGAATTGTCTGAAATCCAGTAGGGAACATCTATTTCAGCAAATTTGTTTGATGTGTTCATTTCGTACAGCTTTGCTTCACTGTGGTCTTTTCCTGAACAGATAAATGGTTTAGTGAATGACATAAGACAAAATTTGCAGGAGGAGGTAAAATCTTATTGCACTAACTGACATCATGTTACACCAACTCATTAGATAGTTTATTTTCCTGGAAAACATTCCTTGTGCCTTAGATCATCACAGTTACAACACTGTTATTGCTACCTCCTGAAAATTTTTGCCTTTGCAACCAAAGTTTTATGTAATTTTATTATATTTTCTTTGTCCTATTTTCCTCATATGAATGTATTATTTTATTTCTGCTAAACAGATTCCAGTATTACTTTGGTTCATAGTAATACCCTGAATCAAGCTATGCTTTTTAACTTTGAGATGACAGGTGTGGTAGGTGAAGACTAGTCAACAACACATTTTCTGGCTTTGCCACTGGCTCTTTTGATCTTGACAAGTCAATATCCTCATCATTCTTTTCCATAGCAGTAAAACACATTTCTAGATAGCTTAAGAGAGTTGGTTTTGTTTTCCGGTTTGATTCCTTTTTGCTGCAGTTTATTGGGAGGAAATGTCTCGTGACAGTATTTGATTAGTTCTGAGAAGTAGTAAAATAGAAGAATTTTGCCCTTCTATATTTGTTATATTCTATAAAATGCTTTAAAGAACTGTGATACACTGTTTATTAAAATGTAACACATTTTCATTATACAGTCTAAGTAAAAAGTAAAAAAGCTAAGTTTAAAACATTTAGAATCAGTATTGCAGCAAATCTGTGATTTAAAAATTCAATAGCATGCATAAAAGTAACACTCCATCTATTTATTATAGCTTTATTAGTATCAAAGTCAAAATCTCCTTAAAAGTGTTTCTCTGATTAAGGAACAATTTCAATTACATGAAGCTGTATCTCATTGTTTTCAGTTACATGAAGTAGGAAGCCTTCCTTTATTTTTCTTTGAAAAGTGTAAGTAATTATCTGCCTATAAGAATACTCAAGTTTTGGGTAAGGTAATCATAGAATGTTTTAATTTTTTGAAGGGATTCAAATAGGTTCAGATGCTCTGTATATTGTTTCTTCTCTTACTGTGATAAATAATTAACTTCAGCATTAGTAGAGACATATTAATAACACAAGAGAATGAGATTGCAAATCTTGTGTCTCGGGGTTCTTTTTCTTCCACTTAATGAGTCTGATTGCAAATAAATCCTCCTTCCCAAAATTAGTTGTTATCCAGAGGAATAATATGCTTGATAAACTCAAGGTTTCCTTCCAAGTGAAAGTGTTTCAGGAAAGAAACTTCGGTGAATCAAATGGCATCTATGAAGTGCAGTGTGTGTGGTCGGGGCTTAATTTTTAAAAAGCTCATCAGTTCATGTTTAACTGTGCTCATGATAATTTAAGATTCGGAACTGTTATGCAAAAACACTGTCTCAGAGAATGGTCTTAGTGAAAATTAGTTATAGTTTGCAATTGTAAGGGCTAGGAACTGTGTGCAGTTGGTGGCCACAGGATTTACTAGTAATGTCATGGGTCCTGTGCAGATACCTGTATGGAATTGTTTGGACTTTCCTTTTGGTCCTGTACACAAATATCAACATGGAATGGAACTCAGGAAACAGAGGTCAAAAACTTCTTTATCTTATTTTTTATGTATTTGTGTTCTAACTTACCGTTCACTGAATTCAACAGGAACTTCATTTTTTGTTCAGTTTATTCATGTCCTTGAGCACTGACTCTCAGACCAGAGGCAGACGCCGGCATGCTTAAGTGAAGGCCTTAAATGGAACATATATACAAAATCAAAGAACTCGTTTATAGAATTCTCTAATGTCAGTTCTGTTGCTGTGGAAGATTAATATATTCTAGATCAGTGATTCTCCTTGGAAGTTTGTCTGGGATTCCAAAGTTTTATTTTGAGTGAGTACCGGAAAGTACCTTGGAAGAGCCTGGAGAAATGCCTGCAAGTGCCTTTCAGTTTGGTTTTTTTTAACACCCCCCAGCCCAAACAACTGCAACAACAACAAAACCACCCAAAACTTCTTGTATCTTACCTATTTCAATTTCGCTTCCCAATTTACTCATTCCTCCAACTTAAATATGCTGAGGGTCATGATTAAGTAAGCTGTCTCAAAGCACTGAAAGTAATGGTATGCACTGGTTCCTTTTAAAGGCATTAAAATAACTTTCTAAGTTTTAAACCATATGTGCGTCTTAAGCACTACATAGAGTGACTGAGTTTTCCCTCGAAGTATGTTAAACCATCTTGTCTTCTCCCAGCCATACTACAGTCTTGGCATTTAATACATTCTTGCCTGATCATAGAATCTTAGAATGGTTTGGGTTGGAAGGGACCTTAAATATCATCTAGTTCCAGCCCCCCTGCCATGGGCAGGGACACCTTCCACTAGACCAGGTTGCTCAAAGCCCCATCCAACCTGGCCTTGAACACTGCCAGGGATGGGGCATCCACAACCTCTCTGGGCGACCTGTTCCAGTGCCTCACCACCCCCACAGTGAAGAACTTCGTCCTTACATCTAATCTAAATCTTCCCCCTTTCAGTTTAAAACCAGTAACCCTCATCCTATCACTGTGTGCCCTTGTAAAAAGTCCCTCTCCAGCTTTCCTGTAGCCCCCCTTTAGGTACTGGCAGGCTGCTGTAAGGTCTCCCTGGAGCCTTCTCTTCTCCAAGCTGAACAGCCCCAACTCTCCCAGCCTGTCTTCATAGGAGAGGTGCTCCAGCCCTCTGATCATCTTCATAGCCTTCCTCTGGACCTGCTCCAACAGGTCCATGTCCTCCTTGTGCTGGGAGGCCCAGAGCTGAATGCAGTACTGCAGGGGGGGTCTCACCAGAGCAGAGTAGAGGGGGAGAATCGCCTCCCTCGACCTGCTGGTTGTGCTTCTTCTGATGCAGCCCAGGATACAGTTGGCTTTCTGGGCTGCAAGCACACATTGCTGGGTCATGTTGAGCTTCTCATCAACCAACACCTCCAAGTCCTTCTCCTCAGGGCTGCTCTCAATCCACCCATCACTCAGCCTGTATTTGTGCTTGATGTTTTAGTCTACAATTTTGATGTGTTAATTTCCCTATATATTTTGTTATAAAGGATTAAGCTTTTTCATATAAGCACAGATAACGTGTTTTAGAAATTTGTCTGCAACTCATTCTAGGGAGACATTGAAATGTGCAAACTTGGTTTTTCTTCTTTTCTGTTTGCTTGTAGTTACAGAGCTCTCATTGACAATTATCTTAAATATATAACATGGTACCTATTTTTATTCTTTTGCTACAGCTAGTGTACCTTATTGAATCTGCCTTTACAATGTATTAACCTTCCTCTGGGATGCTTGAACTACAGCTCTATCTGTCTTCTCGTTTCATTGAATGCATAATGTGTCAATGTCCACTGTATCTAGTTTTGATCTGAGTACAAATTAGCACATGCTTGTGTTTTCCAGATGCATTTATCTTAATGTGTGCTGTTTTCTTTAAAAGAGCTGTACCCCATCACAAATTTCCTATGCTGTGTAGATTAACTGCACACACTCTAGGTGCTGGATTTCTGGCCATTTTTTGTTTGCAGTGATAAGCAAATCTTTCAAGGGACATTGAAATTCATTCTTCAAATCAGCCTGGCTAAACGTATTTACAGTCACTGGCATTTTCAAATGAATTTAAATGGAATATAGGCCAATGACTGAAATTCCTGTGAGGAACCTGCAAAGCCTTTGTAATTCTTGACATTCCCTCAGTCCTTGCCATGGCCATTAAGATAATTAAGACCAACTGGGTACAGTTCCTCTATTTACGTTACTGCCTTGGGAACAGCTGTGATTCCAGTGAGACTGCATCTTGCCACATAATGTAAAAAGCATCCAATCACACCTTGGGTAAAGAAGGCATAGAGGCCTGTGTTGGCTCACTTGTGATACTTACAGTCTCAACTGAACTAGATGCAAATATTAGGTTTTGCTACTAGGTTTGAAGATCATTGGGTTCCAAAACTTTTAGTACGTGTTCCAAAAGTCAACTCCTCGTAGAAAAGTGTCATCATTTTTAGAAGTTCTGCTCACTTTTTTAGAATGTTAAGAAATACAAAGTCTGTCAGAGAACGTCCATATTTATTTTGGTGGCCCCGTAAACTGAAGTCCATTTAGAAACTTGGCTTATTTGCTTTCTGCATTTAAACCAAACAATAGTGTACTGTAATCTGATATGTTGCAGTCTAGCACAGGAGATTCCAAGAATCGACTCAGATTAGAACTTAGACCAAGTTATTCTGCATGCTAATGAATTTGTTATTATCTTTCAAAATACTACTTGTAGTTGCTCTTTCACATCAAACTCTTGCCTGTTTCATAATTAATTTAAAAAACTCTGAAACTTCATACTCATTTTAAAAGAAGTTATTATTTTAAATGTCACAAACTGTTATTACCTTGCTTTTTACTTTCCTGTGTATTTAAAACCTACCAAAGTTTTCTCAGGGCCACGTACATCATGTATTTTTTTATCCTATAGGTCTGAATTTTAGGGCCAGACTGATGATCCAAACAGTGGCTAGTCCTTAGTTAGCAAAAATGTCTTTCTGTGATTTTTATTTGAGCATGGTCTAAAGCATCACTCAAGTTGTTTTTGGTAAGCCTAAAAGTTGGTAAGTTGTAGTTCTGGAAACTAGAGAAAGATGCTGTAATAATCATTTTAAGAAACAAAATGCTCTTTTTTTTTGTCATAGTGAAGCACAGAGTCGATTTATTATATGTATGTAGTTTAAATGTTACAAGATAGGTACTTTAAAATATATTGGGTTTTTTAGTCAATTAATGAACTATCACTTTTTACATTTTCCTTTTAAGGTCCCTGATCCTAAATTATTTGGCTATCTTTTTCAAATTACATAGTTTAACTCAAAGTTTAAACTTTAACTCAATAGTTTAAACTATTAAAAAAAAACCCCAAAACTCACAATGCAAGCATGGTTATAGATTACATGGAATATTTAGCCATAGTTTTAGTCAGTTGATTTGAATGTTCTTTTCTCATTGTGTTTTGTCTTTACTTCAGAATAATTTTTTCATTTATGCATTCAATGCTTTTATATATATATGCTACAAATCTCCTCAGTATCTTCTTTTAATACAAAGTGCATACTATTAAGGCTTGTTCTTTTTTAAATTTGAATGTTTAATTTAACCAGTTGAGTTTTGGCATACCATGATGATATAGCTTACATAACCAGAAGATGGCAGTGTAGGCTAAAAAAAATGTGTTCTGTTAGTAAAACCTTTTTCCTTTATAAATGGAATAATTTTTTTTTTATTCCCCCCCCCAACAACTTGATTTCATAATAACTTCTGAATTATTTTAAGGCTTGCTCATCCTCGACAGAAGCAATGGTTAGGATTCTCTATTACTGTACTGTCACTACAGCTTGTCTCTATGTTTATCTTGCTTGTCTTGTTTTAGATCTGATACAACTCCAAAATATTTTTTTTCTCCTGACTCTGTGTATTATTTTTTAATTTGCTGAACTCTCAATTCCCTAAATCTATTTTTGTAAGCATTTTGCATAACAAAACTCTGAACTTTTAAAAAATGGCTTCTCTCAAGCCATTCTTTCTACTTCTTTTCTGCACTGCTGTTTGTTGAATATAGTAATAATTCAAGCATTCCAATGGCCGGATCACTGTACTACATTAAAATATTTAGAACTGTATAAAATCCATGTATGTCACAGCAGCTGCTCTTTCTCTCTCCATCACACAAGAATCAAGCAATGAAGAGATGAAATTAATTTAATGCATTAGAAAATGCAGTTTACTTTTCAGACTGGCACCTGGAAACTTTCCTAAATGCTATTTTTGTATGCTTCAGCCTAAAATGAGAGCACTTTTAGTGTCCAAGTGACTTGAATGTGACAGAAACCTCAGTGGTTTTTTTTTCACTCTTTCACTTCCCTCCTCCTTTTCTCCCCAAACTCTTGATGTCATTTAGGCATTATTTGTATTAGATTATTTTATTAGAGGGAGAGGATTAGGGCAGGAATTATGTATCTTGATAAGGATTTCCTTTTTATTTATTTATTTCTGTTCAGAATGAGCAAAGAGAAGATGTGGTAGCCAATTCACAAAGTGAGCATGTGAGTGATATAATATAAAACTAGCTTGAAAGATTCAGTGATAAGTAGGTGAATTGTTGTGGGATGACACTTTGAAAACAGAGTTTATTTTATTTATTTTTGTAACAGTCATGATTGAAACTCTTCAGAAAAGCAATTCTATTAATTTGTTCAAAAGACAAGTGAATACATCACTAAGCTAAAAAGTACACCACAAACCCTGCCATTTCTAAAGCATTTTATTTTGCTGAGATTTGCTTTACTCTGTATTATGATTGTTGTGCTTAAGCACATTTATCTGAGCAGTTTTACTACCTATAATACTGGTTTTATTTATTCATTTAATTTTACATACTGATGTGTGTGTGATTGCCAGATAACTTGGGCTTGCACAACAAGGTTGCTGTTACAATATTTTTCACGAAAACATTTACAAATGTGTCCGTAAGGGGTAGGCTAATACGATGGTTGACATTTATGTAAGGGAGGGTGAAATTAGTAGTGGATTCTTTTACGATAAAACTCCAGTGTAAAACTCCTGGGGACGAACCAGAGGCTCACAACTATTAACTTGCCTTTTCTAGCCAGTCGATTAAAGTCTGACTTCTGTGGCCTGCAGGGCACTTTGCAGGACCTGGCTACTTAGTCAGGCATTTATTTGCAGGCATATTGCATAGTTGAAAGAGATTTTTTGACTGGCAAGCTTAATAGCAGGTGGGGAGCTTAACTGCCATTGGTGTTTGTAGGGAAAACTTCTTTTTTTGTAGGTATTACAGTAAAGCAGTTGTGTAAATCATAAATCAGAATGCCATTGATAATGAACTGCTGATATGATAATGTATATTGTCTCACAGTGTATTTGATCCCTTACGTTAGATAGTACTAGAGAGTATAAAATGGAGGACAAGAAATAGTTCTAATTTTAAGTTCAGTTGCCATTACTTACATTAAACTTTTTATCAGAATTTCCAAGTATGGTGTTTACATTATATACAGACAGCTGTTTCTAATCTATGGAAAGGGAAATTCTAGTTTATAGACACATTAATGATATCCAACTTGACTCGGTACACAACTGAAGAATAAGTTCTTACAGAAATTTTAAGTCCTGAATTTACTTGTTTTGGCTAATGCTGAGTTACTAGTCTATGTGTACATTTAAAGCTAGCTAGACTAGCTATAATGATTGCCCGTCTAGAGATCTGATTAACACAAATGGATCTGTGGCTCTATCCTATGAAATCTGTAAGTTTGTGCAACAAAGCATGAAATTTGCAACTTCTATAATTAAGTTTGCCTTGGTTGTGGTTGTTGGTTGGTTGGTTGGTTGGTTTTTTTAAATACTGGCTTTTCTTCCTCTTGTCAGCTTTATTTTTTCAGCAGATAATGTAACGTCTTTGGTAACAGTCTTGTTTATTTACAGTTTCTGCCTGTTGCCTTTATCTCATGAGCCTGATTTTTGTCTTTGTGCTTAATGATAATAATCTGTTGAAAAAGTTAGACTAAATTTAGTATGTGTCATCCCTTTTGTAACAGTGCTCTTTGAAGACATAAACCGTACATTTATGGTATTTTCTAGTTATTCAATAAACTGTTTAAGGTCTAATGAAGTTGGAATCAACTGCAAATGTCATTTTAATATGGATTTAGTGCATAAGAAATTTTGCTGTCTGGATGTTGTATTTTGAATGTGTCTCAGAACTGAGTCCATACAGCTAGGAGTGGAAGTGTATGCTGTGCAGTTATGATTTTTTTAATTAAATTACTCTTAATGGTATTAAATATCTATCTGTCATGAAACAGGGAAATGAAAAAAAAACCAAAAAACCCAAACCCAACAACAATGAACAACAACAACAACAACCCAAACAAGCTGACAGAGATTCAGTGGTATATCAGGGACTTTATCTTGTAGAGAAAAAAATGAAACTGTAACTTACTATGGCTTATCTTCTAACTTAATATTTCATGCTAAGCACTAGTCTGTGAAAAGAGACCATATATCCTAAAATATGTGACCACTCTCTTTTTTTATAATTAAATCACTTCAATTCCTTTTGAAAATGCTAAAATTATTGTACAATGCAAGAGCTGGATATTGCCCGAAGGGAACAAATTACGTGGTTATTGAATTAGATGGAGAACTTGGCTGTATAAGGAAGAATTGCTGTTCTGTTCTACTTAGGAAAAATTGTTGGATTCTACTACTGGCTTCCAAAGCTTGGTTCCATAGAGAAGTCTTTCTGATATTCTTCATTAAGTCTCTAATTCTGATTGCCTATACACAGGCTACGCTGAAATGATCAATTTTAGATGTTACAATACTACCACAATCTTACTTGATACTTTGATTTCTTTTGAAATGGTCATTCAGCTAATCTTGTCTGGTTTTGTTGTGAGCGGGTGGTTGTTCTTTTGGTTAGGGTGAGCCTGTGATGATGAGTGTCAGTAACAGAACATTCGTAACAACTTGGCTGTGTGTCTGATTTTTACAAAGCTGTGTGGCAATACAACATACATTTCTTTTGTTGTATTACATGAGAGATTAATTTTAATCGTAAACTTCTCTGTATAATTCATGAGCATGTGTGGCTACCTTGGCTGAATTGTACACACAGATTCTTGAAGTCCCTTAAACACCAGAAGCGTTTCAAGTTTCTTGAAATTAGGTTTCTGCTGACAGCTAATTATATTTCAAAGAACAGTACATTTAGCAGAAAATGTGATTTGAGCAAAGGGTACTAAGTACTCAGCTCTGAAAAGATATTCCATTACAATACTAAATGCAGACTGTTGCCCTAAAGACACAGACGAAGGCTACAGTCACTACAGTTATTTTTATCCCAATTTCCATCATATAAATCTGTTAAAATGCAGTAACTTTCATGATAGCTTCATTTGGTCAAGAAGCTTAAGCAATAGAACTTTGTGTATTTAGCAATGTAGCTAATAGTTTCCTTTGAAAGGAAGTCTCAGAAATACTCTCTTCTGTGTAATTGGCCTTTTCAGAGGTAATGTTATGAGAAAAAAAAAATCAGCAGAAAATTATGCTTGATACTGTATGATTAAGGCATAGAGGGTACTACCTGTCAATAAAGGAAGTAATGCATTTGTACAAAGATTTTGAGAATTTTTATTTTCAGAGAAGTCTATAAAGCCAAAATTTCAGGCTAATAGTTACTTGTATTTTTCTTTGTGGATTTTCCAGTATGACTTGTCTTGTTCTTTTTCCTATATAAATTTTCAAAGTAAAGTTTATTGTTGTAAAGCCTCAGGACAGGTAGAACTGCATATTAGGTCACAGAACAATTTTGATTATTCTAGAAACAGCCAGTCATATAGTGACATAAAATTGGTTATTTTGAACTGTCTTAATTTTTCAGGCACATACAAATCTATTTTAGAATAAGCTATGTGATTATTGTTTTTACTTGCAGAAGACAGTATTATGATGTTGTTGATGTGAGATGTGTGAAATTCTCTAGCATGGCCACTTCTCTGTATTCAAACAAAACCTGTAATTGCTCACTAGTTTAAGTTTACTGTTTTCTCTTTGCGATGATAATGTGAGGCGCCTTTCATCCTTAAAAGTTTGCTAAAAATATTGGTGAGATTTTATTTTTCAGTAAATAACAAACCAGTAATGCTGTTCTTCAAACATGGCTTCATCTGAGAGATGGGAGGGGCAGGAAATCAATTCTTCTTATCTTTACCAAGTTCTTTTAGGAGATAAGAATCTCTGAGTTGACATAGATTAATTATACAGATTATGTGAGTTGTCTTCATCAGAATCCCATAATAGTAAATCAGTCTTACTAAAATGGTTTATATACCAGCCTTTCAAGTAATTCATAACTTCTCTGACAAAACAGTTTTTAATTTGTCTCTTCTTTCTTTTTTTTTTCCTTCTTTTTTTTTTTTTTTGGTTTTGGTATTAGAAGTTTTTGAAAATCAGATCCACTAAATTCAGACTTCAAAATGCAAAAAGAAATCAGTGCTGACATTTAATTAGATGTTCCAGATTATTTTTAGTAAGAACATGAAAAAGCTACTGATATTCTGTGGTCCTGTAATTTCAAACTTCCCTATAGCTGTTCTTTAAAGATTTTGTTTTACTTAGACATATATGTGCATTTATGGAAAAGTGTAGCTGCCTTAAAAATTCTCCCTAATTCTTGAATATGCAGTTTTCTAGATTATTTCTTTAATAGCCTGCTTCTTGAAATTTCTTGTTGTCTCAGTCTTAAGCCTTCCATACTTAATAGTTGGCAAATGGTAACAAAACAGTCTCCATTTCTCTATAGTGGTGGTGAAAAACTTGAAAATACAATGCAAGCAGTAATAAAAGCATAAAATGCAAAATGAGGTAAAAAAAAAAGTCCCCTATTGTTTCAGGTTTTATGATTTGGAGAGTTATTAACTTAGTATTAAATGTGAACATTAATTTGCCAAACCATCACACAGAGAGAAAAATGGAGGACTCCTGGTCCCTCCCTTTTACATACTGACTTGATTTAAATGGGTATCCAGTTTACTATAGTGGCCCTCCTGCTAACATACATTTTGGCAATAGGGAGCTATATGGTTGTCCTGATTAGACACTTATCCTGGCTTTCACAGATAATCGGTTGGTTGGCTAGAAAATGAAATACTAAGTGCAAGAAGGCTGTTATCTAGTGACCAGCAGTTCTGAAAATTTAATACTTCTGATTTCCTTGGGAATAAATTATCTTGTTTTGTCATCTGTTCTGATCCCTGACAGGGACTTCAGGTTAGGCTTTCGTCAGTGCCTGCTGTTGAACAGTGTTGCTATTTGTATATTTAGTTCCTTCCTTGATAGATTTCAAGTGTTTTGTAAAGATGTGGAACAAATGTTTTCATGAAAGGGTTGCCTGGATGCGCATAGAAGGAGATTAAGATGTAGGCTGTGATAGTATCGATAAGGAGATCTTTTAACAGTGTACTAGATCCTCTTTGGCCATCTTTAAGATGCTATGGTTTACCCAGATGCTGGAAATCATTTCTATGGCAACTATAACAATGTACTAGTTTATTTTACACATTAAAGGTACCAATGATTTTTAAGAAAACTTTTTTTTTTTTAAGTTGTTGTGAAATGGAATCTCATTTTTACTATGAGTGGTGTCTTGAGGGAAAAGTCAAACACCTTCAGTGTTCTATAGAATATAGTGGACTTTTTTAGGAAGAATACTTTTTTAAAAATGTTTTCCCAAGCACATTATTCCAGACATATAATGCTGACTTATCTTGAAGTGGAAGCAGGAAAAAAATGGACTAATGATGAGCCTCTCCCTTGAGTTTTATTCAAGGCACCCAATGACTCTTTTAGTGTTCTGATCTTAGAATTTCCTCTAACAGTCTATAAAGTCCTATGGAAAACTATCTGGTCTACTGAATGCTTTTTCATGATGTTTTTAATCTGAAATAAGCCAGACCCATGGTAATTCTGTGTGATAGGGAAGCTGTTGATAATTGAAGGCAGTTGAACCTTCATACAGATAATAGAATCTTTTGGGAATATTAGGAAAATCCTTTCCTCTCAATTTGCCTTAATGTAACATAGACAGTTAAGAAATCAGTTCCAGTATTGGGCATGATCATTACAGAATCATGCTTTAGGTTTCAGTCATAGTTGCAAAAATACTAGAGCAGTGTGATGAAGAATATTCCTTTGGCCTTGGCAATTGGACAACCATATGTACATTCCAATAACTTACTTCTCTTTTAAGGTGCTCATGTAGTCATGTACAACTACACTTGTCTTAAATCATGGGGGTGTTATGGATGCCTCATTATGTTCTTTTTCCTATTTGGGAATATGCAGCTGCTTAGTGTGGAAAGGTATTTTATCAACTCACTGATTAGTGTAGATTATTCATATGTACTAACCCTGAAGATCACAAGGTACTATTCATCTGTTGCAAATGCAGAGGAAGAAATGTGAGGGGCATTTTCAAGGAGCTTTGAGCTCATAAATCTTGCTAGTATTTTGCTTTTATGTGAAACATTCTTAGGACTGGCTTTCAGTTTTTGTATGACTGCATTATAGGCAGGGTTCTCCTTTTGTCATGCTATTGGTGCTGTGATGATAGGTAGCAGAGGGCTGAATGTCACCAAGTAAACTATTCTCAAATCTGAAATACTTTCACGTTATAAAAAAGAAAAGAGAAGACAAAAGCTCAGAACTGCTGAGCTTCAATATTCTCTACAAAATTACCTATTTTGGTGTAGGGAATGTGATTGTTATAGGAGCTGGTTGAGGAAAAGAAATGTATTTATGACCAGTATGCAGGGGGTTTTTATGGTAAATTTCATTCCTGTGCATTGAAGCAAAGACTGAATTATATATATATATTTTTTTTTTTAAAGCCTTTAAAAATAAAGTTGAATTAATGTTTTGCTCTAAAGTTTTCCTATATGTGAGTTTTGACTCTCTTTGTTTGCTAAATCGATGAGACATGCATAGTTCCAGATAAGGCATGCAAAAATACTCTTTAAGTGCATGGAAGAAAGAAAACAATATTTTCATACTCAGTTTTTCATGTTATAAATCACCAAGTTGATATGTTATAACTGTAATTTTACCAGCTAATTCAATTTAGAAAGCATCAGGTTGGGGAAAATAAAAGAAGCTTCATAAGCTTTAAAAATTTTTTGCTTAATAGGAAAATACTGATTCATTTTGAGGAACAAATGAAAAATATCTACACAATCTTATTTTGATACATATTGTATACAGTTTTCATATCACACTGTCAACTGATGTTAATGTACATGTGTAGCAATACATATATTTACACTGACAAAGTTTTTAGCCCTCTAGATGCTGGAAATAAACACCAAGACTGACGTATGAGGGGATAAGAGTGTTTTCATTTTTTTTGTGTCTGTTAATAAAACATAAAATACGGGGAATGTTGTTTTCTAATGACTCCCTATATAAACTACAAAGTCTAAAAATGCATTTAGTTCTTTGCTGATTATAATAATGTACTAAATCAAAAATGACTGCATAAAAAAACTTACATAAAGCCAGCTCAGTCTTTTTAAATGATGGTCTGGCAAACGAGAGATCCTTTATTCTTCCCCCCCTTGTTTTTCCTTGAGGTAATGAAAAATGAAAAATGTTGTGTAAATGTCAAAAACATCGTAAAGAATAAATCCTAGGGGTTGGTTAATGAAACCTTTCTGCCTGGTGGCAAGCAGCAGGCCCTCATCACTACAACAATTGGCACCAGGATGCTTTGAGCAGTAATATCTCAAGAACTGTGTACCACATTCCATCACTGATTCCTAATTTACTTAAAATCTCCCAGGCACCTGGCTTAAACTGAAACAAAAAGCAAGGAAGCTGCTATAGCATCTTCCCCACCAGTTCCACCATATTTTTAGCTGTCTGTACCATGGAGATTTACCATCTACTGTCCCTATAGTAAAAAAACATAAGATGGCATGAGTTGTGAATACTTTCTGTTCTCTACCACAGTTTAATCATTAATTGGGTTATATACAACATATATGTGTTATACGTCACATATTAAAGTGAGATTATGTTTGCTTTTATTATTGCAGATATGCAAATCTGTTCTGTCATGGTTGCAGTGGTATGCAGCTTACATTAATGATATAAGAATAACAAGAAACTGAAGTGAAAATTGAAAAATAAAGTGTGGAAGATCCCAAAACAGGACAGTTAATAGCTCATGAAAATTACTGTTTTCTGTTGTAAAATTGAAAATACTTATGTTGGGAAGTATGTCCCCAGTGATGAAATGAAAATTTCTCCTGGAAATCTTGAGTAGTTTGCTTGTTTTACAAGGCAGATAATGAATTCAGGCCTTCTAACCAATGAACAGATGAAGAAATTATCACTCCTTGCAACACTGGCTTTCTAATAAATACACTTGCCATGTAGACTTTCTGCAGTATTTACACAAAACAGTGCTGGTCAAGACAGGATAGAGATCCTATGCTATTTTCAGTTTTGTAGTCTGAGCATCTACCAGGAATATCTCTTCTACCTGTTGCCAGTCTGAGCCTCTCTGAAAAGGACCTAGATGTTTTCCTTGACCTGTTTGTGCAGATAAATGTCTGTCTCGCTCTAAGAAAGGGCCCCCCAGGAAACTGATAAGAAATAGGGAAGTTGTGTCTCAGTAATCTTGTTATCAAGTGGCTCATTGACATATGTTCTCAATGTGCAGGAGTTCATGAGAGAAATTTCATCACCTCTAGTTGAGTATACAGATATGGGGGGGGTGGGATACATATATTTAAAGAATTGAATTACATGATTTATTAGGAAGGAAAAAGGATATTTGTGGATTTATTTATTAATTTTGTGCCAGATAAGTGAAGGGAGAAGTGGAAATTGCTATCCACAACTCTGTCTACAAACAGATTTAGGTTTTCGGGCACTCTGGCTTGGCCAGTCGCTACAAGGAAGAAATACCTGGGCATCTGTTCCTCAGAACTTAAGATGTGAAAGCAGTTGAAAGACTTCTGAATGATTTAACAGTGCTCTTTGTTTATTGAAGATTTCCTGGACTATCCTATAGTATATTGCTAGGAGTATATATACAGGTTTTAGGAGGAAATTGGGCAGTTTGTAGTTAGCTTTCAGGAAGAGTTTTAACAAAGTTAAAGAACGGGCATTGTTTTCAAAGCAAAAGATCCTGGGTTTCTAAATCTCTTATGTTGCTGACATCTCCATATAGAGGATTCTCTTGGTTTCCTCATGCACTGTTCACTGACCTGTTCCCTTTGCCTATGGAGAGTTTATTCATGGCAAGAGTGTTTTGTTGAGGATTCTTGATACTTTCAGCAAAGAAGCTCAGCCAAACAGTTGCATTCCTCTTTTTTGTGATCTCAAAGGAAAAAAAAAAAGGATATCATACTTTACTCTAAAGCTAGAAACCTACTTTATTCCTTCCTTCTAACAAACACTAATCTCTCTTTATTGCAGTGTTTAGGTTTTTCAAAGATTTTTTCCAATCCCAAATATCCAGTATGTTATTTTTGTTCCTCAATTTATACAGAACTCTTTCTTACCTCTATACTGCTGACAAACCTGAGAATTTCATTAAATACTAAACTGGCTCGTGATGTTCTCTTATTTTCTTAGATGATCTACTATCCATTCCTTCTTTTAGCTGGTTGATACAATCAAAGTCCCTGGAGCAAGGTCATCAAATAATATAATTCTTTCTTAATTTTTCAGTACTCTTTTAGCAAAGGACGGTCTCTTTTGATCCCACATTATAAAACACAGTTTATGGGTGCGTGATTACTATATGCTAGGTGGTTCTAATGTCTACACCTATTCAAATCTGTTGTCATTATCCAAATAGAAGCAGAATTAATCGTACATGTTTATGAAAAATTATTTGAACCTCCTTATTTCTTCTGCAGCTTTCTCTACATAGCATACCATATCTGGACAATCACCTGAATGATCAACATTTATTTCTTTTAAATCTTGTCAGACCACATTTTCTGTGTCTTAGATATGTTCTATCATTGGTGAAGGAAGCTGTTAGATGGAGACTTTCTATCTGGCAAGAGGCTTTCTTCCTGTTGCTAGATGAGGACAGTAGTTTCATAGTCAAATTTATGTTCTCAAACTTCAGTGTATCAGTGGTGAGAAGGTAACACGCTTCTTGTTAGTCTATAGATAAAGGAAATCAAGTCCTGCCATATGCAGCAGCATAAGATATGAGTGATAATTGTTGGAAATAACCTAGAATATCTTCAGTCTTTGCTATTTTCTTGCCTTAATTTCATCAGATGACTGTAATCACTTCTAACTATACCCTAGCTGGCTATTCTCATTATTGGCATACCTCTCTTTGAAATAATAGGTAGGTTTTGACTTTGTTTTTAAATATCTTCGTTTCTGAGCTTATTGTAATTTCTGTTTAAAAAACAAACCCTAAACTACTAAATTCCGGTCAAGCTTCCTTTAGCCTCTTAGCATTAGAGTGGAAATGGGAAAGTGGATTCCCACTTCTGGTACATTGATAGGCAAGATTTTTATACTTCCTGAATCCTACCTACTTAATTCTTCTCTTAATGCTGATAACACATCAGTTCAGTTAATGTGTAAATGCTAGCAGTAACATTTAGGTATGCATAAATGCCTCAGAAAACTTTGAGGAAGACATTAGTACAAATACATATCTGCAATACATTGAGTTATATCTTAAGATAAACCTGAGATGTGATAGTTGCATCTACAGTTCAGAGAAGGAAAGCAATTGATTCTCGACAAAGATAAGACAGGTTTCTACTTTGAAAATGAGGGACAAAAAGAGCTAAATAATTGTTCCACTTTCTTTTATTATATTTGAAATTTGGCCTGGATGATGGGACAGAATGCACCCTCAGCAAGTTTGCAGATGATACAAAATTGGGAAGAGTGCTCAAGACACAAGAAGGTTGTGCTGCCTTTCAGAAGAACCTTGATGGGCTGGAGAAGTGGGTAGACAGGAATCACATGAGGTTCAACAAAGGGAAGTGGAAAGTCCTGCACTTGGAGATGAATAACTCTGTGCACCAGTATAGGCTGGGGGCAGACTAGCTGGAAAGAAGCTTGGCAGAAAAGGACATGGGAATCTTGCGTAGAGAACAGGTTGAACATGAGTCAGCAATGTGCCCTTGTGGCAAGGAAGGCCTGCAGCACCCAGGGCTGTGTTAGGAGGAGCATCACCAGCAGGTAGAGGTCTTTATCCCTCTGCATTCAGCACTAGTGAGGCTACATCTAGACTGCTGTGTCCAGTTCTGGGCTCCAGCAGTGCAAGAGAGATACGTACATACTGGAGTGAGCCTAGCAAAGGGCCGCAAAGATGATTAAGGGGCTGGAGCATCAGAGATACAAGGAGAGGCTGAGAGACAGATCAGGTTGCCCGCAGAGGTTCTGGAGTCTCCATTCTTGGAGGTACTAAAAACCTGACTTGACAAAGTATTTTTTTACACTGATTATCTCTCAGCATCTGTATGGATTTGGAGGTGATGTATAAATTAGTGTAGACAGTACATTAGTGATAGACAATTTTTGCGTAAGTGACTTAATGAATAGCCCATTCACTAGAACGAGAAGCAGGTGAAGTATGAATACAAGAAAGTGACAGAAAGGCACACAAATGCATCCATTATGCTAGTTCGGTCTTCATCTCCTGTTTTGTGAACCTCAGTATGAAGTTAACACCTCTGTAAAGTTTAAATATAATTTTAGTTCTCCACCTTACTTTACATTGTAATAAATTATATATACATGTTTACCTTACATACTGTAACTGAGTTCTCCTGTAATTGTAAGTCACTTGATTCTGATTGTAGTTGACCTTGCTTAGATCCTCAGTTTAATGGCAAAAATTGGAGTTTTAACCAGCAAACACTTTTTCCTTCAGGGGTGGTGTGTTATAAAGGAATTAACTCTTGGTGATGTCCTGGCTGTACTTGTTTTCTGTCAACCTATTTCAGTCAGCTTTCCTCTTTTCTTTTGTTGTAAGTAACCAAATCAGAAGCAATGGTGTGGTGAATCAGTTGCTTATTGTTTTGCTAGGTTCTCCCTCTAAAGGTGCCTGTAGTGTTTCTAACTTTGTGAGATTTCTTTGTGAATAGCTTACTAGATGTATGTGCCATTTATTATATTCTGGCATGTTAATATCAATTATGCATGCAATTTTAAGATCATAGGGTTATGTAAAACCATAAGTAATATTTCAGCTGCTTGATAGACAATTTGGAGCTTAGCAATGGTCTTTATATTGGCATCTTTTATGTGGATGGAAGGGTGGTGGTTGTTTTTGTTGAAGTGGCAAAAAGCCAGACTGGCTGGAGAACAAAATATGATAAATGGAAATTCAAAGAACACATTTTTAAATAAGTCAATTTAGTAATTACAAGTTGGTGTACCAGTAGATTTTTCACAGCAGGGAGGACAGCAGGGAAAGCAGAGAGTGCTAATTTTATTTTAATTAAGCTTTTCTGTTAATCAGGATCAGAGGATTCTGCCACTAAGTGGGAAAGGAGGAGCAGTGCGATGTTACAGACTTGCTCCATGCTTGACTCTGTCAAGTGGTATCCATTTTACTGTGGTTATAGTATGAAGCGTTTTCAAGTATTACTGAAGGAGCTATTCAAATTGAGAATGAGCATACAAGTAATAGGATATAGCTCACTTGATGTCTCTTTAGTCCTGCAGCTTTTATAAGTTTCAACAAGCTCACAGGGCTACCACTCTTTCTTCTCATAATGAGAAAAAAACTAGTAGATAGAAGAGTCCTGTTTAGAGGGTAAATGTAGAAAACAGATTATTTTTAATTTTGATCATTAGAACTCTGTGCTTAAACTAAAGACATTATATGGTTTGCATCATGACATAATTAGTGCCTTGTGGGAAAACAGTCACCATGATTTGACATGGAAATCTTCAAATCTTCTGTAGCTGCTAGGTCCTCTTAAGTCATGGCTGTGGTTAGTAATTAAGCAGAGCTGTTTGCTTTGTATGAATAAAGGATTTCTCCTATATATTGACTATTTAAAAAACAAAATCCAATTTTATATAGAAAACAGGTCGTTTAGGTAACCGTGATTTAGCTGTCACACATGTATATGCATAAATGTAAGCAGAAATATTCAAACACAATAGCACCCTGGTAATGTGCCTTTTCAAAGCTGACACCACTGTCCCACTCATATAAACATATTCCTTCTGCAGAAGTACAAAATAAATTACTGGCCCTCATTTTAGTTTGGGTTTGCAGTATGCCTGTGGTCTCCTGATGTATGTCCCGACAGGCTCACTTAAACTGGTGCAGATGAATAGAAAAGTCTATGTTTGTTTTTTTTATACAACTCCTAAAGAAATATGTTCCAGGAACTAGCTGTGGGCTTACTGTTCTCTTCTAAAATTTTCTTAACTGCCTTACCAAATACTTCGAATGATAAGAATAGTAAACCTATTATCAGATAATTACCTGCTGCAGTCTGACTACCCATTTGCATGTTCTGATTCTAGGTTTGCATTATATAATCTTATGTCTTCTGATAATATCCCAGTTATGAAGGGACTTAGCTTTATTCTTTTAACTACATTATCGAAAAGCTATTGCAAGACAAATTCTGGATCCAAATGGTAAAGATTGGTCAAAATATGCCAGGGAATAACTAGGTTTCATATTCCAAGCTGAGCCTCCAATTCAAGCACTCAAAGTAATTTTGAATTGGAGTTGACTTGTAATCAGTGAACTCAGAATGAAAAAGAAATGTCAGAACCCTATTTTGGCAGATTCTGTAACCATTGCTTGAAAAACTTGAATAAGGCAACGGTAGGGATTCTTTATTAAGTTACTCTAAAACAATACTAATTCAAAACATAAAACAAAGACTTGCCTGGAATATAGCTTTGTTAACAATTAATTGATTAATCAATTGCAATGTGACCCTATTCCAGAGGTTTCTAGGCTACCTTCTAGACTGGGTCCTTAGACTTTATTCAGATAATTCTATATATATTTCTCTCCCACATTATATCTTAGGAAGTCAGGAGGGTCACTTAATCCTTTGTTTTCATGAACAATATAAGGTAGTTGTGTTTTAACTTCACATGTTCATGAATTCACTTCTTGTTAGGGTAGTTTGTTCATAGGTTTTAGTTTGTGTATAAGAGCACCGTTGCATCAGATAATTCTGCACAGATAATTCATTTCCATGATTTAGGATGTTCTTAATTGCTTTACTGAAGGGAGATAGAGCACCTTTTAACCAAACAGCTGAACGATTTGCTGTGACAATTCTGCCACTGTGCATTCACTTAATATCCAATTAATCAAACATTCAATAAATCATTAGTATAATTACACCTGCTCAAATATTACTACCCCAGCACATTAGCTGTGCTCAGGCAGACTCTTTTACCAGCTGTGTGAATGGATTCATTTGTCTGACCCAGTTGGTTGCACGTCCTTGCTTCTTATGAGCCTTGAGAAATGATAGGGCAGAAATTTTAATTATTTATAATACCACAAATTCCTTTGATTCTCTGTTCATGCTTCTCACTTGGATGCTCCTATAGCAACTTAAAACAAACAGCAGTGGAATAGTGACTGGTTAATTTCTGAAGATTTTTAAATCATTTTTATTCCCCTACTGTGCCACTTTTCTAATTACATTATCTCCCCAGGTGCACAATAATTCCCTCATCACCATACATCTCAAGCACAGATTATTAAAATAGTATAGCCTGTGTCATATAAATGTTACCAAAAATATCCTAAAGGTACTTTACTGAAAGCCAGTAAATTGGTTCAACAAACTAACATTTTAGGATCTTGTTTTTAAAAGATTGCAGAAGTAGAAATCTACTGACACAGCTTCAAAATATCAGTGTAATTATTTTTAGCATCTAAGAGAGAAATTTGAGGCAACTCTCCAACTATTGAAGAACTTAACTTTGAAACATCTGTGGTAGTTAGGTATGTAGTGTTATCTGCTCCCTCCATACAGATGAGAAATCTGAAACCGGGTGAATTGCCTCAGGATCTACAGCAGGCTCATGGTGCAAGTGGGATTACTCAGTATTTGTATCTACTGATTCCTAGTCTCTTGTTGTAAGCTTTAAATCATACTTAACGTGTGTCTTTGTTGTTAGGCTCAAAGTAAACAAACCAGGACGTGCAATCTCAGTCTCTGTAATATTTTAAATATGAAGCTCTTTATGTCAGTATAGACATTTTAAATCTTGGAGCGTAGGTTCTTTTGCTTCAGAAATAGATTTACTGGTTACAACTTGCCTGTATCTTATCTTTGAGTTAGGAACTGGAGGAGATTCATAATACTTTAATACCTTAATACAAATAGGTAAGATTTTTTTAAATTAACTGAAGGTGTCAAGATCCATCCAGATAGTAAAATAGGTTAGCTTTCCCCTGGCAACCCATTCCATATTCTGTTTATATATTTTTATTTTTTTTTTTAACCAGATATGCTTTGTGTAGTACTAAGGGGAAGTTCTTTAACCTAAAGGGAAAAGGCATCAAAGAATCCATTCGGAAAAAAAAAAACGGGAAATTAGAGAAAGATACACTAATTGGACATTATTTTAATTACTTAAACATTTGTCAAGTTTCTTTCTTAGCTGTTAAAAAAATTCTTGGTAGAGTGCATCAGCACATGGGTACTCTAACACTTTTAATCTGTTAGAGCACCGAGTAAGAAAGAATCTTTCTCTGGATTAATAATTCTTGGCTCCCTGTGGCACAGAGTCTTACTACCATTGCTGACAAATTTCTTAGTGTGTAGAAAACAGGAAGATTTATTTATCAATTAAGCTACATTTGTTTCTGGATATTCTACCTAATGTTTTGAAGCTTTCCTAAGTGTTTATTTACATTTCTAATATTGGTTTAGTATATGATGTATACAGTCTTATTGCACCTGCATAACTGTGGTTGACTATAATCCAGAAATCTTGCTATTTGATGTAGTTTGAGCATTCTGTGGGATGTATGGGATCCTGACTGTAAGTTTTAATGTTTTGTTGATTTTTTTCTTGCATTTTTCAAGTAGTACAATACAGTAACATCACCAGATACACTTCCCTACCTTTACAACCTGAAGATTCTCTTGCTTCAGTCCTGAAAACTTTGAATCAAAAATATATTTGCAAAATTTCGCTTCAGCCAAACATACTTTACAGTCAATCATTACATTTAGTTTTACAATTTTCACTCTCTGAAGCTGACAAGATTCTTTGTCTAGCCATTTTATTTTAGTTGCCCTCATCCAAATCGTTTTCACACCTTCAAAATGTCTTCCCAAGTCTGAACTCATTTAGCTTTACTGAAGTTCAATATAAATAATTTATTACCTTGAAACATAACAGCCTAGGAAATTAATCATCATGAGCAACAGTGCAGCTTTTAGTTGCCTGCAGAGAGGGTCATAGTCTGAACAGAATCCTCTTCACCAGTTGAAACATTGATATAAAACTCCTGTTCACTTGTCATCACAAGGTCCTCTTCAGGAGATTTCTTTAAGATTTACCTTTGTTTCTTTTCTGGCTTATCAAGTGCAAAGTAATGTATGTGTGGGTTTCTTAAGTTCTTCAGCAATTTAGTTAAAAAAGTATTATAACGTTTTCTTTTTTAAAATTGCCAATTTTTTTGACCAATACTGTATAACAGACCTACTCTTCCAAAATGTGTCTTGTCCCTCTGGATCTGGAGGGGAACAATTTAATTCCTGCTTCACATTTTCAGAAATACCTTATCAGTTGTTGATGAGTGTGTTACATGCTAAAGGTGTTATCTTTGCAACTGGTTTGAAACACAAAAACAACCTCCAGTACACACAAACTTTAATTACAGCCAAAAGACTTTTGCCACCCTTGCTTGGGTACCGAAGGCGTGGAAAATGAGCTTCGTGGACAGCTGCGTTGCCCATGCGTTGACCTTCTTCTAGCACCTTACCATTGTCACAGGCAGCAAATCTGTAACTGGTAAATATTGGAAATCTAGTGGTCATTATAAGGTCTGTGTGTCTCCACGCCTTAAAGGCAATGCAATCTAAGGACATACAATCAGCATAAGAAAGTGAAAGATGAGGTGATTGGTCCAAAGCCTCATTGTAAACCTCTGGCAGATGCTGTAACTGATCTCTGGATTATCCTGAACCTTGATCAGAAATGTATCTATTTCCAGGCATGGAAGACTCAATAAGCTAGCTTGATTTCATCATCACCTATACAAATACCTTCAAATTTCAGTTTTTCCTCCGCCTCCATTCTCACTGATAATGTGAACTAACTTTATAGTATAAAATAAATAATATCAAAGTATAATATAGAAGTATAACAGTTAAGGATATAGTGACCACTTGAAGTTAAAACAAGCAGGAGTGAAAAGAAGTGAAAATGCTCCCAAACCATGCTTAGAAAAGACGGAGGCAAGGCTAAATTAAAAAAAAAAAAAAAAAAAGCTTAAATTATGGAAATGCATGTTTAGGACAAAACTCATCACTTTAACTCTAAAACACCATTTAACAGTATCATCTTGATGAGGGCGAATCAGTGTCTGTCATCCCATACTGCATTTTAAATAGCAGATCATTTTTCCACTCTTCATTATGCAGAAGAATTGAATTAATGTTGTTACAATTTTCTAACAGCAGTTAGAAATACGCAGCTAGCAGTTACACAGCTAAGCCACACCACTGCATAGACAAATCCATTTAATGCTATCTGTAATGTAAGATTTATTTCAAATGAAGGGGAATTAGCTTCCAAAATTGTCAGATTTACTTTTTATGGACGGTTTCAACAGGTAGAACAAAAACACTGTGTAAGCAGGCATCTAGCTGATGGAAGAATCAAAGGAGATTTAAAGTACCTCTCTGTGCACACGTTTCTTCCCCAAGTACCTTCCTCTCTAACACCGCCAGGATACCTGGTGGCAGATACCTCATACCTATAAAGACTTTCCAGAAGCATTTAGAGAAGGGGAATATTATGCTTTTTGTAAAAGGCAAAGGAAAGGTACGAACACAGAAGACTGCTGTTAGCATGGGCTGAGAAGAATTACCAGGGCTGGTATTTGTATTATAATTTCTCTCATCTCTTTATTTTGAAATCTACAACAATTTTTTAATTTGATGTCAGATTCTGGTATCAGTCAGATTTCTTTTTGTTACATTGTGATAAGTCCCCTTTTTAAGATTGTATTGTTTTCAAGCTTGCATTATTTTCAATATTCTAACTAAATATTCTTTCCACAGCTGAAAAAGATCTGCATAACACCTTCCAAAGCACATCCTTTTTGATGACAAAAAGGAGCAAAGTGGGTACCTCTGAAATCATAATTTATATTGTGTAGAGAAATGAGTAGAATTTTTTGGAGGACTATTTACACCTTCTGATATATTATCAGTAAAGAACGTTCTATGAGGTACTTAGACCTCCTTATTTCATATTAACAGTTGATTAAACTTAATAATACAGTGAGTAGCGTATCAAAGCAGATAAATACCTTTTGAAGCCCGAAGCAGTTTCTGTGGTGATAACTTCAGAGGCTTATAAATGTTTTTATGTATTTTTCTCATATTAATAAAATGTTTATTATTTTTGTACTATGTTTGGATAGTCTACAATTATAGGAGTTCTATGAGCAGTCTAAATTAAAGGCCATAGTCATCAATACAGAGTGAATTATTTGGCAGGGTTTCATTTGTGCATTGTTTTTGTGTGTCCAGATGGGTGTGTTTGTTTACCATATTTATCAGCAAGGAATCTCAAAGTATTCTAACATCTGTGTGAGGCTTGAGCACACATGTTTGATTATTTCCAAACTGCAATGAGCAGCCTAGTTTTTTTCTCTCGGAAAGAGATGATGATCTTTTTGTACTTCGTTTGTAAAGGAAGAGGTAGCTTCACTTAGTGCAGAATAGATAGGAATCTCTTGATTGCATAGCAGAGTGTGAGAAGTAACTGTTTACTGAATGATCTGATGCTGCACATTCTTATGGCTTAAAATCATCTTTCATTTCAGAGAGATTTTGAAAAAGCATAGGTATAGGTTATAAGGCAAGTGCTTCAGAAACTTCATCTGCTAGCATAAAGTTAATTTTCATCCCAAAAGGCAAAACTCTGTGCAGTGATCAGTAGGTACTGCTTCTACAACTCTAGCTCTAGTCCTAAAGGACATTATGAACAAAATTTAATAGGATTTTGAGCAAGATCATGAACCATATCACTTTGTGATGCTCCAGGAAGGACATAAAGGATCTCAAACTGAAGAAGAAAGCAGATTTCTTTTCATTGCCTATAAATCAGTGGCAATAATATCAAGGAGACTGCAGGAAATAGGCAGATTTGATGTTGACAGAAAGGATGTTTGTGCCAAATAATTTGGGAAGTTATTGAAGCATATTTCATCCTGGTAGAAATGCACCCATAACACTGACAAGGTCAGGTGCCAACTTAGCAAGGTGAAGCTGTATACCACCTGGGTACCAGTTGTACAAACTAGTCCTGTCATGGGACTCGCTTAGGTTGAACATCTGATGTTTTAAAAAGATTCTTTGCTGCATTTGGTTTTCCAGTCCCTTCATCTCATTCATTTTGGCACCCACGTACATTGTTCTTCTCAACTGCTTCTCTTTCATAATCGTCATTTCACAAACCCTTTTCAATCCTTATTCTAATTTGTACCAACAAATGTTGATTTTTATGCAATTGTTGTCTAACAGTAGTTTGTCAATATAGTTGTATTAGCTGTTTACTTTTATTAGTATTTTCTATAGCTCTTGTAATCCATTTCCTTCCTATTTATGTTTTGGTGATGGTTTGGTTTTTTTATTACAAGTTAAATTTCACATGGGCTATTTTTATTAGTTTTTAAAATGGAGTAATACATAGTTTCTGTTGGCAGGATCAGTTGGCATTTTTTATTTTTGAGACTAATCGGTGTTTTCTTAAAATCTTGAAAAAAAAGGTATCATAGGCAAAAGCAGAATTGGAGACACACACACACACACACACACACACACACACACTCTCTAGCAAAAGAAAAACCAAAAAAACAATCCAAACAACAAAAAAAAACCCCACAAAAAAACCCAGAACCCAGAAGACCCCCAAACCAAACAATCCAAACAACAACAACAACAACAAAAAACCCCAAACAAACAACACTAGCTTAGCTTCAATCAATCAATCAATCAATCAATCCTTATGCCCTTTAGGACAGAAAGTTTTCCCTTTGGCAGTTGAGATACGAATCTCTCTTCCAATGAAGGTAAATGTGATGCTTTCTAAGACTTCGTGTACATTTTTTTTCTCCATTACAGCATCACATTGTATTTTTCTGCTGTTCACAAAACTATTATACCATTTTGCTATGTAACAGGTATAGTTAAGGACAATCCTAAGGAAGTAATCTAATCAAGTTCTTAGCCTCCTGTGTTGAACTTGATGGCTTTTAACTTCCAGCAGTCATCCATAGTCGTCACCCTTTCTACCGACTTTATATATGGATGGAGTGTCTGTATTAACTAATAAAAGAACATTATCTCTGCAATTTTGTGACTGAGTTTAGAGAAAACGTAACTTTGTTTTATCAGTCCAGGAGGGGGCAGTAAATTTCTTTTTATTGTTATTGGAAGTAAGTCCAACAATCTCTTCACCACAAAAGGCTCAGCTCTTAAAAATAGCTTTTTTGAATAAGAAACCAACATCTTTACTCCATGATTTCTTATCACTTTCATTGTTTTTTAACTATCCTTTCCTGACAGTCTTTTTTTAAAATAGAAAATTATCAGAACTTTCAAAATCAGTCATTTGTATCTTTGATCTTCAATATAATCAAAATAATCTGTAATGAAATAGGCATTTTGACTATTAAAATTTCATATGTAGTTTATTCCATTCTTTTGTCAGTTTTGTTGAAAATGTTCTTTTTTCAAAGAGCACTGATGAAATGGAGCAGACTTTCCCTCTGTGCTTAATTCATCATGTTTTCTTCTCGCTTCTAACCACAATATTCATGCACATATGTATACAGAGGAATCAAGCTGGTTTTAAATACATGCTCCCAAACGGTATGTTTGCATTTCTCAGTGTATTACAGTGAAATTCAAATGAATAGGAGGCAAAAATTAGAGTTTGTATGAATGCACATAATTTTTTTGGACAGTTTTTATGATTCCAAGTTATTACTCTTGTTTGGCTTGGAGGTAAAATGGAAATGATTATTGGCTATGAGAAGGAGAAGAAAGAATTACAAATCTAGTGCATATGACATTCATTGTAGGAGGACAGTAAGCTTTTACAGTCAGTTGATTCTTTGGAGTTTTGTTTTTGCTGTTGGGCAAAATTATTAGCATGAAATTTCAGGTACAATTAAAGTGTCCTCGTGATTCCACGTAACCTACTTGAAAGTTTTCACTGTTCATAATTGCTGTAATTCTAAAGAAGTTTGTAGTAAAAAAAAAATCCCACAAAACATAAGAATGGTAATAATCATAGTTGGTCGAAAAGTTCATCCCAGAGGGAGTAAAAATAGTACTTTTTTCCATGATCCTGCTCAAATGGGATTTTTTTAATAAGGTCTCTTAAGGTGTTTTGTTGTTGTTGTCACTATTATTAATGTTGTTATTATTATTAATATTATTTTGGGCCTACATTACTGAGAAATTAGCTAGGAGCTTTTTAAAGCCCTGGCTATGGTGTTCTGTAACACCTGAGCAATGGAAATGTTCCATTCAGTGCTATCATAGTGAATGATTTGTGCTGTTATTGGGAAGTTAGCATATACTGGGACAGAAAACAGTCCTTCACCTGGCACAGAAAGTGTCCCACAAAAATACTTGCTGTTTATTATTTGGTGGATGAGTCTGTTGAAATGTTTTCCAAAACAACTTTTTTTTCCTCTAAAGCCTTGTAATTGCTCTATTTAAAATGTGTACAGTTGCTGTTTCATGATCCATGGTGCACCACAAACAGTAGTGGTTTATTTCTTCTCAAGGATAAACTGCTGTTGCAAAATTTGTAAAGTGCTGTACACATTTCAATGCTGTTATTTATTGTTTTTACTACTACTATCATTATTATAAGCTATAATGATTATTTTATGAAAAAATATCACAACTATCTTCTTAATGCCATTTCTTGAGTTAGGGGGTGCTGATGGGAAAAAGATTATTTCATATGGAAATGTTTCTGAAATAAATTCTAGCTTAGAAATTTAGAATAGGAGTGGGCTGGAAGAATGTGGGAGAAACTTTATAACTAAGTGACTTGAATTAATAAATGCAGTATAGATCTTGAGTAAGTGCCAACTATATTGAATACAATAGCTGTGTGTAGAGCTAAAACACTCAGACCAAAGTTATCAAAATCAGGTGCCTGTAGTTGCATACCTAAATGTAAGTGATTTGATTTCCAGAGTGTGAGTCAACCGTGATTGGTGATGGGAGTCAATGGAAATTGCTTATGCTTCGCAGCTATTAAAAATAGATTGCTTGTAGATATTTTAACATTTCCCAACAGATTTTAGCAGTTTGGCCCAATATGTGACGGGTCTTATGTAACAGCATTCATTGTTGTAAAGTAAAACCAGAGTTTAATGCAAAAAAAGGGGTTGTTCTACGGTGTTGTTTTGCTTTTTCACAATGTGAAACTTCAGTGACAGTCATCACCTACTGCCCCCCCCCCCTTTTTTTTTTTAAGGTTAAGGAACATACCCACAAGGTATCCCACAACATAGTTATTTAAGCTTAAGTTGTCTTGGGAAGTGCTCCAATTCAGTAGTTAAGCATATTCCTTTGAACAATCCTATTTGTATGACTAGTGAATAGCTCTTGATTACCTCTGTGCTTGTATCTTCTAATTTATTAAATGTACACCTATGCAGAAGGAGAAACTGTTTTGATGAATACAGTTTTCTCTTTTGCTGTCCACAAAGATACTGTGTGCTAAGTGTTACCAAAGTAAATGTGAAGGAACAACAACAATTTTGGGAGCCTTTACTTGATCACAGTGTTGCATGCAAAGAGAAAGTTGGTCATATTTGTCAACTGTAAAGTAAGGGTTGTACGTTGCTGTCTCTTGCTCAAATGACCACCAACATGATGACTAACAGCCAACATGGTACTCCTCAGAGATATAACAAATTTCAAGGTGGTATAAAATATTGTTATAGCCTGAAGATCACTTGATACAAAAGCAGAATTTACCATGTTCTGCTATACTATAGGCAGAAAATATAAGGAACATCCTCCCTGTGCTTGTTGCTACGTGGAATCCAGAGTAGGGATCTAATGGTCTGTCTATGCCACCTTGTATTTTAACTATCCTGGACTGGCAAGAAAAATGAATGAAGTTGGGTTGTACGTATTATGGATTTTATAGCTTTACCATTCCTTATGCTTTTTCTTTACTCTTTAGAAATGTTGTATCCTTAAGCAGTAAGACTACTGAAGCTATTTTTAAATCACTATTGAGAATTGTTACATACCAATATTATGCATTTTTCATTAATTTAATCTTTTCAAGATTTTTTTTTTTTTTTAGTTCTTTATTCTACACTGAACCCATACTAGACCTGAAACGTTTCCTGCTACATTTTGCGTGTGGAATCGCTAGTACTGTTTTACTACCTCTGACTGGAGGTACACGATAGTACTAGAATATAAATGACATTCCTCAGAACTTGCAAAATTCAATAATCAAAGTGGGGAAATGAGCTTAAGCACAAACTCATCAAAGATGAACTTCAGTCCATTCTTCTTTTTTATAGCTTAGTGTTAAAAAGAAATAAAGATACTGCTTTCTGAAACAGTGATACATAGCAAATAGCCTGTTATTTTCAAAACAATATGCAATTATTCAATATTAAAAAAGGTAGCTTTTAGATGCTCCTGTCTTCAGAAGCTTCCTAACTATAGCTAATGTCTAATATTGATTCTGAATAATTTAAATGGCAATAAAATTGGGTTTTCATGACAGTCAATCAGAGACATTTTATATTTAACGTTCGTTTAAAGAAACATAGTGCCTTCTTACCTTCTGAATTTCAAAACCATTAAAGTAATTGCAGGTCATTAAGCTAAATTTCTTTGAATAATCAGGACAGTTAATCTAATTCATACACCATTCAAACCAATGGACAGAAAAGATTGGAATGCCAGGCATGGATTTTCGAGAGATTCGCCAGATGAATCTTCAGATGTGCTTACCAGCATTTCCTCAGAAACAATTACCTCCACACTCGAAATTGTCGGAACTTGGAATTGTGTTCCACTTTTGTATTTTTAAAATGAATAATCTTCAGAAGAGAGGAGGCTTAAGAGGATTATTTTCTTTCCTTTGAAGTAACCAAATCACTGCATTGTCATACAGATCTTTATTGTGCCCTACAATGCATTTTACCAAAACTTACTTTATGGACATATTAACTATCACAAAAATATTCTCATATAATGTCCCATACTTAGCAGTGTTATGTTAACGTGAAGGAAGTCTGAATGAAAATGCCTTAAAGTATTGTCATGGTTTAACCCCAGGCAGCAGCTAAGCACTGTGCAGCCGCTCACTCATTTCCCCACACCCCCAGTGGGATGGGGGAGAGAGAATCGGAAGGAAAAAGGTAAAACTCGTGGATTGAGGTAAGAACAGTTTAATAGAACAGAAAGGAAGAAACTAATAATGATAATAGTAACAATAATAAAATGGCAATAAAACTAAAAGGATTGGAATATACAAAGCAAGTGATGCATAGTGCAATTGCTCACTACCCGCTGACCGATACCCAGTTAATTCCTGAGCAGTGATCCCCCCCCAGGCCAACTCCCCCTAGTTTATATACTGGGCATGACGTCCCATGGTATGGAATACCCCTCTGGCCAGTTTGGGTCAGCTGCCCTGGCTGTGTCCCCTCCCAACCCCTTGTGCCCCTCCAGCAGTCTCGCTGGCTGGGCATGAGAAGCTGAAAAATCCTTGGCTTAGTCTAAACACTACATAGCAACAACTGGAAACATTGGTGTGTTATCAACATTCTTCTCATACTGAACCCAAAATATAGCACTATACCAGCTACTAGAAAGAAAATTAACTCTATCCCAGCCAAAGCCAGGACAAGTATCTAGGTCTTATCAGGAGAATGGATACATGTCATCTCTTAACATCATTGCTTAGTTAATTGCAAGTTGAAAACATAAGCTGATCCCTCAGAGAATCTGGATAAAACAAAGTATGCAAGTTGCTAAACAAGAGCAGTGTGTGTGCAGATGTGTGTCTCTCTCTGTCAGTCTCTGTCCATCTCTCTTGAGTGCTTTTTTTCTCACACACCCCACCCAATCCCCAACATGATGCAAGGACGGAGCAAAAATATTGTCTCTCTTTAAGTGACCAGTTCATTAATGTGCATTAGACTAACAGACAAGAAACTAAGATTTTAGTATCTTGGGTAATTGGTACACTGTTGTATTTTAAAAAGGGCAATATTTTTGATCCCTGTACTTTGAGGCATGCTAAATGAATGCAATTCATGTGTTGAACAAGGGAAAAACAAATGCTCCTGAAGGCAAAAAAGGGGTAGCATGGGTCTTATTTATGAAAATTCATGTACAGTTCTGCCAAACAGGCCTGCTTTGGAATGAAGATAGCATGTGCTTTAAATGAAGAAGAAAATTCCATCAGTTTCAGTCTTGGCAAGAAAACAAATGCTGGTTTGCAGTTTACTCATCAGTGCGACCAGTTCCTGCTGCATCAAACACCCTCTTGGAGCTGCCCGTTCAGACTTGGCTGCTGCTGTTATGTAAAGGGACTAACAATTGTCCTGAGCCTCAGAGCTGCCAAGCAGTGCCTCTTGTATTGTTATTTTGCAGCATTCTCTCTTTGTCTCTCTGTCTCTCTCTTCTCTCTCAATATACTGACTAAGTTGCTTCCTTTGTAACCAGTAGATGTCTTGGATCTGCCTACACATTTGCAGCAGTGTTCCATAATTGGGGAGTTATACCAAAAATGGAAATTACATCAAATACTCAAATACACACTGCTTTAAATAAGTCCAAATTTTCATAACAATAGACTATAATAAAATTAAAATTTTATGTTATCTAAGGAAAGCCATAAAGTAGCTGTATTATTTTTATTCTTCAGAGGAATTACAATGTACTTTAAAAAACAATAAAAGCTCCCACAAAGATTAAAAAAAAAAAACACAAAACATCTTTTCATACCCAAGGCACAAGGCCAGGGAACATTTGAAGTTCTGTGTTGAAGACCTGTCTCCACCCTGTGAAGTTCATGAAGATTATTCTCGGTGGGAGGTTTTCAGTCTAGATGACACTGGTAGTTTATGCTTCATTTTGGCTTGATGTTATTTCTTCAGAATAATAACAAATGAAGTTTACCATTTTTAATATTAAAAACATTTCCTTGTTACTCTTCTACACAGTCTCAGTATCTCTTAGAAACTGAGATAATTTCCCTAGATGTCATGTGTGCTCTGAAAAGAACTGTGGCCACGCTTTGGTCTTTCCATGTATGCAAGTTAGATGCCTATGTTCCAAAAAATGTAAGTCTTGAACTTCAGACTACTAAGATTTTGAGATCTGAGGACTGAACTTTCCTGTGGGATTCACATTGTTTCTTAAACTGACTCAAGATATACACATTTGATTTTGTTTACTGACTAAGTGAATATGTTAGGTAACTTCAGTGAAATCAATGGGAATTTGTTCTCATCTGATGCAAGATTTACAGCACTGATTTTAAATGGAATTGGCTCTTTTTACATTATGTTAAATGAGATTTGAATTGATTTTTTTTGAAGTTCAAAAATGAATACAATACAGTAAGAACTCCTGGTTTGAATTGCATTTATTTTTTTAACAAACATTGAGAACTAAAATTCTTGGTAGAGTGTTTTGAAGCTGCTGTTATGTCTTTAGAATGTGAGATAATGGACTTTTAAAAGTAATAACATTCCATTTCTTTCTAATATTAAAATATTCATTATTTTTCAATTGTTTTAATTTTTGTGTTATATACTTACTGTTACTGATATAATGTCTGAAATACACTCAAATGTATGTTACAGCATCCTGCTTAACTGTCTTTATTTGACCACTTAAATAAGGCAGAATAATTTCTTCCTGTTCTATGTCTTGTCAGTCAGAGTACATTCTACTGGTACAATCTTGAAGACCAAAAAAAAAAAAAAAAAACCCAAAACAAAAAACTTCTTCCTTTACAAAGATATTAGTTCAAGAAAAACTCATGAGCATGTGTTTGAGCCCATCCCTCTTCAGGACAACATACAAGAACTTTATTTGAGCTATATGCATGTAGGCTAAGTGAGGAAAATACTTAAATTATTCCGTACAGTTAAATAATGGATGTATTTATTACCATGTTATAAGTGCCACTGTTCAGCTAGTGCATATATGATGTTCTTTTGAAAACAGCACTGATAAGCTATACTTAGGCATATACATTTTAGTTATGCCTTTTGAATTCTTAGGAGTTCATTCCACTTCTCTTACCTTGCTCAAAGCTAATGAACATTTTTTTCAACTGAGTTGACTCACTGACCTGCTACTTCTTGTTTTAACTTCAAAATGATGTTAATTTTTCGAATTCTTCTTGAATTTCCCCTGGTTTCAATGACCAATTGCCTCCAAGTTTCATTTAACAAAAAATAATAATTGCATTTCATTATGCTCAAAGTATAACCTTTTTAATCTGCATATTTCTTGCAGGCTATGCTGGCTTATTTCCACTGTAATACATTAGAATGGAAAACTATTAGAAATATTGATTTATCATTTATAATAGCAAAGTGATATATTGAAATGAAATTGGATGCTGTCCAGCCCTCAAATAACATTGGCATTATTGGATGAAACTGGATGATCTCATTCTAATTAATATGCTAGTTGCATGTGAAAAGCACAGAGAAAATATACCTGAGAGTTGGTAAAAAATAGGAGTTCAATACTGAAGACTGCTGAGGTTTAGAATTGTTAAAGTATGCCACCTTAAATGTTTAGTGTTCCATATACAGAGAAATCATCACTTTGCTTTCTCTCCACTCCATCTCTTGCCTTCCCCCCCCCCCTTCCTCTGACTCAGCATTATCTTGGTATGAACCTGCTTCCATGTAATGCATATTAGCCTGTAGTACATATGAATGCATAGGGTATCTATATACACAGTTCTGTATTGATCATGATTTACATTCTGTAGCGCACTTGGTTACAGCAAAGCTTCTTTTAATCAGATGAAGTTGGAATCAAGGGAATTCAAAACATTTGTCTTAACCTTAAAGTGTTGTACTTATACTAAATCTGTGATCCTCACTTTCTGCATTTCAGTACATAGATGTTCTAGCACCTCTTGTAATATGGAAACTTCAGAAAATAAAGGTATTTTCAATTAATGTCTGTGTCCTGTATATAGGGTGGTGTCTGTATTCATTGATTTTAGTCTTTATTCACCTCTTTGACTTTTTTTTTTTCCCTTCTACCAATCAATCTAATAGCCGTTGAACTAGCAGACTTGGTTTCCATATTGGCTTCTTTTTAAATGCTCTGTCTTCTTGTCTATTAGGCTTCTAAAACCTACCTTCCTCTTCTTTGTGTTTTGTGTGCGTGTAGAAGTTAATGGAGGAAAACTGTCTGTCATCAGATTTATGCAGAGTTGAGAGTGAGCGAATGCTGCCATCGCTGAAGTTGCCATCTATTTCACATTGATTGAGCTTCCTGGGCTTGAGGGATTTTTGAAGGGCTGGATTTTTATGGTTGATATGTTTTTGGTCATTTGTCATAAAATCATTCCAACAGAGCTGTTTACTGGTCTGAATACTTAATTACTGCAGTAGCCAGGAGTGGCATAAGCTTTAGTTTTTACGGAATATTCATGTAGAAATAGGAACTAGTTGGTGCTTCTGTTTTCTTTTTGTGAGGATTTTACCTATAAACATCAACTTTAATTTTTAAATAACTACCATAACTTGTTTTTTTAATCCTAATATATGATTAAATTAGCAGTCATTACTTTATGCTCCTAATGCATATTTCAAAATTAAGTTGATCTTTTATTTCTAATGGTCATCTGCACATGGCATGTTTTAGAGATTGTCTGACATCAATGACAAAAGCTTTTAAAAGGATCTAACAATTCTTCTTCATCTTTGAAAAATATATAAACAAGCTGAAATAATTCTGTTTATGGTCAAAAGATTTGTAAATGTAATTTTTCTTTTTTTAAATACTTAAAATCTTAGTCAAGGGACTCACTTTATTTTTAGACTATTATTAAAAAAAACCCACAGATTTTTATTTTTATACTCCTCATTGTCCCTTTCTATTCAGCTGCTTCTTGAGGAGGAGAAGAGTTGGATGGAAAAGCATAAATTTGTTTTTGATTTGGTATTAGAATTTTTATCTTTTACATAATATTTTATCTTGCAGTGTCCTTCTACATATCTGTTTAAAAGCATTTTACTTTTCAGGTGTAAGTCTGTTTTGAGTGTATGTATGTATGTATATATTTTATCATAGAGATTGATAAAAGCAGAAAATTAATCTTTTAATGCTAAGGTAACTTGCAGTGTAACCTTAAACATTTGCTACCATTTTGATGTTTCATTTATCTTTGAATCAGCAGGGCTTTGTGTTATTTCTATTTTTCATTGTGCCGTAATGCAACCCATTTAGATTCACTCTGAAAGACCTCTTTGAAAAAAAATGTGACGTCTTTATTGTAAATAGGAAACGGCACTATTAACTATGGTAGTTTTATTTTACCAAAAGACTTTATTTCTTGCCCCTATTTTGAGTTTTCATGCTTAGCGTGATCTGGGTTCCTTGAGGGCTGCCAAAAGGTGAAATTGACTTTTTGAGAATGTGTTGCTGGAAGCTGCAGCCTGTGCACTTTTTCAGGTGGAAAGCTCCTGTGTGCTAAGACGGGAAAGGGACAATTTACCGCCAGCTTCAAGCTGTTAGCTAAGCCTAGGAATCAAAGATACTCAATTCTCCAGTCACATCAACCGTTGATCAGAGTTTTCCTACCTAGGCGTTGTTTATATTTTACATGTTAGGGACAGTTTGGAATTTAGACATTTTCTTTACAATGTAAAACATTATAGCAGTACTGCAGGGGCAAATCCAAGAAATACAATGTGGTGATCTTTTTGTTAATGTCTACTCTATTTGCTTGTGCTCAAGTGAACTGGCTATAAATATTCTACATGGGTTTCTATTGTAAAAGTAACCATCTTACAGTGGAGTACTACAGTCAGCCAGGTGGAAGGAGTGTAGTTTTGAGACAGAGTAGGAGGCAAAGCAAAAAAGCTGGGAATCTTTTAGGAAGCCTCACTGAGAGGATTTCACTGTCAAGACAATATATGTAGCTATGTAGCTAGGTCTTCCAATAGTCACCTAACAATAAGTGGCAAGGCTGATAACTAGATATATTCCAAGAGGAAGTACGGATGGTGGAGAAGCTGGAAAAGATTGTCTATGTATGATCTGAAAGTAAGGGCATGTGAAGCAGAATAGCTATAGGCTGTGTCATTCTAATTCTATAACGAACTTAATCCAAAATTATTTTTCTGTGCAGCTGAAAACCAGGGTGAGGACATCTAAGGCCTGGTGATTGGGATTTTCCTCTGTCATGCAGATGAGAGATTATTGCTTTCTAGGTTCCAACCCAAACTACATAATGTGAATATAGCCCACTGAGGAGAATTTAGGTACCTAAAAATAGAATGTGTGAGTATTCTCCTTTATTCCCATTTATTTTACTCTTCTGCATGTTCCTGCTTCTATCTCAGAAGACGGGAATTCATGATAGAATTGCATAGTATTCCCTAAAGCAATGTTATTCCAAGGCCAAGCAGATCATGCCTGCTTAGAAGCTAGTTACTGTGAATACGAGACACATCAAAGCTCCTAGGAATATGGTGTTACTCAGTCTCCATTTAACTGAAACCTCTAAATTGTACAGTCTACCTGAACTCACAATAGAGCTTGCTAAATCTGGCAGGTTAGAATGAACTAAAAAACCAAAGAGGTTTTCATGAAATGCATGGAGGCATGGCAACATGAAACTATTTCTGTTGATCTGAAGAAATAATTAAAAAAGAAACCAAATTTTTTTTTTTTTTAAGTAAAAATGAGAAACATGCTTTCTGTGTTACATTCAGTTAAACTATGAAGTAGCAGTTCTTTCAAGATGGAAAGCCCATTCTGCTCTCATGGATATCACGTACCTTTCTGTTTTTTCCTTGATCTTTTCCCTTTCCTACTGATACTGTTTTAACTAATCGCTCCTTCTTGTCACAAATTGAATCTATACCAACACTTAAGCATTGTTTACGTATTTCAGTGTATAGGAAATAAACAGCTTTCAATTATAATTACTTTTACTTTCAAGTTAGCTTTGCCGTATCTACCAAACACTGATGCTCTGAATAAAAAGCAAGGATATTTTTGTTGTTCAGGGGAAAGTACTCCATATGTAATGTATAATTTAGAAGCTTCTATGAATATTTTCTGAGCAAATTAAGGTTAATGTTCACCCTATTGCATGGGGAGTTTGGTGTGCAACTTCTGTTGGTGCTAATGGGATGTAATTTCCTAGCACTGAGCTGAAAATCCATCCCTTGCTATCTGAAAGGTCAGGCTAGGTAAACCTGAAGCCAGCTAGCTTTTGGAAGAATATATTAACTTATGGGAAATGTACGGTTTGGGCTGGGCAGTTTGTGTTGCAATGTGGAATGGGAGAGAAAACTTGGTCTCCTGTTGCAATAATGCTGAAAGCTTTTCAATGAGAAGTCTTGCCACAGGGCTATTCACAACATTGACTGTAATTCTCATGCTTGTCTAATAGTATGAATTAGGTTATTTATTATTTTGGCACAGGGCATTTAAAACATTTTGAAATTGTTCATGTATTTATAGCATGAGGAGCGAGATATAATAAATATTTGATGGTTGTGTTCATTTTCTTATAATAATGAAAGAAGCACTGGCTCTGTTGTCAGTGTCTGTCATCACCCCAAACTTGTCAGTATCTCACAATGCTGAAACTTATCCAGATCTGGAATTCACATGAAAAAAACTTACTCTTGTAAGAATATCTAAATTAATCTAATGAGAATTTCCATACTGACAGGTTCTGAATGAACTGATAATATTAGGAACCTAGCTTTTTTTGTGGTACCGTGGCACGTTCTAGAGAAATTATAGAGACTTGTGATCATAGAAATTTTAATTTAGAAACTGAGAGATGAATATTTGCAGTCTTTGAATTCAAAAATAGACTTATAATGTGGTGTAAAAGGGAGGGTTTTTTCATATCCAATGTGCAGTGAAGCTGAAAGACAAAAATATCATGTATGCTGCTGTTTACCAAAGAATGATCTCTTAGTTCCAGACAGTTATTGAAGCTGATTTTCTATAGTTTTCTTTCCTGTAATTAAATGTTTTGCTTTTTTCTCTATATGTTGGAATATGATTCTGCTCCTTATTTCTGGTTGGCTTACTGTCGGTTACTGTTTTCCTCATCGTTGACTTCTGATTTTTATCTCCATTTAGGAAATCATCCTCTTTTCCTTCCTTTCCATATGAAAAATTTTTGTTCCGTAGATATTGATGGGCCAAGCGTTAGTTAAAAATACATGTATTTTATACATATACTTATATAGAGAGTGCTATTTTACATAGGGTAATTGTCTTGTGGGGAATTCAATTTCTTGAATGGAAAGGTCAGTCACTGTCCAGGTGGCGAAGAGAATCTGCGTTGCAAGTGTACTTGTAATAGTGTCTTCAGCTGGGTAGAATGCGACTATAAAACAATTTTATTTTCTTAACTGAGTTCAAAGCATTCCTATGTGCCCATTCTTGCATCTCCAGGAGCAGTTTTTATTGACTATTTAACATTCTCTGCCTGTACAATACCCTATACCTTAAGTAAGCATTTTCAGACATTGCTTGTATTTTGATCCTCAGAATGATACAATCAGAGAATAATTCAAATTGAGTAGGAGGCAAGGAGGCCTTTAGCCCAATCGCTTGCTCAACCATGGAGTTCATGTTTTCATGCTTTTGCACGTGAAATGGCATGCTGTCTCATAGTCCTCCTGCTAACGTACTTTTCTCTGCTTTCCATTAGTTTCAATAAAACTCCAAAGTACAAATAAGGCATGTTATCAGAAAATATTTCATGTGCAGCTCAGTGCATTTTGAAATAATCAAGATATTTAGAGAGAGACAAATTCTGAGAGGACTACAGGATTACAAATCACAATGTAATTTTAAAGTTGTAATGAGAGTAAGTTGCACAGGAAGGTCTCTTTAAAATTATTGTCATGAGAATGAAGTAACACAGTGTTAATATTTCATGTATTCTGTGAAAGATGATCATAAACTGTACTGCTTTGACCTTATTAATGTTCTGTAATTTGACTTGCTGGCAATTTGCATTTTTCTTTGGTTACAGCCTTAGTTACCTGTGAAGAAGAGGTGGAACTGACAGTGAATCTAAACATAACTGAATACTGAAAAGGTCAGAAATATCAAGGATGATAATTCTGATACCTCCTTCTCATGACAAGGGTTGTAGCAAAAAGGCACAACATGAATCTGTTGAAATAACAAAGGTTGTTACAGAAATGTTTCTATATTTATTGAGAAGTGTAAACAAAAGCACACTTTTTCCTTGTAGCTCATTGAAAACTCCAGTAATGTTTATTTTTTACCCCTTTACAAGTGAATATGTATAAAGCTTCCCTTTCATTTTCTTATTTTGCCCTAGAAATAGTAGTCTTTTATACTGAAGGGCCCTCTGCTAACTATTTAAAGATGGAGACTGAATTGTACACTCTGCAGAAGCTTTTCCAGTTCCACAGGGCAGACATTTCTTACAATATATTTTGGCTATGTAATTGAATACATTTTCAAAAATATTGCAATCTGCAACCAGAATGAAAGTTTTAGGTTTTTTTCTCTAAAACAAAAACTTCAGATTTTCCAGGAATTTTCAGAACAAAGTTGTGGTATTGAACGAGAAGGCTAAAGGTCTGATTAACATCTTAACAACATTCTTTGATTTCTACTTACTTGACTGAACACTGAATCAGGCAAGTACACCCAGTACTTCGTGATACTCAGCAATGTCATTGATCAGTTTATTCCTGCATCACTGCAGAGTAAAATGAGTAGTCAAACCTCCTAAAAAAGATATGCTTTGTTCTTGGGGTGTTTTTGAGTTATATGTTGTATGTTAATGGAGATAAAGAGTGCATAATATGTATCTTAATTTCCATGCGCAAATATATACATACATAAAACCCACAATTATTTTTCTTTAAGTCTTTTGCTTGTTACAGTTTTGGGATAAAGAAGTAAAATATTTTGTAGTTTCCTGTTGTTTGTAAACTTAAATTTTGTTCAATTCCTTTCTCATTCCAGTGAATTTATAAATGTAAGAATGCAGGAAGCTGGTCAAAATTATGTATCGTCATGTTTGTAACAATTATACTTCTTTTATTTTATTTTTTGAGCGTAGATGTGTATTAAATTTAAACGGATCAGTTTTCTTCTTTTAGTTTGCTTCAGGGGTTTACCCTTTAAGGCAACAGAACATTCTTTTATCAAAGGTGCACTTGAATTTCAAATTTGATCATTTCAAATGCTTAAGGTATATTTGGCAGCTGTAGTCTGAAAAGGAACAACAGCAACAAGGAGACATCATTCACTATCTGCCACAGATTAACGCAGTGAGGGAAGGTGGCAGAGTTCTCTTCCCTGTGTGCTGAGGATCCTTTACTGATCCTTCATTTTATGCAAGGATAAATTGTCCAGTAGGAGTACGAACAAACAGCTTTAAGCCTGCCCATTCTTTCAGCAGTATTTTTTGTCATTACGGTAGCACAACTGGGTTCAAGTTACTGATACCTGTGACATTCCTACATCTCTTCGGCTTCTTGATCTGGGCAGTAGTTGAATGTCACCTGGAGCTGGAAGGGGATTGTACTTAGAATGTTGTACTTTTGCATTGCAGTGGCAGATGAATTTAGAAAACAGATTGGAACAATGTACAGATTAATGATGACAGTGGAGATGGAGTGTAGAATGCTCTGGGATCTGAGAGCTTTGCTTATAATTTTAAATTATATTTGGACTATTTCTGTGGCACCTTTTCAATTGTAGGATAAGCTTTTTTTTCTGGAAGTGTATGTGAACAAGGAACTTCAAGGAGCAACCTCAAAGTGTAATTTCATATACAGTCCTTATCATGGAAAATTCAATCCATGAGAGAAAGCCAAGACAAATTTCCATGGAAGCTGAGAAGCTTACATTATTTTGCCAGGTAGACTGAGCAGTACCTACAGAGTTTCTTCTCCAATAGATGGATGCTTTGTAAGTCAGGCATAGTTTCAGGAATTGCCTTAAACAGTCTTTAGATGTTAGAGGTTTCACTTTCAGCAATATTTGATAAACTTACCTGTATAGCCTGCATGGGATCAAAGTGTTCAGGCCAATTCATGATATATTAAACTTAAGCAAATATGTACACAGCAGTGGAATGACTACCTGTCCAGGTCTCTAGAGGATGGATAATTTTTTCTTTCGTTCTCAGTCAGTATGGCACATTTGGAGAGGTTTATTTTACTGAGACCATACTGAAATTCTTTCATATTCATAAATCACATACTTTATCCTTTTTATAACTTCATAGTAGCTATGTAACATGATAGTAAATAATAACAATATGCTACAAGATTCATAAAACAAAGTAAAGACCAGTGGTTAAAAATGATTGAAAATAATATTTTAAATTAAGACTGACCATTTTGTAGAAGGCAGAGAGTGCATTCATTCTTGAAAGTGATTAACCAAAGGTCTTGAAAAAAACACAAATATTCTGAGCTTAGGAGATGGTGTCAGAATGCTGTCTTATGGAAAGGATTCCAGTGCTTTTGTACTGATGAACCACACATTCATTTGGACAAATTGTTGGAGCTTTGTGCTCTAGAATGCACAACTTTCTAATATTTGCCAAAATATGTGGTGTCATAAAAAGGCATTTTCAGACTTTATTTTGCACTTAGAAGTGCTGCTTTTCATGCTTTTGCCTTCACAACTCCACATACATCTCGTCTCAGTCTCATTTTATGCCCAAACATACCTCTAACCCCCACAAAACAGCAGTTATGTCATTTTTATTGTTATGCATAATTTACATCTAAATGCTGAGTCATAACAACTGAGGCCATAGAAAAATGTTATATATGCTAAAGAAATTAACCCTACATCAGTTCAAGATTTCTCACATGGCTGGTGCTTTATCACCCCTCGTTTTGAGTCTTGGCAGGATTGGAGGTGTCTCTTGCTGGTATGAAGTTTACCACTAGCTCTGTGTATCCCTCACAGTTTGGAACATAGAGCCTGAGAGTGATTTGAAATATGTGAGAAAGATACATGTTGGAAAAGTAAAGTTAACCGACTCTTAAAATAATTTTACCAAAATGGTCTGCAATTCACTTTCACTGAGTTGTATGCTACTGTGGTCACTGTGCTGTTGCCATTTGCTCTGTATTCCTTATAAATTCTTAATTTGGAATAGTATGATAAGATTTCAGTTATCTAAGTATGTATTACAACAGTTTTCTAGGATGTCTTCCTTGGCAGCTACTGTTATTTTCTGCAGTGTTCAAATGACAAATTAGATTACCACACATATTATACTATTAGTTTGTTATTATTTTGTAATTAAAAATGACTTAATCTGTACAATATGGATTTTACAGATGGAAAAAAATAGACTTAGTGAGAGCCTACTCTAGTCACATAGAAATGGGCTTTGAATAAAGCAGAAGAGCAACAGGGCTGATAAATGAATTTAATACAAATGTACATAGCTGTGATTGCTTGGTATTTGTAAACAGCCAAGCAGCTGACGCAGCTCATAGTGCACAGGAACACATTGATGCTAATTCCAGCATTTCATGAAGTTGTATTGCAAAACTGCATATTTTTATCTTGTACTCTTCAGAAAATACATCTGTAAATCAAAAAGGAATGTTACATTTATGTCAAATATTACACAATGCGTATTCCATAGGGAATTCTCACCCAACTTTGAAACTAAAGATACTAACTGTTGCTGCATTTCAGTGTTAGACTGGGTATGTGGGAGCTCATCTAACATGTTTATTCATAAATCCTCTTTATGTGCGTGCAATATAGGTCCTAAAAAGTGTCAAGAATGTGTTTAATGAAGGAGAGGAAGGGAACTGAAGGGAATGCGGTAGATATTTAAAACCCACTGGCATGGCATTCATAAAACAGATACAGGTGGGACATAAACTGCAGAAGTAGATGTGTGAGAAAATTGCTTATAAAGTAAAAATGTGCATTATGCTGCTGGATATGAAAAGTTTGAACAGCAACTTCTAAAGATAAAGCTAAATTCCAGGAATGTTCTTTGTTTTGGTGTACATTATAAACATCTTTAAGTAATCCAAGAAATACATTGTCTCTGTTTTTGTTTGAGGCATGTACTAGCAGGCAAGTGAGATGCTGAAATACATCCTAATAAATCTTCCTTTTTGTTGACAAAAGGTCTTAGTGGTACCTTAAGGAAACTAGACTGTTAAGGGAGACATTATCTTGTAGTGAATCACAATAAGAGAATTTTTACATTTGAGCTCTCAGTAGGTGATCAGACTTTTAAAGAATGTGTTATTTAAAACTGCTTTGTTCACCAGAATATTGGATTATGCACACATTATGGAGAGATTTTCAGAGGTAAAAATGTTAGATGTCCAACTGAAAGTTGGGAAGTTGCTTAATAGACATTGAAAAATCTCTTTGTTGTTTGGCAGTTTTTGTGATGTTGAATAATATGCTCACATACAGGGATTTGTTTTTCTTGTTCTCACCCATATTGACCAGCAGACTATGTTCCAAGTGGCCACGCTAGAAATTCCTTCTTTTTTAAATGTATTTTTACCTGTCTGAAACACAAGGTTCGCAAATATAATCCTTTCTAGGGCAAGACTTGCTTTGCAGCAGCTCTTCTGCTTCCAATTACTCCACTCTAGCACCTGCATTTCATGAATTGGTAGTGCTGCATCTGATCCTAGATGCACAATATACCTGGGGGAGAGAGGCCTTGATGGTGTGCTGTTCCACAGGAATCCAGTCCTGCCGGTCTGTCCCTGCACCAAAAGAGATCACATACTGTCACCAGTCTGTACCACATGTTATTCAGGTAAGTGATGTGCTGTGCAGGCACTTCATAGCATATGCTGTAATTTGTGGGATGTTCTGTGTCAGCATATAAGCAAACTGAAGGCATCTCTTCAGATTATAGTGGTTTTCTAGTGTTTCTCTGCTGAAAGCAACTCAAACATTGCTGGTAATGTCAAACTAAAATGGTAAAATCCACAATCATTGGTTCTTTCTTTTCAAACTTCACTTGTCAGACATTGTATTAGTATTATAATAGTGGAAAACAAAACTGGCTTTTCTATGCAGTAACATTGCACAAAAAAATGGACAGTTTCTTTACTAGTGATGATGACTTAAACCTGCAGTAATGCCACAGTTCTTTCTCACTGACATAATTAATGTCTTTGACATGAGAAAAGAATGATGGGTGAAGTGAAGCCTCAGACCAATTCTGTTACCTATTTGTGTGGTATGAGAGCATTTGTCAGTATATGATACTTACCTTTTACTTTCTTAAGTCTGTGAGCAGCTACTACAGGCATTGCTACATTCATATTATCTTACCTTTGTTACGTAGCTGAAATACAGCCCTTCAGTATCTGAACATCTTTCTGTCTTCGCTTGATGCCTTACATCAGTTACAAACTACTTTGCAACTACAATGGATACAGCATTTAGGTTTACTTTGGCTTTGGGTAGATGTACTAGAACAGATCTGAATAATGAACATAGCCTGTAGAGTGTTAACCGCCACTGTTTAAACAGGAGTAAGTCTGCTGCCAGAGCTCATCAATAAAACCCCCTAAGTACATACTAAAAAAATTGTAAGATACCACATGGCTTCAATGACATAGGCTTCCATTTTCCTGAGGGTAAGACTTCATGTCAGTGCTTTAAACTTTAAAGTTTTATGAACTTTAACTGTTAGCTTCATTGATGGAATAAAGTTCTCCTAGAGCAGAAGCAGGCTGTTTGGAAACTTTATTTAATGTCTCATTTTAATATTCAACAGAGGGGCAGGCCAGGCCTGGAGTAGACAATAGCTGACCCTAGTAGGGAAGAACTGTTGTGTGCAAACAACCAGCTGCCTGAATGATCTGTTATACTTATGTGGATTTCTTATACTTTAGAGGTGTTTAAGAACCCTCCATTAAATTTCAGTCATTATTTCAAAGTTGGAGAGGTAGAAGCCTGTGTTCATTGGGGTGGGGGGATTTTGAAACACTCTTCAGCTTATTTGGCAAAGGAAACCACTTATGAATTCTCTGTTGCAAGTACTAAGATAAAATACATATTTGTGTGTAATTTAGTTAACCGCATACTCCTGGCATTATCAGACATGATTATGGAATCATGGAAGACATGAATGGAATCATTATCAGACTTCGTTACGGAATTTTGGAAATGCAAGCCTATTGCCTTGCAATATTCCAGTGAACCGGTTCCAGGAAGTTACATGTGTGTTTGGAAATATCCGAAGTAAAAAAAATCAGAGATAGCTATTAGTAATTGCTTAATACTGTAAGCTTTCAGCAATGTAAGTTACCATATTTTGGAAATAAATCTGATCAAAGGTCATCATCCTGGCACCTTACAGAAATACCAGGAACCTAAACATGGCTGGCATTTGTCATAAAAATCTAAGATTGAGTTCAGAGCTTACAGTGACTGTGTGGCTCATATGGATTAAGGAGGTGTCATAAAGATTATTTTTTTGCAATGTGGTTTATTGCATTTCTTATTTTTACTGTCACACAATTAGTGTACCTCCCATAGGCATTTTCAGATTAGTGGAAAGGTTAAAATAATATTAAAAAAAATAAATAGATCTGTTAAACACATGTTTAGGGGAAAAGGGGGGACTCCCAAGGTAATTTAAATGCTTATATTTTAATTTTTAAAAATGAATGGAAATTCAAAGCTTGCATCTTTCTGAAAGTGAGACTAAGATTACATATCACATAATAAGCGCCTTGGAAATTTAATTGTAATAGATTGAAAAAAAGTCATTAGACTGAGATCTAGAGGAGTTTGGGGTGGAAGGGGGTTGGGTTTAGGACTTCTTTGTGCCACATGAAGTTAATTCATTAAAAAAAAAAAAAAATGCATCACTTCCCTAGAAGTTCAAACCAATTCTGCTTGTAATCATGTATAACTGAAAAATGTATAATTTCAGGACCAGACTAAACCGGTTTATGTGGGTTATGATTTGAAAAGTATTAGAAATTCATGCACTGTGATCACTAGCTCGAGGCTGTTTCTTGAGAACTGTAGAGTCCTTCTTTTACTCTTGCTATTGCTGGTATTTGCAGCAGCCTTACAGAAGTAGCTACAGAATGTTAGCTGCTACTGTCATTTTAATTCTGTTACCACAGAATTAAAGTGATCCAAGCAGAGCTAAAAGATATAATGCTTAAAAATTGACAGCAGCCAGATGCCCTAGCATCACCTATTGTTCTTATTGTTGATAAATATAAACAAAACTGCATTTTGTTGAGTTTGGTTTTGTTGGTTTTCTCTTTGGTCATGTTTCTTGAACTGTTTGCTTGTGATTTTTGTAATGATGTGATCTGTCAAGAAGTTTGTCTAATGTTTCTGCAAAGACATCTAACTTAATGCAAAAAATCTATTCCCCTTTGAACTGGATTTGTGGCATGGTTATTTCGTTCACAAGATGCGAAGTTATACCAAAAATTAACTTTGCACTAATATAGCATCATATTGTTATAGCTACCTATGATTGCATTAACATTATTTAACTTGTAATGCCACTTTCTGTTCCCTTTAGTGAAAAGGAGACCTTCTTCCTTTGAATTTTGAATAATTGCTGACGTTTCTGAACTGTTACCTATTTACACTTAAAAAAAAATTAAGAAATTGTCATGAATTCCTGAGCTGTTACAAAAGTTAGAAATAATGTGAAAATATTATTTTGTCATTTACTATATTGCTGTTATATTGTGAAACCTCCTTCGTAATGTTACAACCTTTATTCCTTTAATGGCTGCATATTTGAATTTCATGTCTGCTAGAGAAATCAGTTCCTAATGGAAGTTAGGGCTTCAGTCTGTACATTTCATGGTATTGTGGCATTTCCCCACTAGAAAGGGTAAGGCCTAAATGATTCAGACAGCTTTAATTTCATTTTCAGAAAGTGATTTGAGACACATTTGCTTTGCACAATATAACCTAGTGCGGAGCTCCTTGCAATTACATTGAACAAACTGTTTTCAGGATCAGTTTTCAGAATAGCTTTGTCAGTACAACAGTATAGCTAACACAGCTATATTGCTCTCCAGTATCTAAGAAAGCATCTTTGAAAGTATCTGTGGTATATCCAAACAAATACTGGCTAGATTTGATATTTTTAGCGCCACCGTATAATCTGAATGTACTGTTTACTATGGAAGTATTTTCAAGGGAAACTAAGTTTACGTCACTGTTGAAACGGACATGAAAATTAGATGTGTCATAATACTGTATGAAGTAATGCCAAAATACCTTTAAGAATTGTTTCTTAAAAATGATTAAGTGTGTATATACAAATATATAATATAGATGGGTACACATTACATGTATATAATATATGTATATACATGTGTATCTCTCAATCAGTATATGCATATATATATATATATATGTGGTAGTTTAACCTCAGCCAGCAACTAAGCACCACGCAGCCACTTGCTCACTTCCCCCCCACCCAGTGGGATGGGGGAGGGAATTGGGAGGAAAAAAAAGTAAAACTCATGGATTGAGGTAAGAACAGTTTAATAGAACAGAAAGGAAGAAACTAATAATGATAATAGTAATAATAATAAAATGGCAATAATAATAATAATAAAAGGATTGGAATACACAGAGCAAATGTTGCAACAATGCAATTGCTCACCACTTGCTGACTGATGCCCAGGTAGTTCCTGAGCAGCGATCTCCCCACGCCAACTCCCCCCAGTTTATATGCTGGGCATGACGTCACATGGTATGGAATACCCCTTTGGCCAGTTTGGGTCAGCTGTCCTGGCTGTGTCCCCTCCCAATCCCTTGTGCCCCTCCAGCCTTCTTGCTGGCTGGGCATGAGAAGCTGAAAAATCCTTGACTTTAGACTAAACACTGCTTAGTAACAACTGAAAACATCAGTGTGTTATCAACATTCTTCTCATACTGAACCCAAAACATAATACCATACCAGCTACTAGAAAGAAAATTAACTCTATCCCAGCTGAAACGAGGACAATATATAAAAATATAGTAAAAAAAAATTTACATTAGAAATTTTCTTAGGCACAAGCTTTAAATTAGAACTATCTCTGTATGTCACCGAGGGCATTCCTTTACTTGTAATGGGACTAGCAGTAGGGTATGTGAATTAAAAATGTCTTTGAACTAGGGTTTCAAGGAAAAAGCCTTCAGCCTGAGACAAAAGGCAACAGCTGCAGGCTGCTAAAAGCCTACACAGTTATAGTAGGAAATAAATAAAAAAGAAGACTAGATCTTTGCTACAAAAGCCTCTGTGGGCTATTTTGTGATATACATTCCTGTATGGGGCTGTAGACCTTGAACACCTGTTTTGTATTCCTCTCAGATAAAAAATAGTGTAGCATAATGGAAAATCCACGTTATTCGGGAAAAAGAAATCCAGTTTCTCGGGCTGACAGTTTCTTAAAGCTATGAACCTTGATGTTTTAATCTCATGCATTTTGATGGTGCTTGATATTCATGACCGGTAGGTTTGATAAATTTTTAACAAGGAAGTTGAAGATGATGAGAAAACGCAAGGGGAGCTTTGCATTTCACACCTTGTACTCAAGCCTTCAGGTTTAATTTTCACTTTTTGCACCAAGAATGTTCCTTGGAGGAAGACTGACTGGATCACATGTTGCCCTAAGCTGGCTTTAATCCATTTTTAAAAAAAAATTAAAAAGACCTGCAGAGTTAGCTTTCCAAAACCCCAATTTTAGTAAAGGCAACAATATCAGTGCTTGAGATTCAGAAGAGATCCATTTAAAACCAATATAAATATATGTTTTTACTCATAATCTATGGGAAAAATCTTGTCATTTCTGAATAAGTAAAATAACAAATATATCAAGAGGGTATTACAGTTTAAATATTTGCTTGTCCTAGTTGCATTATGGAAAGAAAATCTTGTAAAATAGCATAAAAGAAAAGGCCAATAAAAAAATTAAACTGAGACACCAGCTTAGAAACACAATTCAGTTTATTTTAATTTTTAGTATTATAAATATTTTATTTATAATTCAGAAAAATTATATTAATATGAGATTGGAGTTCCCAAGTTGTTTTTGAATTGAAGCCATTAGCTGTCTTTGTGCGATTGTAACAGTTCTCTTTCTGTTGCATGAACCTACTTCAATTAATATATATATATTAACTGTCACACAAGTATCACAATGGAGAGTGTACTATATGTCATTGTATTTACTCAGATGTGCACGTGGGTTCTAACACTTTCTTTTCATTAAGTATAAATTAGAACTAGAGACTGTAGAATGATGGCATAAGTTAATTGCTCAGGATATAGAGATAGTAGTGATAACTCACATTGGATTTACTGCATTAATGAGAGGGAGGAGGAGGAAGCATAATAGCCATCTCTAGTCTAATAATGTCTTGCATATAGTGTGTATATAGAATTCTGATGCTACATGTGATGCCACTGAATTCAATTCACTTGTAATAAACAAATGTTTATGTAGCTTTATATAAACAGATCTGAATGACCCGCTGAATTATGTTGCTGCCACATTAAAAATATCACTTAGTGAAATGTTTCTCATACTTTTTCACAGTTTGGGGGGGGGGTGGGGTGTGATTTAAATACTACCATGCTATTTTTAGCAGCTTGATTCCCTGTGAAAGACCTGTGCCAGGAAACTCATGATGTTCAGACATGATAACATGTTGACTGTCTTTACAAATGCTTATGAAGACAGCTGGTGTGTGGAAATATTACAGTTTAAAAGAGCTAAGGTACACACAACTTCCAATTACTTCTTTTGTGTGAACTATTCTTGAAGAGACTGTATGTTGAAGAAGGGATTTCACAAGCATTTTAAGCTGTGGTCTATGTTATTTCGGAGTTCCTGGTGTTTACCATCTGTGTATTTGCACTTATTATTTAGAATATATTACTATTTAGTAAGATATAATTACAAATGAATGACATACTTTTAAAGGGAGATAATATCTTTTTTTTTCATTCCTGATGTATAAAATCCTATTCATTAAAATCCCATTCATACACATCAAATTAAAAGAAAAGAGCCTGACTAAGAATTAAGAATGTTGACATCTTTTTAAAAAAGAAAGTGCAAGCATTTTGGGGGTGCATATTGTTATGCTGCAGCTCTTGTCTCCTGTCATTACACATTTTGTCGCTTTAGTTATTTCAGGGACCATTGTTTGGCATGTCAGACATTCACAATTTGTAGTGAGAATTTTATGTTTTAAAGAACAGCTTCAGGATTGGCTCAGTGACAGAGAGTCAGTTAGGTTTCTTGTCTGTGGGGTACGACCCAAACAATAACTCTGGCAAGATATTCCTCTGTGTGTGTCCATGACAAGGTGTTGGCCCAAACTTTGTCCACTAGGCTAAATCAAGACTTAGGAAACCTTTGAAAGAAGAATACGTGTCTCTTTAGTCTATTGAAAATGCTTGAAGGAGAATAAATTGTGAATATAAAAACCACAGTAAAAAATGTACTGTAATTATTAAGGATTCACCTGCTTCTGTCACATCTTTAAAATGTTTTGGCACCCTTCCACCTGCATATCATAAATTCAAGTTGGCAACCTATGGTTTTTTGTTGTTGCTTTGTTCTTGTTTTAAATGGACCATCTCTTGTAGAGTTAGTTCCAAATGTGTGAACAGTTTCAAACAAACAGATCTGTTTCAGGACCTTATTTGTAGAATGCAGATGATACTTTCTGTAATGAATATGTTAACAAAGTGCTTTGAGGCATATACAGAAACTTTCATGCAAGTGGAAATAGTGTTCTCATCTCAGAGAAATGTTTTATGTATTAAAAAACCTCCTAATGATGAGGTGCAAGTTTTTGTTGTTTCTTGACTCTCCCTTCACATCTGGATCAAATGAAGATAATTCAGGAAGCATAGATATCCTTCCTTGAGATATGTTTCTGGACATTTAATGTTCTTTTGTCTTTGGAAATTCAAAGTATAATGGTATAGAATACTTTCTTGAAATTAATAGATGTAACTGATACAGATTTCCTTTTGATTTTCATTTAAACTATTGGACAGAAGCAGGGGATATTTTATACTGCAATGCTGATGGAATGATGCATGGTTGCGATAGATGAAATATATAGATAGTTATTTTAAAAATACGCAAAGAAAGTGATGCACATACACGTTTGCCTTGCTGTGCATCAATCCTTGCAATATTTTTTGTAACTTTTAAGCATACTAAAATTAATTCATGGTATCAGTAGAATTCATTCTGAGGGAAATAATATTTCCTTGATAGCAATTTAAGATTGCCCCCTGGACTTAAAATTAGTGGTACCATTCTGTCTTAACTAAATGTTAACAGCTAAATGTTTTGTGTGTTGTCCAAGATGAAAAAAAACACTGCCCTGTCTTTGGTGGCTACAGTTTGCATGGGATTTTATATCTATGTATGGAAAGAAGTGTGGCCTATTACCTTAATAGGCTTTGTTTTTGGACAGTTGATATCCCTTTCTGGTCTTGCTTTGGCTTTGGCCAGATAATAGTGCTTTTCTGGTGCTTCAGATTCTACTTTTGCAGAAGTGTGATGTAATTTTTACCAGGCATTTTTCAAGAGCTTTGGGTTTTCTTTCTTCAGATTTTTGTGGGTTGGTTTGGTTCTGGGTGTTTTTTGGTTTTTGTTTTCGTTTTTTTACAAGATACTTATCCAGTAATACTTTGTCGTTTGTGCTGTTTTGTGGTTTGTTTGGGTTTTTGTTTTATTCCATTCTGACTAGATTTTCTTCATTTAGAATTATCTTTTTCTCTCCCAGTTTTGCCAAACACTTCTCTTTAGCTTTCAGATAGTAATGTAGGGGCAGTGAACCAAACTCGAGTCCAAATCAAATTTTAAAAGTCAGATCCCACACACTCAGTTATTTTAGTGATTGTGGTTCAAAATAAATAATAGTACCCAAAGACCCGCATGAGTTGGAGACCTACCAGTTTGTTTTCATTGATGGAATCATGTGATGAATGTTTTACTTCTACCTTTAGTCTCCATTTAATTCATTAAAATCCAAATACACTTCAAGGAAGGCACGTGAGAAAAGCAAGTTTTGTGAAACAATATGTATGCATGCTAAACTGGTGTAAATTTAGAAGTCAGCAATATTTGCATTGGCAGCTCACAAATAATTCAGTTGTTTCATTGCTATTGACAACAAAAATATTGCTAAAAGGGACTACTAACACGTTATACAGAAAACTGATATCTTTTGGCCTTCTAAAGTGCCTTTTAGAGGAGCAGTGTTGCAGTCATTCAGACAACTTCTTGGACATGCAAAATACCTAGAATTTAGCATGGCTCGATGAAGATAGAAAACTTATCATAAAGTATTGTAGCAAATTGGTCTGTAAATATTTATGTTCCCTAAGGAACATATACGTGAAGGCTTTCTTTCTGATTCAAAAGGCATAGTCAGTGGGGTTTTTTATTATGTGTGTGCTCAGATGAACAATGGCCCTAAACATGAAATACAAGCCGTGTTAGTACTGACTTCTGGCAGTCCATTTTGCCAGGTAGGCTCTCACTTCATCTGTCAAGAGTAATATGATATTCTCGTTCCTTATGGAGCAATGAGGAAGTAGGTCTCCTTTCCTGTTAGCAAATTTGTGATCTGGACAAGACAGTTTGCACCACTGGTAGCAGCTTCTACCTCTCAGTAAAGTACAATTACAATTAGCTAGTGGTTTTCAGTAAGACTCAATGTATTAAACTACACATCTGACTCAGCTTTGTTCTTATTTATGTTTATTCCAATGTGTGTGAGCATTCCGAGTCTGGATATTTCTTAGTGACCTAATCTGAGAGAAACATGACACAGTTTTTCAATATTTTATTACTGCACTTCAGACAATTAAAATCTTAATGTAGACTAGGAAAGATAAATCTTACCTGCCAATAAAAATGGATAAATACTAACTTTCTAGTAATCTCTTCAGTTATTTCATCCTTTAAAATCTCCTTTTTCTGATATCAGCTGACTATTTTGAGTGCTTTTGAGTAACTATATTGAAGAACAAATTATGATCAATATGGCAATATGAATATTATGTTGATGACAAGCTCCTATTGACTTAATTGGAAGTAAATCTATAATTCTGAAAGACAGTACTGTACTGCTGTCTAGCTCTGATCAATTCCTGATCAATTCAGTTGCTGATGCGAAATATTATACATGGTAAGATAGTATATTGAATAAAACAAAAATACTATTCAGCATGAAGGAAAACCTACATAAAAAAGTGAATTGAAAATAATTAAATACACAGAAATAGAATAATTCTCTCTTTTTAGCAATACTATTCATTTAAGATATTACATTAAACGTAAAACTGAAATTAGTTTCTATGGGGTATTATTAGAATTTGTGGATAGGAGAAGACAGACCATAAAAATACTAGTAGTGGTATTGCTTCTAGGGATGCTTTTAAAAATAGGATACAAAGCATTTTTCTCTCTCCTGAGAAATAGAATGGTGAAAAAAATCCCACAGTGAAATAAAAATGAGAAAAGGAGAATACTAAGAATGGTATATGATTCAATAACACTCCTGAATTGCTTTGTTGGCTAGCTAATGAAGCATGGTGCCAAATTTCAATGCTGACATAAGTCAGCATATTGCCAGCTAGCATTTACAACAGCAGTGTTACAAGTCCAGGGAAGGGGGACTGTTAACTAGTAAATATATTTCAAAAAAGGGGAAGGATCAAGTACATTAGTTTCTGTTCTCTGTAAATACCAGGTTTCACAATTGCTGCTGCATATGTTACATTGGTTATGCTGTCTGCGGGGTGTCTGATACATCATTTGTTACAAATACATGAACATAGACTTCACCAAAATTAGATTTAAAAGGTAACATTTCTATTTCTGTGACAATACTTTTATTAATAAACCGATGCTATTCCAAAACTTACAACACTAGAATTATTCCTATTTTCTTATTTGAAATATTTCTGCTTTAAATTCTTAATGGTGCAGTTCAGTTTGTTTCATGTGTCATAAGGACATTGCCTCCTCACAGATACTTAGGTTTCTTTGTGAGGAATTTAATATCATTATCCTAATGACCACATATGGTCATTGTTTCCGTTGATAATTATTTCAAACATGTAATGTATAAACATGTCATTAGATTTTAAAAGTATGCCTATTTTTAAAATGGCTTATAGCCAAGTACTAAACTACTGATTTTTCTAAATTTTGCCATGGGTTGTTTGTGGTTACTTTTTGCAATTACTTTTGCGATCATAATTTCAGTCTTAAATATTTATTATTTGTTCAAATCGAAACTGGTGGGTAACTCTATAATAAGGATTTGGTAGCTATGAATGATAGAAGATCAGAAAACAGACATCTGACTTAATCCAATTTGAGAATAAATGGAATGTTTTGCTGCTTATCAGTCCTGGAGAAACAACATAAATCCATATTCTGCTTTGATACCAATTATACCACAGAGACCATGTGTAATGAATGAGATGTTTCTCTTCTTGGTCTTCAGTAGTAAGTATATTAGGCTTTTGAATTCCTCAGATTATCCTCTATCATGGACTTAAAGAAAAAAGAGATGAAAAAAGACACAGGCTTAGCTAGGTTGTATTAAACTACTCTGGCAACTATCCATCCAGTCCATTCTTTTGACTCATGACGAGCTAACAGTTCTCAGTTGCTTCATGGCTATACTCTGCTGCCTTCCATTTTAAAGAGGTTTAACAGGGTGAAGATACAGAAGAATGGTGGCAAAGTCTTTCAGGCTGCAAAAAGCAATGATAAGCATAAGAATTTACTAGAATAAAAATCTGATTTTGCGGTAATCATCAGGAGCTTTTTTTACAGTCCTTGGGTTTGATGAAAGAAATGAGTTAGCAGCTCTCATCCACATGACTCAGTACAATTCTCTTTTTGCCCTTTCCTGTTCTATATCCATAAGGAAGTCACCTTCAGTGAAATAATTAGAGAGCAGGAACCTTCAAGAGCCCTCTCTCCTCTACTGATCTCAGTGACTTCCTCCTCAGCATTCAGGTTACCAGGGCAGGCATTCCAGCAATTACTGCAGGAGTGACATTGCTTAGTTATTTTGAAACCAAAGCAAAGTTCAGAATGTGCTCCTACTATCTTGCAGACTCAAGGGAGAAAAAAGTAATCCTCCAAATATGTTTCATTCAGAGTTAACTTAATGCATCTGCTTTTTTTAGGTAATTTTCTTGACAACCTTTTACGGGACAGACTATTGAAAGTTTCTGTGAAAATTGATGGTTTTCCTTCTCTGCAAGCATAAATACTTTGTTTTTCATCCGATAATTTTAACTACAGTAATCGGGTTTTCTAGGTGACCTATGTCGTGGTTTAACCCCAGCCAGCAACTAAGCACCACGCAGCCACTCACTCACTCCCCCCCCATCCAGTGGGATGGGGGAGAAAATCAGGAAAAGAAGTAAAACTCCTGGGTTGAGATAAGAACGATTTAATAGAACAGAAAAGAAGAGACTAATAATGATAATGATAACACTAATAAAATTACAACAGTAGTAATAAACGGATTGAAATGTACAAATGATGCACAGGGCAATTGCTCACCACCCGCCAACCGACACCCAGCCAGTCCCCAAGCGGCGAAATCCCTGCCCCCCCACTTCCCAGTTCCTAAACTAGATGGGACGTCACATGGTATGGAATACACTGTTGGCCAGTTTGGGTCAGGTGCCCTGGCTGGGCATGAGAAGCTGAAAAATCCTTGACTGTAGTCTAAACACTACTGAGCAACAACTGAAAACATCAGTGTTATCAACATTCTTCGCATACTGAACTCAAAACATAGCACTGTACCAGCTACTAGGAAGACAGCTAACTACATCCCAGCTGAAACCAGGACAACCTAGCATACTTATATGGATAAAATGATGAAAATAATCAATGGAGAATGGTAGAGTAAAAAATAAACTAGATTTAGTAGCACAATATGTTACTGACCTAGTGAGATTAGATTGTATTCCCTATTGCATTTCAGGGAGTATAATTCATTCTGTACTCACTTGCGGTGGTTTAAAACACTCTTCTGGTTCTTAATATAGCAAGTATCTATTAAAATTGCTTCTCCATCCTTAAAAGCTGGGCCTTTTTAGAAGAGGCATCTACAGCAAGTCCTTTTCAGTTTCAGAATGGTTGTGTTAGTGTGCCTGGATGAATCCAGGTCTTAGATGTTATCACACAGTCATGAAAGAATTGACTCAGTGGAACGTGTGGAGGTGATCAGGTCTGATCCTCCACTCAAAGTGGCACTAATGCTAGCGCTAAATCAGGTCAGTCGTGGATTTGTCTAGCAAAGTCCTGAAAACCTCCAAAGATGGAATTCATATAATTTCAATGATGCACTACCCACCTGGTGAAAAGTTTTTCAGTGTCCGGACTCCGGACAGACCAAACTAATGTTTGTTATGTTACCTTATACTGCTGAGAAGAGTTTGTCTCTGCCATCTTGCAACTACTCTTCAAGAAATTGTAGGCTACAGTTAGGTTGCCTCTTAGCCTCTTTGCCAAACTGTGCAAGCCTGTTCCCCCTACCTCTCCTCAGAGATTATGTGCTTTAGTCCCTTTATCACCACGGTAGCCATCTGCTGGACCTTCTTCAGGTTTACAACATTCCTTTGAAACTGGAGGAGAACTTAACTGGGTACAGTTATAATATGTCACTTTCTGAGAGAAAACTAGCTAAATAGCTGATCTAAAAGACCAATTACTTATGAGAATACCTGAAAATATCTACCCGTACACATTAGCTTTTCATACTAGCTCCACTGGTTCTGGTATTCCTGTCAAGTGTTAATGCTAGATACATGAAAAGGATTTAGAGCTATAGGCTTTTTTGCATTAATCAGTAATATTAAATTAGTTCGTTAAATATTGCTGTGTTGGCAGAAATTCAAGACAGTCTGAAAAGGATGCAAGAACTGATCTCAGCTTGAATAAAGATACCGGTCTGAGTTCCCAAGAGGGGATCTTTAATGAGGAGGCTACTGTAAGGAAGTAAAACACTTTTTGTGGAGAATATTGGCAAATATACTGGATCAGGCAAATTTTTAGACTCTTTATCAGCGCTGTGGTATCTGGCTTGGGAATGGTCTTGAGAATGTTTTCAGGTATCCTTTATTAAGAAATATTCTTTCTTGAGTTGCTCTTATTGGGACAGCACTTCAGAAAAGGGCAGGAAAAAAGCTATTTCTCATACAGATACTCTAGGGAAATGTATTTTAAATCTTAGGATTAAACTTGTTTGCCTGTGTTTGAAACAAAGTATTGATTGCCACGATAATCAAAGAAAGATTTTATTGGTTCTCACAACTACTTTCCAAGTAAACATGGCAACTGTTAGTGAAATTACTTTCCATGCTAGAATAGGAGTTATATTTATTGATGCTTCCCAGAGTCATCTGGACTTTGTGTGTGATAAAGGCTCTTCTCAATCACATTTCATTATGGAGTGGCTTTATGTGACTAATGATTTTGAAATGTGTAGTTTGAAACTACTGTTGTATATTACTTAAATAACAGCATATATGTAAATATTTATTACATTTAAAGATTTTTATGAGTGAGTCAATGAATATCCCAGAATTAATTGGCTTATTTTCATTTTCAAGTGTTTAAATCTTTCATTAAGTCCTTTCATGCATGTTTATTCCCATTAGATTTTAGATATACTTTCAGTCCTGGTTTTAACTTCTACAACTATCTGAATCACAGAACTGTAATTATCGTGTATCTGTGAACTAGGTAACAAAAAACAGTCTTAAGAATCCCTTTCTTTTCAGAGATCCTTTAATGCTTATACTTCCCAGAGTGATGTAACTTGTCTTTCATCTGAAAAGTCTTCATTTTAACCTGTGGTGGACTGGCCCCGATCAGCAACTAAGCAGCCACCAGCTGCTCGCTCACTCCACCCCAGTGGGATTAGGAGAGAATTGGAAGAGCAAAAGAGAGAAAAAGTCATGGCTTGAGATAAAGACAGTATAATAAGTGAAGGAAAGAGAAGAAGAAAACCAAGTGATATAAAAGCAGGCGGTCACCTCCCACCAGCAGACCAAGGCCTAGCCAGTCCCCAGGCAATGGCTGGTTTGGAAGGACTACCCCCCACTTTTATTGCTGAGCATGATGTTATATGGCATGGAATATCCCTTGTGTCAGTTTGGGTCAGCTGTCCTGGCTGTGTTCCCTCCCAATTTCTTGTCCACACCTACCCTACTCACTGTGGGGGCAGAGTGAGAAACAGAAAGCCTGGATGCTGTGCTAGTACTGTTCAGCAATAGCTAAAACACTGGTCTGTTATCAACACTGTACTGGTCACCAGTCTAAAACACAGCAGCATATCGGCTGCTATAAAGAAAATTAACCCCATCCCAGGCAGACCCAATACATAAACATATTTGTCTTTACTGAAGATGCAGGGACTGATGCAGTTCCATACCTGAACAGCACTACCTCAGATGGGAATATAATTATTCCATCATACAGCAATGTTTCTTACCAGGTTTTGCTCAGGTTGATAATAGTGGAACAGAATCACAAAAGCCGGATCAGTTGTTTCCCTTAATCAATAAATCCATCTCTGAATTTGTTTCAGGGTAAAATCATATTTAAAGACTGAGAATCACGAGCAAAACTTGCCTGTAGTTTACTCAATAATTATTAAGGTTATTGTATATAGCAGTGTTACCATTGCATTGCCACTTCTAGGTGCTACTTTTCATTTCAGCTACTGAAATCTATATTTGTGTGAAATAACACTGCGTTGTGGAAAGAATCTAATTTGGTACCTTCTAATGCCAGATTTCTGAGCCTTACAAGCAATATTATGATCTTTGTAATGTTAAGCTCTGATTGCCAGTGTTTTGTGTCATTATCTGTATAACTTGGCTAACACGGTCAGTCCTTTTGACTTATGAAATATCAGATGTTTTATAAGGGAACTTTTCTGTGATGTACTTCACTTTAAGGAAATTATATTTTAGCAGCAAGTCATTTGCCTAAATTCACGTTGTTGGTTATTGCCCTTTTTGTGACAGTACAGAATTGCATTGTGCTTTATGACTTTTCATCTTCTTGAATAATGACATTTCTGTTTAACACACAAACCATGATAGAACTTCAATCAAAAATGCTGACTACAGTATACGCTAGAGGGTTAAACAGAAGTTCCTGAGAGAATAGTAAAGCATACACGTTTTTACATTTATGGATGCTGAACCAAATCCATTTTTTTAATGGTATGGATTTTTTTTTCTTTATTAAATGATGGAGCTGGCCATATATATTCTTGTCATTAATCAATAATTTCTATTGTTTTAATTTTATGTTATGAAAGGCTAGAAAGCACAGCTGACGTACAGAATACTAACTTGACTCCAGTAAATGATTGCTAAGGGAAGGTGATTTACTATGAAATCGGGGAAAGATCAGAGCGAATCTTCCCGCCCAACCCTTTTTTTTATCAAGCAGAATCAGATTTGCAAGTAATGAAAACAAAAGGCCTCCACTTAAGTCAATTATTTCAATCTCAATTAAAAATAATGTTCTTGTCATAAAGTATTTAATGTAAGTAGTTCTGCTGGTCTGAGTCTGCTGCTTTGTCGACTAAACACCTATCTTTTAATGGTATTAATGATCTAAGATTGTGAATATATGTAGGCAAGGCATAAACCTCTATAGGATCAGAGTCCCATGTTGTACTTACTCATGTAGTAAAGCTGTCTGCTTGGCTGGCTACAAGTTAAACTGTACCCTCTATCATATGATACTCCAGACTATGATAAATGTTAATTTGTTTTTTTTTCTTAGTACCAAAGATGACTATTATTATGAAATTATCCTTTTTATTTATAAACATATTTTTACTTTGGTAGCAAAGGCATGCTATGTTGTAGAGGTATCTTATGTTTTAATTTGGTCGCTCAGCAATAAATGTATTTACCACATTCAGGACTGCTTTTTGTATATCAATCTTCTGATTAATTTTCAGGTTTGTATTTAAGTATGTGTCATTTATGAGGTCATTTAAGTGGTAGCCATTGGTGCAGGAATACAACAAATAATAATGATTCCTAGTAAAGTGTTCAAAACAAACCTGGGAATCAAAATAGTAGTGCTTGGCAAAAACCAGACACAAGTTAAAAACTATTATCTGTCAAAAAGGTTTGAAGATCAGTTAAGTAAAAAGATTGAAGGTTCACTAATTGAGCTCTATTTATTATATTTCCATCTTTTAAAGATCTATATAGTAAAAGATAATAAATAAAAGAACAAAACCCACACACATTTCTTTTTGTAGCTGTTTTAAAACAGTGAAAGTAAATTCCTTATAGTATAGCAGGTTTGCAATGTTGATTTGAATAACTAGAATTTGCTTGATTTCTTGAAGCTTTAAAAGACTAAGCAACAGAACCTGTGTGACACAGTGATGTTGGTACTGAGGGTTTCTGGTGATTTTGTTTTGATTTTTTTAAATTATGTCTGAACATTAACAGCTAAAAATTACAGCTATCTTGCTATCTTATTTTTCCTGAAATCATTAATCCTTGACTATGTTAATACCTTATTTTAAAAAACCTTGATCCCTGAGAGGTAAACAGACACTTGAAGTTGATTAGCAGTTGTTTTTCCTTATGTATGTTATACATTGACAAACTTTTTAATTTCAATTTGCTTAAAGGTAATGAATAAAAGTAATCCATTTAGTTGCATTAAACTGAAAGTTTTCAGCTCTCTAGAAATAGAATAGCTTTGTTGTCAGGCTCTTGCACTCTCTGGAACTTCATAGAGATTGAACCGGTCATAACTCACTAACATATTCCTACATATGTTGAGTAGAAGGGAAGATATAACCAAGGAGTACTATACAAGATAAAAATTCAGGCAATTCAGTCGAACGAAAGGTAAATGAAAAGGGAATGCAGTAAATCCTAGTTTATGTGCATAGCAAGTGTTGGTTAAGCCTTAGATCAGGGTTTCAGTCACGCTTTCCGTTCAGTGTGACTATTTCTGTGCTTTAATGTGAGCATGAGAATAAGTGTTACCAGATCTGGGCAAATGCACCTATCAACTTCAATTTATGGAATGGATTACACGCTTCAGCATGGTCTATTACATTGGAAAGTAATGAACCAAAGCACTTTGGCTTTAGCTGTAGTTTAGCAGAACTCTTAAAGATGGCACTGGCTGGCTGCATCTGGATTCCCGACTGCACAGACTGTTTTGTTTTGGTTTTTTTAATCTCAAGATCAGGATGGGGCCTCCTGCGAAACTGCCCTCAGGGATAGAGGAGGGAGTTGGCAGCTATTTAAAGACATTTTTCTTACAGCACAAGAGCTCTTGATTCCCACATGTAAGAAATCAGGCAGGGAAGGCAGGAGACCAGTGTGGCTGAGTAAGGACCTCCTGGTCGAACTAAAGTGGAAGAAGGAAATGCACAGGTATTGGAACTAGGGTTGTGTATCCTGGGGAGAATATAGGGATGTTGCCAGCATGTGTAGGGATGGGATCAGGAAAGCTAAGGCACAGCTGGAGTTTGGAATTAGGCAAGGAATTTGAAGAACAGTAAGAAGGGCTTCTACAGGTATGTTGGTCAGAAAAGGAAGATCAGAGAAAAATGTACACACACACACACACAGAGTAAATAAGATGGGAAATGTAGTGACAAGACATGGAGAAGGCTGAGGTGCTCAATGATTTTTTTGCTTCAGTTTCCACTGGCAATCACTCTTCCCACATCTCTCAAGCCCTGAACCTCAAGGCAGGGACTGGGCAAACCCAGTCCCTTCCATTGTAGGAGAAGATGATGTTCAAGACCACCTGAGGAACCTGAACTTACACAAGTCCATGGGACCTGAAGAAATGGATCCCAGGGTCCCGAGGAAATTGGCAGATATTAGTTGCTAAGCCACTCTCCATCATACTTGAAAAGTCATGGCAGTTGGGCAAAGTCCCCAGTGGTCAGAAAAGGGAATATTGCACCCATTTTTAAAAAGGGTAATGAGGAGGTTCTATGATTCGGAGATGCTTGACATGGAGAATTTGAGGAAGTATTTTCCATATAAAATAATCAGTGCATCCTAAAAGGAAGTTTTGATAGATTTTTTCCTTGTCTTTGTCAATTCAGACTGTGGGCTGTAGGGTGGTGTTTGTCAAGAACTTGAATTTACTTGGGCAGATAAAATAGTATGCATTTCCACTGAAGACTTTTTTGTTGCTATTTCACACACAAGTACCTCAGTCCAGCTCTTGGTGACCATACCTTTGAAACAACGATGAAAAAATCCAGTAAATGTTTAAATGTGATTCTGTGCCTTGGCTGTCCATTTTCCACTGATAAGTCTCATGCAAGCGATCAGAGGCATGTAATTTTTGTTTACAGGACAAGTTTTTAACATATTGTTAGGCGCAGCCCTGCATAAAATGTCTTGTGTTTGGCTTTCAATGCGGCAGCTGTATACTAAGATGAAAAAGAACAGCAGGCCAGGGAAAATATGATCAGCCCATCATGCAATATCGTAGAGCATATAGGTATGTTAAAAAATTTGGAAGTAACAAATACGTTGTCGGTGTTTGAGTATTTGCGTTGTATACATTCTGAAAGCTTTTTAATATACATTATAAATAGATGAGTGTGATGTGTGGACTGCATTGTTATATTTGCTCATTTTAAAGTGTGTTTGTATCAGGCTGCATACAGAGCCCTCTCTAGCTGAACTCTAACAATAGCTGAAAGTGTAGTGACTGTGGAATAACTCAAAAGATGACATTTTCTGTGTATTTCATTACTGTAAAACATAAAAAGCTGCTTTGTTGTCTTCCCTAGAGCCAGTAGTTTGGATAGATATTTACAGATAGATATATTAAAATACTTAACTCATCTACTTATAATTCATCATAAAAAGGTAACAACTTTATGAAAGTAAAATCAATACAAATTGCATATGGCTCATGGGATAGATTTTATAAACTGGGTTTTTTTTGTTGTTGTTGTAGTAACATAAACATCTGTGAATATTAAGCCACTTTTTTGCAATTCAATTTTAATCTTTCAAATATAGAACAGGGACTATTTTCTCCTCATTGTGTAATTTCAAATCCCTTTTTTGCTGATGGTATTTATGATCGTAAATAGAGATATTAAAAAAATAGAGACACAAGATTTGCTGAAGTGATTTGCTGAGGAGGCTGCATGTACATAAATAAAAGATGTATAAGTACACTTAGAACTTTGAGAAATATTCTTCTTGATCTATTCTTTCCACAATGAGGGTTATGGAACTTTACTGGATTATAGCAAATATAAGTGAGGTTGTGACCCTGGCAGAGGTTTACTTTGATTGTGTTTTTTCTATCATTTGGGGCTTCATGAAATAATCAGTTCATAAGTGGTGTAACAATAAAAATTATTTAGGAACTTTTACTGTAAAGTGCTTAATTCTTGTAAGAATTTGTCTAGGGGGATTTCTTGGGTTTTGTTACTGGTATTAGAGTTTGCTGGTTGTATGCTCCTGTGTATCCAAATCTATATCATATGGGAAGGGAATATATGTGGCCTGTGTTTATGGTAGTTGCTTGCAACCAGTATGTTAGAAAATGTTTGAAAAACAGTTATGGTGGAATAGTAGTGATTTTAATACCAGCAGAGAAAGTAAATTTCAGGTGTTTGTCAGAAGACAAGTTTCAAGAGTGCAATCTGTAGAAAACTAACATTGCTGAAATATTCATAAATTAATTTCCTAGTACAGATGGTGAATGAATTTGTTAAACTTGTTATAACTTTTGTGCCATTTTGTTTACAGTGTAACTTCATTCCTGTTAAATCTGTATTTGTGCAATTTGGCTGAGATTTCTGCAGGCCATTGATTTGCTTGCAAAGTTTCTGCATTTTTAAATTAGGCAATGAATGGAGCTGCCCATTAATCATAAGATGAAGAGCCACCACTCACAGTGACAATATCACTATGTGTCTTAGTCAAGAATTTTACACCAGTTGAAGTGGCTGCAGTAAAATAATTTCAGAAGATAAAACACAGAGGGCTCTAACCTTATTAAAACATGTCAGTAAATAATAGTTGTTTGTTACTGGTATAATTTCCAAAATTTCTGGGGTATTTAGTTAAACACTTACGGGGACTAATTGTAAATGATATATACCCATTGTTACTTAGGTTAATAAAAATGGTAATACCTGTGCAAACCTGAACTGCTTTCAATGCCGTAATGTAATTACATCATGGAAAACAGCATAATAAAGCAAGAAGAAAACCCTAGGTATATGTAATTTCAGTTTAAACTTCCTTTGGAATGAAAAATACTGGCTGGGTGTGGGGACCGCTTTTAAACTGGGCAGGAGAACTGACTCTATCTTCCTGTACTATTCACTTGGATTAATTAAATCAGAATGTAAATTTGTACCAAGCTTTTCTGTGTGAATAAGTGGGTAGAAAATATTGTAGATTTCCTCTGGTAAGTGCTCTTCTTAACAAAAGAAAGGCTTGGACTGCAGCTTGATATAATACTTCCTTACCAAAATCTTAGGCTGTGGTTATCCAGGTATCTTAGACCAGACATGTCTATCCAAGAACGAGAACTTAAAGTTTCTCTCCTGAATGTTTACCTGCGTTTTCACAGTGGTAGAGCAGCTGGTAATTTCCCAGTCTAATGTGTCAACTGCAGTGAATCTCAGCCTTTTGTTCTGGAGAAAAACAGGAATGCATATCCAAAGAAAAAGTTGCAGACATTAGGAAAGCAAGGAAATTTCCTAGTTTGCTTCAGAACTGCAGGTCTGTCAATAAAGAGTGGTTTTGCTCTTTGGTCTTCTCTGAACCCCCTGTGTGGGGAGGAGCTGAACGAGGAGATGAGTAGGATGATCATCATAGCAGGGAATCAAACTGTACATGTGGCGGTGATCTCTATATGAAGAACGTAAATTTCTCTGCATTAAGCCCCATACTGGTGGAGTTGTATTTCATCCTGAAGATAAATCATTTATAGTTAGGTTAGGTATCTTTAATTTACACTGCAGTCTACAGGGCATTTAGATCAGCAGAGAGATAATGGGTTTAATCTCTTTGAGAAACCCACTCATTTTGCTTGTTTCAACAGTTCGGTCTCTATGGCATACGGAATGATGTGTAAATTCAGCTGTAAAATACATCCATTTGCAAATAAAAACACAGTGCTTACTTGGTACTGTTAATTGTACACCCATTTTATTATACTGTATGTTTAGATGATAAATGCAAAATTTGTAACAGCCTTGCATGTCACTACTCAGTATTTCCTGGATACCATCCCTCATTTTGCCAAGTCCTAAACACTAGAGAACAGTTTAGCCCTGTCAGTGCCTTATGAATAATAGGAGAGAGTCGAGCTCTTTTCTTTTCCCATCACTTATACAAAAATTTTGTGGTGGGGGAGGAAAAAAACCCTCTAAAAACACTGTGGGATTTAATAGAAACATAAGAGCCACTGCAACCAAGTGAATTCTCCTAACTGCATTTCTCTTACTGGAGTTAAACAACTCCAGTAGGAGAACAGGACCTGAAGTTTCCGTAATATGAATGATTAACCATTCTAAGACATTGTACTACAATGTCTGCGTGGTGTCTTGTAATTCCACTGTTGAAATGAATTCCAGTCTTTTAGCATAACAGGTGCCAGAAAACCTCTTTTGACATACAGGATGAAGTAGCAAGAGTGGTCATAATTTCCTAAGCTTTTACTGTGAAATAAAGAAATGCAAATCGTACTTGATCCTTAATATCCCAAAGGGATGTTTAAAGGTAAATTTAATTGAAATGAAAATTCATTCTAATCCCAATAGTTTGATCTCCACACCGAAGGATCTTTACAGCTATGAGGAAAAATTAGTTGATATAAACTATTACCTCTCTTTTGAGCAACCACATTAATAATAACTAAAGTATAATACTGAGCATGGATATTACAGTTTACCATCAAAGTTATCCCTGCTTTAATTAAAAAGTTGAAAGTTAATGCAAAAAAGCATGCAGTACAAATAACAAAATTGTGATTGTCCATTGCAAACATATTCATAGAATATCAAATAAAGGGAAAAGATCATCATGCAGGCTTTTTTTTTTAATACCTTTTCAGTTTTACAGGAAAAATGAGCTTTGAAGTGATGTACAGTAAAGTGCCTGTAGAATGTATTCCACATATAAAATATCAAGTATGTTCAAATGCAAATAACTTCAATCTTAAATTATGGGGAAGTAGGCAATTACTATTTCGTGGAAAAGAAATAATTTATTTAGTAGAAATGTTTAGAAATTGATGGTCGATTTTGAGACGTTGGGAGAAACAAAGGGACTTCTTTATGACAAATCAAAATAAACTTAACTAATGTTCAGTTAGAATGTACAGCAGGATGCCTCTGTGTAATAGAGGATGGCAACCCTCACCCAAATCTTCACAAACCAAAATCAGCTTTTTAAACTGCTTCTGAAACTATAGTTACTTCTGAGCTTTTTTTCCTTTGCATATCTGTAGTGATTATTCATATCCTGGGTAAATCAAGACAAAATTACAGCAGAGGTAACTACAACTGTCATTATCTACCCTAGAATATCTCATGTCATACTTGTGTATTTATATACTTACATTCAGGACTAGAAATAATTTGTGGAGTCAGAATACATTTTCATCTTTGAGATTCATGTTTGAATTTTAAAAAGAGGTAGGAGAGAGTCTTAGAAATAATCAGAACCCAATGGTCATCTTTATGAATTGACTACTTATATTTCTTTTTCCTGTTTTAGTCTACTTTCATAAGAAACTAAGCTCATGTGATTGCACAGCCTGACCTGCTGGTTGTCCAATATGTTCATGTACTGAAATTTTAACCTGGAATGTATGCCTGTGTGAAACCTTTTGTATATCATTTATTTTCACTTTATAGACAGACTTTTTTTCTGTTAACATTGCTACTAAATAGTCGTGGGCATGGTATTCATGTTTATTGATGTTATATGCCTGTATTTGCAGGCAATTGTCCTCTTTTTTGTGGTAAATACAAATAATGTGACTCTTAATGTAAGCAGAGCACATTTTACTCATTTAGCCACGTGCTTACATGGTGTTTGGACATAACTTACTGAAGAGCATGATTTAAAAGAATCTTCACAATTTTCTAACTGTTGTGAAAGTAGGAGAATAAAAAGAAAAATACATTTAGTTAAACATAGTGGCATTAAATGCTGTACTTAAGAGACACTAGCTCAGATCTCTACAGAAGTGTTTTGTGTTTTTTCCCTACAGGATGAAAATGTAGCACTCAGGAAACATGGATAATGCAGCTATCAAGTAAGATAGAAAATAGTAGCAAATGAAAGAAAATCCTGCTTTAAAGCCCCAAGACAAAGTCATAATCCTTCTGGATAGATCCTAATAGATTCAATTCCTCTATAAAAGTCCATAAAAGGGAAGAGAGAATGATTTCAGAATTCTTTTTTATCCTAACAGTTTCCCAAAATAGAGGCTCTGGATGATAACTTTGTATTAGCAAATGTTTGTTTTCCGGAGTAGAAGTTTACTTGTCCTTCAGTGTTCTAGGAAGGACTGTTCCGCTCCATTCTGTGATACTGGGGCTAGGGAGGAAGGAATGGCAGGAGCTAATTCTAAACCTAGATGTTCATCCTTGAGCCTAGAGATTGCTGAACTTCCTGATCTAAGAACATACTAAAGCTGTCATCCATTAGGGTGACAGGACATGCCTCAGATAACTCGGAGAGGTGAGCGAAAACTTTGGGTGAGATGGTAGCAGTTCCTCCAGCGTCTTAACCACACCTGTTGCTTGACAGGGATGAGCTGAGTGTATTCAGACAACACACTCCTTAGAAACTTCTGCTGCTTCCCTTGCATCTAAGGCCTTAATTGTCCAGCTGTCCATATGACAGCACAGCCACATAGTCTACAAGGTGATATAGGTGGTATTATGTGTCCTGGCTGATAATAGTCCTAGAATGCAAGCTATATTTGATCTGCCTGATAGCCCTCAAGCAGCTCAACAGTTTTGTGTTGCCTCCCAAGACCAAAAAATTATTCTGAAGGTTCTGGAAAATGGTTTGCTAGTATAGGACCACAGAGAAATTTGACTTTGAAGCTGACCCTGCTTTGATTTGGGGGAGAGGGAGAGTGTTGCAATCGGTGATCTGCACAGATCCTTCTAATCTAAACTATTCTATGGTTCTACATATGGCATTTTGAGCAACATGCATACATTATGTTTCATGTGAATTTTAAAAAGTGTCTTTAACACTGAACTAACTTTCTCTCTTAATACAAATTCCAGTAGTCCAAGCTGTTGTCTAATCCTACATTGAAAAACAAATGCCTTAAATGTGTTTGAGCCTATGGGCTCGTCTACCTAACACATCAGAATCACAAAATCATAGAATCGTTTAGGTTGGAAAAGACCTTTAATATCATCGAGTCCAACCATCAATGTGATGCAATAGATCCCTGGCCCGCAGGAACAGAGCTGTTTCTGGAGCACAGGTGCATCAGGGCAGCACTGTGCCTGAGATCATAAGCTGGACGGGGAGGTAGGGCTAATTAGTTCAGGTGCAGCCTCATGTTAACGGAACATTTCTGTATTTAAGACACTGACTACTGTCTCTTCATGGTGCTGTGTTATGTCAGGAGGATACATTGGTTTGGTCAGAGCTATCTTGTGTCTCTCTCCATGCTGGGATTCGTGAAGATATGAAATGAAGATATGCCCAAAATCTTTTCTGTTCTTCTTCAGTGGCTCAGAGTGATCACTGCAACTAGAGGTGGATACCTTATTGTCATTAGTATATGAGCAGTACAACCAATCTGAAGTAAGTGCTAGACATCTTTCTCAGTGGTCTTCTCAGATATTCTGAAAGCACTGTAACAGAACCAGAATAAATTAAAATATACGATTACACTGTACTGGGGTTTTTTTTGCTATTTGTACCCAAATTCAGTTAATATTTATGCAATCTGGCTGTGGCAGACCCTGCGGAGTTACAGTGTACTTTCATGCTTACATCACTGTTAATCCATAAAACAGCTAGTGAGGTTTTTAGGGGAAAAAATCTAAGTGTGAATTTTAGTAATTAGTAATGCTAATTCTATGCAAATAGATATTATGATAGATTTATCTAATATTCTACAGTATGTTTATGGTGCAACCTGTCTTCCAAACTTTCTGTCTGATTCTGTAGTTTTGATTGAGCTATCTCCATAGCAAAAACTTGGCACAGGTGTTGTATAAGCATTTATTTTTTTACTATCTATGCACAAGATTATTTATGAGAAGTACGCAGCAAGTTCCAAGAGGTCTTAGAAATTTTTATGAGTTAAAAAACAGAGATATGTAGCAAGAAGTCAAAAGGTCTGAGTACTTTTCCCAATACTAGGCACTAGGAAAAGCATTACGTTAACAGGAAATTTGTGATCTTTCTGAAATAACATAACTTATTTCAAAAGTTTCCCTGTCTTCGCAAACCAAAACCAGAATGTTTTGTAGCTGTAAGAAATGCTACAGGTACACTTTGGTACTGTGCTTTTGGAATTAAGCTTACCTCGGTGCAGGAGCAGAGACCATTCACCACCTAGGCAATTAACATTCTACTCAAGGTTTCACCCTGGTGTAACAGAAGGTTGAATTTTGATCTGTGTCGGTAATGATGCGATAAAGTGACTCAGTTTCCTCAAAGGTCCATAGGTATTATGTCCTACATGCAGTAGTGAATTTTACCTGTAATGAATTGGAAAATGTTATCAAATAATTAAGAGCTACAGGGTCAGAGACCAGAATAACAGAACAATGTTTGGCTGACAACCACATAGATAAAATTTTGGTGAAATGTTAACAGTGATAAAAGTCATTAATAATCATGTACACAAAGCTGGTTAAATATATCTACTGCCGATACTTAATTCAGAAAATAAGTGTACAAATTTACTATGAACAATATGCAAAAATGATTTGAGATTGGATTCCTATTGTTACCTGGTTTATGTTTTATATGCTTCTCTAATTGGAGTCCATGCAGGGTATAGAACCCACACTGCTTGCCTTCCAGTTCTTTCCATCTGTCACAAGACTGGGAACTTAGGGGGGAAAGGGCTCAGTTATTCAGGAGAATGTACAGGAAAAGCTTTCAGTATTGTTTAAAGCCCTATTCCTTCAATAGGAGTTCTGGAGACAAATTTCTGCATCTGGATTCAATCCCATTGATTCCATTGACTTGTCATTTGCATGGGCTTATGACAAGTTTGAGCCCTGATTTTAACATACTTGTTTATATATGTGTAAGGCCCTGATTTCTTTGCTAAATACATAAATGGTTAATACTATTGCTGATTATTATGCAAGGAAGTGAAGAACAAAATCCAGTGTTCATTGCTTTAGCTAAACATGTGTCTCCAAAAATGTATAACCATGCTAACTTTGAAGTTGCAGTACCCGAATGAACTTAATTATATTTACTTAACAAGAAATGTATTGATGTATTTTCAGTTTTAAAAAACTTACAAAAAGATGGAGTTTTTATAACAAACTTAAGTTTATGATTTGCAGTGTCTTTGTTGAGATGTGAAGTTCATCCTGTTTACTGGTAGCAAACCCAGTCTTTTACAGGTGAACATAAAACTTTAAAACATTAAGAACTTTGTAGCTTTGAAATGTTGAAGCGGTTTTGAGTGATTTCTCAGGTGCCTTGTTTGTAGACAGAAAATTAGTCTGATTTTCAAGTCTAAGTTTATAGATCATCTATCAATGTGGTCATCAGTAACGATATTTGTTTGTCATTTGGTTAAAGGCACTTCAAATTAAATTTTTGGACTTATCCATCTAATACTCTTCTGAAACTCTGATGCAATGATCATTAAATCGAGAGATTTCTCTTTACAATAACCAACAGGCAACTGCTGCTCTGAGCTATGGGAGTTGTACAATCTTTTAAATAGTTTTTATTTTGGCCTTCTTCCTAATTTGCTAAAATATTGCAACATTAAAAATTTTTTCTAAACCTCAACTTCCACATGAATGAAGCTAAAAGATTTCACATGGTCATGTTTCTGTGCTGCCTCTTAAAAGGCATTATGTCTGTATGTATAAATATAATTGTGGTTTTGATAACACTGCAGCTACAGCAAAGTCTGTGACATACTCTTGGCCTTAAAAATGGGTGATCCAATCAGAGCATGATTAATTCCTTTTGGGTCTTGTGGTCAATCAGGGTTTCACAAGTAAATGTAACAAAGAAAAAGTGTCTTGTCTGTTTTCCCTTCATTTGTGTGAGACTAAGTATGGTAAAAGTTACGTCCTATTCCTTCCTCAATCTGCACCTTGTGGTCAGCAAATTGTGGTCCTGTAAACTGCGAGTCTTTATCTGATATCCTGCTAATTAACTTCACAATACCCCAACTGTGAAAGTGCATCAGGCATTCAGAAAAATGGAAGCATGCTTCTTATGTTCACAGTTTTAACAGTTTATGAACCTATCTCACAATTTCTGAGTGCAGTGTGACCATACCTTAATCTGGTCCTTAAGAGAATACCCAGTGTATTTCCAGTAAAATATATATGGGAATTTAGATAATTAGGTTTTACACAAGTTGGCCTGGCTGTTCAGCATCTTCGGTCAAAATTAACTTCTAGGTATTTAGCAATGGAAATGAAATTAGTATATAACTTTATTTCTTTTAAAAATAAAGGTCATCTATTTACATGAAATTATATTTTTCATGTGTATGTTCTACTAAATTCGCCACTGCATGTCTGCTGAGTATAGTAGAGTTACTACTAGTATAAATTTAGGCAATAGATTAAAGAAAAAAAAAAGATGGCAGAGATATAATTGAGAAAGCCCTAGTTTTGGACTAATATGATAGAAGCTGATTTTGGAGTTAAAGAATTTTTATTGGTTTTGCATGAGCTGGAAAATATGCTGCAGCTTTGGGAATTAATGTTTAAACTCTATCTTCTACCTGAGAGATGAGAAATATAGAATGCTATGGTTATATAGAAGTAGTTCAAATAAATGTTGTGGGGTTCATTCTACACTGTATATACTATGTTCATCATTTATCTACTTTTCTACTTCTGAGGTTTTCTTTCTGATGCTGTTTTGCTCACATAGCTTTAATGGACATCAGCAAACTGGAACACTGTTATATGAATATTTTTGCAATCAATGCACTACTTTTTCTGAAAATATGATGGAATATTAGAACATAGACTTTTGTATTGCAAAAGCATGCTTTTTAAAATCTGGTATTCAGTACTCTCTGATGAATTCATACCTCTATTTAGAGTAATTCTTGAAACTCTTGCTCCTACATGAGTATTTCTACTGTGAATATTGCATTCTATTGAAACAGCAGTGCGCATGGATCTCAAATTTCTGTTGTTCTTGGTCTACCATGGATTTGTGCACATCCTGATCCATAGTCTGCAGTTTCCTGAAGGGAGATAACCACCCCTTTGCTGTACATAGAAAGTAATTTGTACTAGAAATCGTATGTGCTGTCTACATGCAGAAAAGCTAGCCCTAACTGTAAATATTGTGAACAGTTGTGACAATACATTATGAGTTGATTTCTGGTAGGATTGTTTGGGGTCTCTCACAAAGAGCATCAGTCTAAGCCAAAGATGGTAAGCAAGGGGAAGCAAATATAGTGGACATTATGTTTTCAAATACTGAAAACGTTCAACAACTTTTATTTTTTAATGAGAAAGGGTGTCCCAAGAATATTCAAAACTCTGTAAGGTGTGGTAACCACCTATACCTTCATGTCCTTTACATCGCCAAAATATTAATAAAGGCATATTTGAGCCTGGTGTTATGGGTGTTACTTAGGTATGATTGTTCTCAGTTTTCCCTTTTTTATTTTATGCATGTATCAATGAATGCTAATTGGTTTTATCTACCACTAGTTAGGTGGTCTGTAGATAATATTCAGAGAACCATTTTTGTGCTAATCCAATCACTCATTATAGTAGGTATATTACCAATTTCATTCCAGCATGTTGGTTTTTTTAATGTGATAGCGCTTACCTGTAGAAATGAGACTAAGATCTCTAATTCCATTGCCCCCTCCTTGGATAAATGTAGCAGCCCGATTAAAGCGCCAAGAAATGGGAGCTCACTAATGAATCAACCTTCTATTTTGTTTCATTATTGTTAGCTTCAGGTATCTCTGTAATGTGTTTTTCTTAATCATGGTAAGTAAACTTACCTCTTGAATGGTCTTAAAGTATGAGAAAGAAGAAATAAATAAGCAGCACAATACATGAGCATCATGCAATCACTCCTTGCAAAATGTCATCTAACTACCACAGGGAAATCACCACTTACTACTGTGAAGAACTATGACTCGGCTAAAAGTCAGCATGTCTGTAAGATGATGAAAGCTTCTTGAAAAAGTCACCTGCAAAGTTTTCTTTTTATGTGGATTTTGCATAATAGATTATTTAAAATTCAGCTGTAAATTATACTTCCACCAGATTTCACATAGATTTCACTACTACTACACACAGAGTAAATACTGCAAAGTGACTGTACCACACAGCTTGCAAGTTATTTCGCACAGGATCATTTTTGCTTTAATAACAATGTCTATTGGAAATTTACTATGCTACAACAATAGCTTTACATGAAATCTTGTGAATTTGGAATATTAATGTAAGATAAATTACTTTTAAATTGAATTTCTGGAATGCAATTGATTGTGTTTGCCTGGGATGAGTAAGGAATTATCCACACTGTTATCTAAAACTTAGATATGCTTCTTCTGGGCAAGTTGGAGAATAATTTAGGAATATTTCTGATAAAATGCAGTGTATTTCACATTGCCTTAGATTACTTGGGAAACAGAAGAGCAATGTTTTGGTAAAGTATATCTTTAAACCATGTTTATAGGTAAGCTAAAGGTTGAATTTTCAATTTATTAAAAGCAGAAGTATCAAAAACTTTCTACCTTCATCTGTGAGACTATTTTCTTCTTAAAATCCTTGCATATCTTTAAAAGACTTTTTTATTTGTTGCAGGTTGTTGGGTTTTTTCTATAGCCAGCATAGATTTAAGTTTGCTATATTCCTTAGAACGTTGCTCCAATGTACGTTATTGACCAGCATTTTCCAATGGTTATGAAAAGCAAAAGGGTCATAAGACATAAAAATGGATAGATGGCTTGATTTTATTCTGGCATTCAACTTGCTTAGCTATAAAAGCTTTTCTCCATTTGTCAACAGGGACACCATTCTTGTGAATTCTGCAGTGGCAGACCTTAGTAACAGGTAAAATCCACCCAGGAGAGGCAAGAACAGTCGAAGGTCTCTTAATTAGCTTTTTAATTTACAGTGAAAATACATTTTTTTATTAGTCATGAGTAACCTGTAACCTAACATGGTGTTACTCACTTGAAAAAATAATTTTGTTTTGATTGCAAAGGAATCCACTGCATTCTGAATGCCAAGTTAACAATGAATGTCTTGCTTATGAAGCAGAAATTTACTACTTCATCTAATGAGTGAAGAAGGAAACTCAAATGAATACAATAAACAGGATTTTCTGAAAAAAAGCAACACAGTTGGATTTGATTTGAAAAGAGCGATAGCAGGCATATGTCATGTGTCATTATAGGAGAGAACTGGCAACAGTATTATTCATTATGTGGTTTCAGAGTGCCCTAAATTGGAGTATAAGATTATTGGAAGTGGATGATTTCCCCAGATTACTGCTTAATAGTGACTAAAGGGCCCACATTACTCATATTTGCAATGAAAATAGTGCCAAAAACCAGCAGTAGTTGACTGGAATGAAATGTGGAGCCCTCAGGGTTTTAGCTTGAGATGCAGCTTAATTGTGTGTCTCTTGCTTAATACAAATGTCCCTGAGTCTCTGAGGCTGGTGTGCTTTCAGCACTTGCAAATTGATCCAGCAGTTTCCAAAGTATTTACAGTTTTTTCTTTCTTCACTGCTTTCTAAACAAATTATTATAATGACTTTGCAGACGAAAGTAGGTTTCCCTGTTTCTCACTGTTTATCATTACCAAATGCTGTATGTTTTTGAGCTTCCTGTCAGCTTTTATTTATTTCCTTTATCTGCTTAATATTCGATAATGACATGGTTGGAAGAGGGTTAGGGTCTGAATTTTCCTGAATGGAACCTTCCTTTTGTACTTCTAGAAAAATGGACATGTAAGAATGACCCAACCGGCACTACTGTACTTTTGCTGTAATACAACTGATGTGTTGGTCATTCTTGTAAATGAAATATAAATGTTGTGAATTACTTTTAAACAAAAGCAATTAGTATTTTCATGCAGATTTATTAAACTAATTTTTGGAAGAATTTAAACTCTGAAATATCTTATACTTTTAAGGGCATATCTTAGCACTATTTGGATAATTTTTTGCTAAATCGGTTGTAGGGTATGCGTAGAGCATTCTTGTAGAACAGCTAAATTAGAAACAACCTGAAATTTACAGAAATTTGACAAAAAAATCATGTTATATTTCTTTCATGGTATTTAGAATTTGTCTCTGCCACATCCCATGAGACGAAGCAAAAACATTGCCTTACTGTGAAAGAAAACCATTTTGTCGTGCGAAGGTGCTGGACTGAAGTGCAGAAGAATGAGTTTTAGTTCAATTCTATGTTGAATTCCTGGTATGCCAAACTCAGACAAGACTTTTAACTGCTGTGCTTCTATTCCCTTCTGATAAAATGGAAACAAAAGTACCTTCTTTTTGCCTATTGTAAATGTAAGGTGTAAGTAGCACAGACTAACTTTTACGTAGAAAATGCCTTGGGAAAGGACCTCAAGAAGTTATCCTGTCCATCTACTTTAAAAAGCAAGGCATGGAACTAAAGTATTTAAATGTTCTATTACAAATAGGGAGATGAGCAATGGAAGAAATTATTCCTATATTGCATCCTGTCTGGCAAAGGTCATGATTTCTACTTCTTACCTACAATACCTCATCAGTTTGAATAAGGTATGAAAGAAATGTCAGATTCTGAAAATGATGCTTACAGTCTTTGAATTCAGAGGGATCACTTAAGAGGTTTTGGGTCAGTATGGTTGACTCAGAAAGTAACTAGGATTAATTGGTAGAATTTATAAATAGTAGCTGATTAAAACCATGGTCTTAAATATTCAAAATAAACTGAACTGTTACACCTTCTGAGTTTCACCAATCCCTAAGTAGTACTTCTCTTAAAGTTGATCTTGTGGTTGTGTTCTTCAAAGAGAAAATTACTGATGACGATTTTTAATTGTTATTATTTCCTTTAGCTTAGAAGATTAAATAGCTGTCTTACACTGCTCAGCAAAATTTCTAATGAACATTTATAACTTTTGTAGATCAGGGTTTTTTTAACATTGTTAGAGACATTGCTGCCTGAATTTAGCCCCTATTACAAATGAAGTTATTTATTATGTTGTATTAATTGCAAATTTCTGCCTTTCAGAAATTACTTTTGCAGTTCATATTTCTGCAATACAATAAAATATTAACTGTGCAACAAGAAGCATGATACTGGAGAATCCCTGAGGTGTTACACAATTAATACAAAGGATGAATATCAGTAAAGATGTCTGGGTTGATGTGATATGATCGTTTTTAATATATAGGAGAAATTCAAGATGAAGAATAAAATTGATCTCATTCATGCTAAGGTGAGAACTCAAAATTTGGAAACAAAATTTTTCTAGAAGGAGAAAACCTGTATGAAAAGTACAAATGACATTTGAAAAATAGAAGGAAGTTCTTATAGTAAGTTGAGGCAAACACACATGTATGATCACATAATAAGACTTTTTTGTGATCATTATTTATATCTCATAAATTTTTGAGATCAGTTATTAGGGGATGAAAGCTACATTCCATTGTTCTGTGTAAAACCCCACTGAAATAATTATATTCCTTCCATGTAGCAAGGTGTGGGGTTTTTTCCCTGTATAGTCTAATATTGTTCTACCACCTCTTGGGGAAAGAAAGGACATATTTGGTTATATTATGTTTTCCCTAAATCAAAAAATACTTTCACTGTATCAGATTACAGGTGAACAAGTGGGAAAACCTTGTTCTTCAGTAGGGCTTTAGCTAGATACAAGGTTTGGTCTGACAGAGCTTGCATAATGTCATTACCTGCCATACAGGAGGTGTTCAGGAGAAGATGCCTTCTGTTGTGTTCAGACCTTACAGGTTAGACTAGCTGCTTGTGATAAGACTTTTACTGGCCTCGAAATCGCTGGACCTGACTCCCTCCCTTCAGTCCTTGCCTTCATTGGCTCTGGGGAGTGTTGCGTTGCTCTCAATGTCCTGAGAATACTTGCAGCTCTGCATTAAGACAACATTTTTCAAAGTATACACAAAGAATATGTATTTCCAGCTCTCTTAAGATGGAGTGTATTTCTCTACTGCATTTGCTTCAGTAAGGGCAAGGGGGCTTGTTGCTTTTTATTTTCTCTGAAGGATCAAATCGACCCAGCTAGAAATAGGTAAGCATGAAAATACCTCAGGTGTCTAGCTGCTATGTCTTGCTTGTATGTCCATGTTAATAACAGTTGACCAAATACAGGATAGGAATGTATGTTTTTCTCAGATCATCCGGGACCTTTATTTTTTTCTTTAGGCCTTCTCTGCAGTAAAGAAAATAGTTTGTCCTCTGGTATCAGCTGGACATGTATCATATAATCAACTCCCTGCCATTTTGGGAATGGTGTTTGTTATTTGCCCTGCTCTGGTATCTGCCTTTTTACTTTTTTCCACCTCTTCTCCTGCCCTCTTTAAGGTATATTGGGACTGATTGAATGGCCTGTGGACTGGATGTCAGACAGGATGATTTGGTCCCTTCAGTCTTTGATTTCTGTGAAAGCTATGAAGTACAGGTGTTCTAAATCTGACTCTGCTAGTTAGTTACCGTCACAAAAATCACTTATGTGCCTTATGCCTCAGTATTCCCATCTGGAAAACTTGGGTATTATTTAGCAGCTTCAGACATCATACATATTAAATATCTGGGAAAAAAATTGAAAGTTTAATCTAATTAAAATACTCATCTCAAGAAAACAATTTGGATTTGATCTTCTACAGATTAGAGCACGACTGGAACTCAGACCAGATATTAATTGCTATTCAAATGTTACACATTTTTTGTTAAGTGATTACATATCAGTAATCTGTACAGTTGCACAGTTGGTTGTCACATCGTTGTAATATTCTTCTGCTACTTCTTTTCCTGGCCAAAAGATGTGGTGCTTTACCCATTACAGTTTCTGTAAGCTTCATGCTGTTAATGTTCCTATCTATTAAAAACTGTATCCGAAAATGCAAAGTATGCAAGGGAATACTAATTGAAATTACTGTATTTATTTCTCTCTGAGGAAAAGTATCTATGTACTATAATACTACGTCTTAGGGCAAGAGATCTTGGAATTCACATTCACAGTAACAGCAATCTACTTTGTGCTGAAGATAACAGGAGACAATACTTTGCTAGGAGCAATATCTTTTATGTCTATTCTGTTGTATGAAGCCAAAGCCTAAGGCAGTTAGATAACACATATTAATAGGAACAAAACTTTTATAATATTCAGGGAGTAAATATTCACCACTTCTGTGTTAATCCAGAAACAGAGCACTGTGATTGTTGGATATAAAACCAAATGGAGAAGTATCTGCTTCTCTGTAGATGGAATCTTTGAAAATAGAAATGACTAGACAGCATCCAGTAGGCAAGCCAGCAGTGCATTTTGTGCATGGAGCTGTGCAAAGTGAAGCTACCTGCACCTCTGAGAATAATTGTAAAACCTCAGTTCCATATGTCTCTGGAAAGAATCTGTACATTGCCTGTATTTTCCACAAAAATGTAGTTAAGCTGTATTTCAAGTTCACAGTGGGAGGTTTCTGCTTAGTCTTTGCACAACCTTTGCCTGCACGATATTCTCAATACTTGTTTATTCCGTTGGCTGAAAAATAAACCTTTTCAAAGAACTAGAAACTTGCATTCTTTCCCTGACTAATACTGTACCCCTCTCATTATTGTCTATGTTCATTAGTATATCACTTTAATGAAGTAATGTGCTTTGTTTGTCATAAAAGGAGACACACATCTGAAGAGCTTTATTTTCATTTCACAGAACTGTGCCACTGTACATTTAGTGTAGTTGTAAGCTAAATGCTTCGTCATTTAATTATGTCACCATTAACAGCCACTTACGATAATAAAAACTTTTTCGTGAGGTTTTTTTCCTCCTGATAAGTACAGTATACACTGATACACTTTTGCTTTCAATTAGACTGTCACCATAGCATATAAATGGTGGGGGGTTTTATGTCAGGATATGGAAGATGGGCCAGCTGAAAGAAAAGCAGCTGTTTTGCTTAAGCACATAGATTTTAGACTGAAGAATGAAATCATGTCCAATGATGTTTAGTTAAGCTGTAATAATGATCCTGATGTGATCTATTGTGGCCACTATATTGGTTTAAATGTTTTATTATTTGTAGAACAGCTCAAATCTAATTCTTAGTTTAAATTTATGTGATACTACATAATCAAAGATATCATCTGAATTAGTGTTTATTTGCATGTCAGTATGTGTTTGGTGCAGAGCTATGCCCACTGATGGTAACAAAGAGTTTGCTGAAAGTTTTGGGAATATATTTTAGCAATATATAAATCTATTTACGTGTTTTAATGCAGTTGCATGTAAAATATGTGGATTTTATTTAAGAAATCTCTTGGATATTTTTTAAGTGAGGCTTTCTCTGGAAAACTGCAATGCCAAATGTATCTCTGTTCTCTAAGAAAATAATTTTGTTCATTTGAAACAGAATGTGAAGTACTCCACGTGAAAGGTTTTTAAATAATCATTCTAAATATTCCACACAGCTGAAGCTCTGAGATGATGTCTTTCCCTCCTCAGCAGACTGCCTACTCATGTTAAGCACCCTGGGTTAAAAGCCTCAGTATTGCAGAGATTGGGGTGACAGGTGTGATACTACTAATGCTTTTCTTTCTAGGACAAAAGTTGCTATCACTCTAAATGGCCTAAGTTATTAAAAACAACAGACATTTCTATTTTTCATCCACAACAGATAATTGGACACATAATTTTTTATGGACTCTAAAAATGTTATAATTGTATGGAGATAAATATTTTAAAATTTTGAAATATTAGCAGATAGGCTATAATCAACACAAAACTGACTTTGTATTGTGTAAGAAAATGTTTACTTTTAATTATAGCTTCTCTTTATTGTTTTATTTAAGGGGCTGTTAAAAGATTGTATAGATAAAGAGAAATATTCAAGTGTAGTTAAAAAGACCTTTTTGGAGAATACAGTTTTCCAAAGCATCCTTGTACAGCTTTCAGGGTGAAAACAGGCTTTTTCATTCAAGAAATTCTGCTGAAGTGGGTTTATGTCTAGTGTTCTGTTTAATGTTTCTATACTATTTTAAAGGTCCATGAACACCTGCAGAATGAGAGCCAGTGATAGTAAAATGAAATACCGGTAACCTTTCAGAAATATGAATGGAGCATGATTCAGTTTTGAAATTCATCTCAATTACACTGAGCACAAAGTAAATGTGTTCAGCTGTCAAGCTCATAATGCTTTTTTTTTTTGCATAAATAATAAATAATAGCAGCAAGACATGTGGTGGTACCAATATGTTAAAATCAAGTCTGTTTTTTATATGAGTTCACTTGTGTGAAATATGAGGAATAATTTTTGAAAGATGATGGTAAAAAAAAGGTCCTTCCCTGTGGAAAGAATATAGAGTGAAATTCTCCCTCACGATACACTTGCAGAAATGTATCTTAGGTTGTACTGGAAGAGCAGACAGAAGTAGCTGTTAAATTCCAGTATCGTCAAACATCCGTTTGGATAAACATGTTTGGGGGAGTTTCCTTTACTTTTCGTTTAGGGGGATTTTAATATAAATTGACTTTGAACTCCAGAAAGATGTTTTCAGTCTGAAGTGAAAAACTGGTGAGAACATGTTTCTTATATAAACTGATAAAAATACTTGAGCATTAGCTCTTTCTGTTTTGATTTTCTTACTATCCATTTTACTGAGGTGCAGTTCTCTAGGACTGGTACTACATTTTGAAAAGGCTGAGAAGGACAGATATAAAAATAGTATTTCTTCTGTGCAAATGAAACAATTACAAAGAGTAATTAAAATGGAGCAATGTAGAGAGAAAACTCATTAAGGATTACCAAACATTTCAGTAAGAATGTAACTATGAGGATATCAAAATCATATTTACACTTAAGTGGCTCTGACCCCAAATCTGAGCAAAATCACTGCAGTTATTATACTTGTATTCAGTTCAGTCATAGCAATCACTGCAATATATAGGTTTATTTATAGGATATATGCTATATAGCAGAAGTATTCAAGAGAAGAAATGTGAGAAGTGCTCCAAATGAGGCAGCTGTGGATTGAGCCCTGGCTTGTAACATTTTTAATTTCCAGCTTTTGCTATTGGATATCAATGTGACTTTCATAATTTTCTCTTTTGTAGTATTAGGAGTTGGTGTCAATAAGACATCCTGTAAGAAGCAGTGGGAAATTCTGATGAAAAAACAGGGAAGTTTAAAAGCCAGATGTTGTTCTATTGTCAACATTTTTAACATGAAAAGAAGCAGCCCGTAGTGTGTATGTTTCTAACTTTACTTTTGCCTGACTGCTCCTCCAGTATCAAAACCTTAAAACCCTGCAATAACTTTATTCTACGCAGTTCACTATTAAGACTAAAAGGATTTTAATTAGACCTAGTTCACAAGCTGTACTGAGACCATCAGCGGTGCCTGTACATGAAATGAAAAAGTAAATGAAGCAAAAAGATGCTCTGGTTTCAGGCACATTTTATTGGGGTTGACAATGTTAACTTATTTAGTAGGAAAGCACTCCTATTTTCAGTGCTTGAATTACTAGAGGAATTCTGTGGTCTATGGCATACAGAAGGTTGCATTAGAATATGATAAATAGTCTGTCTTACCCTTTAAAGTTTTTATTAAGAGCTATTTTGGCTAGCACATAGGTTGCATATAAAATATATTGTTTTCCTTCCTCTTCCTTTTCACATTCAGGTTGGAATAATAGATGCCATTTAGAGCAATGTTATCAATGTGGCATTCACAAACCCATACACCATTGTGTATATTAATTTGTTCAACTTATTTTCAGGCTTTTCTGAGGGAACAATAGAGTTCTTTTAAAATAATTTGAATTTTTCAACTATGAATAAATCTGGTTAAAATACATTTAAATATCCAGATCTAGTGAGAATTGGGCATATGGCTGTAACGTCGCAAACAGAACAAGTACAGCAGTCATTATAGCTCTGAAATATTTTGTACAAATCTACTGGGCCTCATTTTGTAATTTGTTAATTTGATATTCAAATTCTATTTTATGTTCTTCCTTCAGCACCCCCTACTTAAATTAACAGTACTGAAATTGTAAACTAATAGACCTATCTTTCACCCACACTTTGATTTCTCAGAAACTAATAAAAATGAAACATTCATTATTTATCAAAACATTATTGTGTATTTTCTCTGGTCAGTAAGCAAAACTGTATGACAATAATAAAATTTAGAAAATGACAGTTGAGGTTCTCATCAAGTAATCATTTCCCAACAGTTAATATTTGCATAAATCCTTGTTTAAAGCCAAGCAAACCTTTCAAATTTATTTTTACCTTTATTCTTATCCTCGACATAACTATTAAATGGCCCATTTTCCTTGCTGAGCAGATTAAGAGAGGCTACTGCATGTAACCCATGGACTGAGGCACACAGTGGCCTAAAAATAGGGAATACCATGGGACTAAATTTGAATTTGCTAATTCCCATTTGCAATATCTTAACTGACAAACTGTTTCCTATTCATTTTAATGGGACTAGTGATGGATCATGTTATAGCGTAAGGAGACATACTGAATAGGTCTGTAGGTCTAAGAGGGATGGCATATTTGTCACAGATCATATGGTGAGTTATAAATTATACCTGCTGTCTTTTGTGCTCAGTAATCCCATTATAGTCAAGGAGTATACAATATGAAAGAGAGCAGATGGTTCTGTCTCTGCTGCCTTCCTTCTGAGTTTCTGTCCTGGCTGTACTGCCAGGTAAATAGGCGCATTTCTCTGCTGTTCTTCATTTCTACACAGGTCTCAGTTGTTGTTCATCTGAGAGCAAAATCTGTGGTCATTATGGGAAGTAGAACTTCACAGTGTCTGGTTCCTTAATCCAGTTTTTTATTCGACTTGATTTTTGTAGTTCTGGTACAGTCTGATCTAGTGCACATTCACTGGTCAAAACTTAGAAAATTCACTTTGCTGCTTCCTTCCTCCCTCCCTCTTCTGAATCAAACGAGTATTATGTTACTTGTTCCCTCCACTGCACAAGATGTAACATTCCCTACTTGGTTAAACTGGATTTTGCTTAGGAAGCCTGGCTCGATTCTTCTCCCAAGAATAGTTAACAATAGATGATATTTTCTTTCATTTAGCTCATTCCTCCCCAGAAAGTAACATGCTAAGATGCCCCTCAAACCTGCTGAAGTTTTTGCCCCTCAAACTTCCTGAAGTTTTTATCCCTATCAGTTATTGTAATCTAATATTTAAGCTAAGAAACTTGCAGCTATTGGAAGACGTTTCACACATACTCTTCCCAAGTAGAATATTGTGTGGACAGTGTAATATTTTACTGCATTTAATAGTTTTGCCATTTTAGAGCGGGGGGGGGGAAGTGTCAAAGGACTTTATTTCAAGCATTGTTTGCTTTTATTGGAGCAGGCAACTAAATAAATTAATTTAGCTATTGAAAGAAGCTATGGTCTCATTTGCAGTGGTTTGTTCCCCCAGCTCTAATCATTTTCCAGTCCCTAAACAGGTATGATTTTCCTTCATGCTTAGGACAACTGGCATTGTTAACCTCTGTTTTAATCCTGGAGCTTCAGATATCTCCTAGTATCTTAAGACAAGGACAGTTTTTACCTGGCAGGAAAGGTTTGCAGCCCTCAACTTGATATTCCACAACAACTGATGTAGGAAACAGCGGACTACTTTTTTTTTTTTTTTTTTTTTTTTTTTTTATTCTCTTATTTTTTAT